>NC_073647.1:80452202-80758379 GCF_029407905.1 Bubalus kerabau
GTAGTATTTTTTGAGAATTTTATGTCTGTGTTCATCAGTGATATTGGCCTGTAATTTTCTGATATCTTTGTCTGATTTTGTTATCAGAGTGATGGTGGCCTTGTAGAATGAGCTTGGGAGTTTTCCTTCCTCAGAAAATTTTTGGAAAGTTTTAGAAGGATAGAAGTTAAGTTTTCTCTAAATATCTTATAGAAATCACCTGTGAAGCCATCTGGTCCTGAACTTTTATTTGTTGGAAGTTTTAAAATCACAGTTTCAATTTCAGTACTTGTTGTTAGTCTGTTCTTATTTTCTGTTTCTTCTTGGTTCAGTCTTGGAAGATTGTACCTTTCTAAGAACTTGTCAGTTTTTTCTAGGTTATCCATTTTATTGACATAAAGTTGCTTGTAGTAGTCTCTTATGATCCTTTGTATTTCTGTGGTGTCTTTTGTAACTTCTCCATTTTTATTTCTAGTTTTATAGATTTCAGCCCTTTCCCTTTTTTCTTGAGGAGTCTAGCTACAGGTTCATCATTTTTTTTTTAATATTTTCAAAGAACCAGCTTTTACTTTTCATTGATCTTTTCTATTATTTTCTTTGTCTCTGTTTCATTTATTTCTGCTCTGATCATTATGATTTCTTTCCTTCTACTAATTTTGGATTTTTCTGGTTGCTTTAGGTTTAAGGTTAGGTTGTTTGAGGTTTTTTTTGTTTGTTTGTTTCCTGAGGTTGTATTGTATTGCTGTAAACTTTACTCTTAGAACTGCTTTTGCTGCATCCCATAGGTTTTGGATTATTGTGTTTTCATTGTCATTTGTCTCTAGGTATTTTTTATTTCCTCTTTGATTTCTTCAGTGATCCATTGGTTGTTTAGTCTCCACATGTATGTGTTTTTTACAGTTTATCTTTCCCTGTAATTTGTTTCTAATCTCAATATTGTGGTCAGAAAAGATTGCTGATACAATCTCAGTTTTCTTAAATTACTGCAGCTTGATTTGTGGCCTAGTGTGTGATACATTCTGGAGAAGTTCTATGTGCACTTGAGAAGTGTACTCTGCTGCTTGTGTATGAAATGACGTAAGAATATTAATTAAGTCCATCTGATCTAATGTGTCATTTAAAGCCAGTGTTTCATTATTGGTTTTCTGTCTGGGTGATCTGTCCATTGGTGTAAATGGGTCATTAAAAAGTCATCCACTATTGTGTTACTGTCAATTTTCCCTTTTATGGTTATTAACATTTGGCTTATATATCAAGATGATCCTCAGTTTCTCTAAGTAGTGACGTTGAGAATTTTTTCATGTGCCTGTTGACCATTTGTATATCTTTGGAGAAATGTTTATTTGGGTCTGCCCATTTTTGATTGTTTGTTTGTTTGTTTTTATATTGAGCTGTTTGAGCTTTTCATATGTTTGGAAATTAAGCCCTTATTGGTGACATCATTTCAAATATTTTCTCCCATTCCATAGGTTGTCTTTTCAATTTGCTTGTGATTTTCTTTGCTGTGAAAAATTTCATGTGTTATTAGGATATGTTGCAGTTTCTTTAATTCTAATACAAAGGTAAATATATTGCCAAGAGAGGAATTTGTGACAGAGAACACATTTTGTCATCTTTTATGCCATTAAGCCTTTATTCCTATGCTGAGCTATGCTCAGTCATGTCCTACTCTTTTGTGACCCCATGAACTGTAGCTGGCCAGGCTCCTCTGTCCATGGGATTTTCCAGGCAAGAATACTAGAGTGGTTGTTGTTGCCTTCTCCAAAGGATCTTCCCGGCCCAGAGATCAAACGCAAGTCTCTTGTGTCTCCTGCAATGGCAGGTGGATTCTTCACCACTGAGCCACTTGGCCAATAAAAGTAAAAAGGAACTTAGTTTATAAAAGGTAGATTCAGGATTTAAACCAATTTTCAAGTCAATTATAATCTCACATGATGCCAGTGGGCAACATTTCCAGTTCTATTGCATCTTCCAAAATCTTAAGTTCCATTTGTGAATTGGTACTAATGAATGTAATACTTTTAGAAAACAGTTGGCCCACTGATCTAATTTGTGATCATTTTTAGCATTTATTCAGCAAGTTAGTTTGATGGAAAGGAATTAGAATTGGTCACAGAATAGGAAGGAGCATTTTACATAGAGATTCAAATTTTAATAGAAATATGACATGTTCTGGGTATGGTTTTGTGATTACTTTAACCCCTTAAGGTCTTGAAGCCTTTTTGCTCATGTACCCCTCAAACACTTAGAAGTTGGCTTATATAATTTTTCATAAGATTCAAATAATTACCAAGAATGTAGTTTCTAACAGTACAAATGTTGATGTGGCATAATAAAACAGTAACATCACCCCTTTAAATATATACAATGGAATTTAAGTATCAGAAATATTTGATTGCCACTATCACTCATTTCAAATAATTAATGGAAATAGATTTTTTAAAATTTTCTTAAGGCAGTAAGTTCAGTATTAAAAAAAAAACTGTCTTCTGGGTTCAGTAATTCAAATTATTATTTGTATAAAATTAATCAAGCTATCATAAATACATTACAGTTTTGATAAATGATTAAACACAAATTAAATTCCTTGAAATGCATTGCTTAGTAAAGTGGAAGTAGAGGAAGTTGAGTATCTAGACAATGACTTGCTTGGAGTTATTATTTTTGTTGCTCAGTCGCTCAGTTGTGTACAGCTCTTTACGACCCCATGGACTGCAGCACACCAGGCTTACCTGTCCTTCACCATCTCCTGGAGTTTACTCAAACTCATGTCCATTGAGTCGGTGATGCCATCCAACCATCTCATCCTCTGTCATCCCCTTCTCTTCCTGTCTTCAATCTTTCCCAGCATCAGGGTCTTTTCCAGTGAGTCAGCTCTTTGTATCAGGTAGCCAAAGTATTGAAGCTTCAGCATCAGTCCTTCCAATGAATGTTAAGGGTTGATTTTAGGATTGACTAGTTTGATCTCCTTGCAGTTCAAAGCACTCTCGAGAGTCTTCTCCAGCACCACAGGAGTTATTTTACCTTGTGAAAAGTCCTCTTGTATCTTTATACACATACCCGAAGTGACTTGCAGCACCTTCTACAAGAGATTATTACAATTACTCAACATCATTTAGTGACTAAGAGTGGGCATTCCAGAGGCAGACCATGTGGGCTTGAATTTCAGCTCTGAGCCTCAGCTCTTCCTTTTACTAATTGCATGACTTTGGGAGATCTGCTTAACTCCACTGTTAACTCTTACCTGTAAAATGAAAATAGTGATTGACTGTTGCATGGGTAAAATGAAATAATACATCAGACATGCTTAGGGTAGTGTCTGACATATAAAAGTTTGCTGTACAGTAAATTCTAGATAATCTTTTCAATTCTTTTGAGAATTTCATATAAGTATCTTAAAGTGTCTGTGAGCATTTCTCAGGCAGATTTAAATAATTTAAGGATTATCCACTAATACTTTCCTTACTTCTACCCTGGTCGGTCAAATAATTTTCCACATTTTGTACAAGAAGCTAGTAAAGTTTTCCTATGCATGTGTATGCATACATATATTTGTATGCGCACATATGTCTTCTTAAGACTGAATACTTAATGTCTACTCATGGCAGGGAAGCAAATTGTCTTTACCCACAAATATTTGTTAAACACCCATTAAAAAGTGAAAGTTATATTTAACAAAGAAGAGGAAAACTGACTCTAAAACTTGCTCTCACTAAAGACTTATGAGATGTATGAAGATTAATAAGCCAATTTTGAAACAAAAACACAACCTCTCTGATTTGAAATGAAACAGTAAATTCAAAGAGACCTAAACAAGAAAGTAATATAGATAACAGGAAAAGCAGGTAACAAGAAGCAGGAAGAAAAAACAGTTGTTCATACCTTAAAATTGTAAATCGATTATTATTAATAATGTAGAATCTAAGCAGAATCAAGGTATATACATTAGCATTAAAGTTATGGGTGTCTTTTTCTTCTAAGAATTGTAATAAAACTTGTTAAGCACAAAATGCTAATCTGACGTTATTACTAGAAAATTTTGCTATCATTGCATGAACTGAACTCTCTTACATTGTTAGGAAACATAAGGATATATTTACTTGGTATATTTCTTTTATATATCCTGATTTATAGAACTAGTAGTTTACTATTAAGGTATTTTTTTAAATATACTTTATTTCCTCTAGTACACATTAATTGAATAGGAAAGAACTGGAAAATTAATAACTTTGATGTGAATATTAGTATTTTGAAGACTGAGATGGGAGACAGGACAATTTCTGTCGAGTGTTACATCAGAGATTTCTACCTTTATAGTTATATACTCTATTTAATTCAGAATTTATCTAGGGACTTTAAACTTCCCACCAAAGTTATATAACAGTTGAAAATTTTTATTTCATTAGGAAATAAAATATTTCATTATTTTCATTAGGAATAATTTTGTTGTGAAGGTTGTTTACCTTTTGAAGTAATTAGTACCATATATCCTTCAATATCCCAGAACCAATGGGAATCGTTATTACATTCATATAAAAACATTGCTTAAATAGAATGGGTATTTTATTGGCCATACATAAGACAGAAACTTCTTTAGAATATCACTTTACTTGGTAAACCTGGAAAAAATACTACAAAATTTGATTTTAGCTCACATGGTTATTAAAGCCCCTCTATGCTTAGATATATTTAAAGAGAATTCTATTCTGATGTTACATTTCTGTTGTAAACTTTGAACTATCTTCCTGAGGTTTAAAAAAGTCTACTAGCCTAAAATAAACTTTTAGAAAAGAAGCACATGTACTTCTCTATTGGGGTTTTAGGAGCAGGAATGTCTCAGTTCTTATACTTTTCTCTAATATGTATTTTTTTCTTCCATAATTCTTTTCTGCCCTAAGCCCTTTACAGAACCACAAGAATTACTCCCATTTAGGGATCCCCTTAGTTCTTCCTTTCAGTACATAGACCCTTTTGTCCTGCCTTTACCCTATGTATTAATATGTAGGCCTTTAGGAATTCTAAGTGCCTTAGACTGCAGTATTTCACTTCTGTGAAGGGCCTTTTTGTACATGATATTCTAACCCAGACATTCTTTGAAGTCCAGGCCTCATGAATCTGTAAATGCAAAACAAAATGATTTGGAAATCCTGAAAATATTACAGACTGTTTTGACTTGCGCCATATTATAGACCTTTAAGTATATGTATGATTTAAACTAAGCTAACAGTATTCCCCAAAAGCTTTCTTAGAGAACCCTATAATGAATAGATGATTTGTTTTTAACTTATCAGTAAAGTTTGCATAAATGGTCTTTTCAGTCTGAGGAATATGAAGTGTGTTCTCAAAAGTAAATAGATAGTCCACATTTAGTCTTTTTTTTTTTTTATACAATATTTTGCTTAGCAATCCTTTATCCACCTTTGTTGGGAATGTTTTAAGAATAGCTTAAGCTCTTTCTATGAACACAGGTTTCCTAAGCTTTTTCACTGTACTGATTTGACAAAACCATCCACTGGTACTTCATGAGTCTCAATATGCTCCCTCTTAGTTAACATGTATTTTCGCTATACAGTTAACACACATAGCCTATTGCTTTGGTTTTCACATGCCCCCATCACTAGATTATAAACTTCTTAAAGGCAGGGGCCATGACTTACTTGATTCTCTTCCCCCATGGCACCAGCTTAGTGGCTTGAATATTAGTACACAGTGAAATTTGTGATATGCAGGAACTCAAAATATTTTTTTTTTAACAGATTTGGTTCATTTGACTTGTACATCTTCTAAAACAGCAAGAGAAGATTTAGAACCAGTTGTGCAGAAATTGTTTACTCCATATACCGAAACAGAGATAGGTAAGAACCATAATCAGTGATTCATGATATAAAGGTAATATGACCACTTTACTCTTCTTAGAGATGTCTTAAAGGTTTCTGTAGCCTGAACTGAAATCTGTTGTATTCAGCACCAGTACTTACATGTTTTCCTAGGATGATTAACCACATTCTCTTCCTAAAAATAGGGTAGTATCTGTAAGGATAAAGGAAAATATACATCTCACACACAGTGTATATATTAAGTGCAAAACTATACATTTATATGTGTACATACTTGCATAGAAAAAAACTGTCAGGAAATCTGTCAATCTTGGTGAAATTATAGGTAATATTTTTTTTTACTTTTCTTTATTTTATAGATGTTGTACAACAAGCATATATTCCTTTATCAGAACAAGTTTTCTTCATTTATTAAGGAAAAAAAAAACTTGGTTCGACTGAGAGATTAAACTATTAATTTGCAAATGCAGGAATCCTTCCTGACCAATAATTGTCTTTTAATGCATAGTATGTTAGTGATGTGATATTTAGTTTTCAAGATATATGTATCACTTTGCTACTTATTCATGGTGGAAAAATGCTTTCCAGCCATAAATTTTGTAACTTTTCTCCCCACATCATAGGGTAGTTCTTATAGATATGAATGGAGCAAATTTTAGTGAATCTTGTGTATAATTGATCAAAACGTAGCCTAATCGATCTTATTCATTTATATGAAGTGATGGTGATTTTCATTATAGGATTATCATGTCCAATTGAATTCTGGACAGTTTCCTCATTGATTCATATGTCTTCATTTTCTTCGAATGCTATGTTTGTTCAGGCAACAATTTATTTACTCCCTACTTATTGTGTTTCCTTTTAGTTCATCTCCTGTGTGTCTTGCTTGTTTTCTTTGCAGAGACAGTGCATAAAGGGGCATTTACAGAGGAAAACAAACTGATCCTTTCTGAGGAGCTAGTATCTGTATAATTAATTTCATTTTGAACTGCCTGAATCAAATCCTGCAACCTGAAAATTTATTTCACTTTAGTTTAGAATTTAATTTGTTCCATATTTACTTTAATTAAAAAATCTCATATAATTATTAGTATTATTGTTAAAAATTTGATTGCAGAGTTATGGTACACAACAATATTCTTAACTGTAATATGAAATCAGTTTTATCTTTGGCTTTAATTACCTTGCTTATAAAAACTCTGAATTCCTTCTTTTTTCTGAAGTTTTTCATAATTTTTTTGTAATTTCATTGTGTGGTGGTCTCAAATAATACACTAAATTTGAGTCTTGTCTCATTGCTCTTCACTTTTTAAATGCATATAGTTTTCTTTTTTAAAAGTCAAAATGGGGAAATTATATGTTCATTCCTTAGCAACTTCTAGCCATTTTAGATTTTTAAGCATTAATCTTAATGGTTAATATGATCCCATTTTGAAATGATGTATGGTTCAGAACATGAGTGAAATTCTTCAGTAAGAACTATGTGCTCAGAGGGGTCGTCAGGTGCACTGAGGCACTGAAAAGCTAGTTTTCACTGACACATAGGCCTTTTTATCATCAGGATGAGGTAGTGGTCATATTTTAATTAAAATGTCAGAACAAATACTGTTGGAGTTATTGAAAATGAATCACCAGATAAAGTGAGCACTGGGCCATGGCAGGTCAAAGAGGCAAAGTCACCTGGAGAAGAGAACTCAATTCATTTTCCTGCCTAAATGAGGAAGAAGGAACTTTATGAACAATATGAACTTTTAATACATTAAAGCACATTCTTCTCTATAGCAAAAGCCCCTGTTTTCATGGACTGGTGGCTTGTACTGTTAGTGTTTTAATTATCTTTATATTTCACAATGATATGAAACCTTATGCTTTAGAGCTTTATAAATATTTTGTCTTAAAGTGCATGCCAGAAGAATAACATTATTTAAGCTTATTTTCTTTTTATTCGAGTTCTATGTTCTGTGTAGTGCTTGTGTTTCATAAGCTTCCGTGAAAGTCAGCCTAGTCACTTTAATGAAGTTTATTTATTGTAAAATGTAATGTTCTCTTCTCAAACACAGTACTACTTTTCCTTTGTATCTGAGAAATTCAATGTCCTTGCCTTCTGTTGTCTCTCCTTCCTTGTTCATGTTTAAGGTATCAGCTGGAGCTCTTATCATATGCTATGCCTTAAAGAAGCATGTGTACTAATACTTCCAAGAGCCCTACTTCCCAGGCCCTTTTAAGAACATCAGAGATCTCTAAATTCTTCCCTGCTTCACAGTGCAAGGACATTGCAGATGTTTTATGCTTAATAAACCTGATTCTATGGGTGAGAAAATGAGGTGATTGCTCACCATTCATAGGTGCAATAATTCTTCAATAATCCATGCATGTATGCATGCTCAGTCACTCAGTCATGTCTGACTCTTTGCAACCAAATGGACTATAGCCCGCCTGGCTTCTCTGTCCATGGAATCTTCCAGGAAAGAATACTGTACTGGGTTGGCATTTCCTTCTCCAGAGGATCTTCCCAACCCACGCATCAAACCCATATCTTCTGCATCTCCTGCATTGGCAGGCAGATTCTTTACCACTAGTACCACCTGGGAAGTCCCTAGATTCCATAATATCCTTCTAAGCACTGGTAGAATTTTCCTAAGTATTACTTATTTTACTCAGGAAATTAAGATTTTTCCATACAAACTGAAGCAGAAATTTCATTAGTACAGTATCTTCAAATGTGTGCCATGTAGTATCATGACTTGTACCATCTTCTTTCTCTTTTTCCCTCCATTGGGCACAACATGTGGAGTGTTACCTCATTCCATCTCGTCAGTTCCTATCTCAAAAAGCAGCACTGCCTAAAAACAGGAATTCCCCTTATAGATGTCATTTTGAAAAAGGTGGCAGATGAGGGTATTCAGAATTGCTGGACTGAGAAGTCAAATGCCTTATCTTAATTCCTTTTTGTATTTACTGTGTTCAGTCTAGGTGGTATCTATAGTAGTTTCCTACTCTCTTGGTCTCATGTTAGCCATGTTGCTAAAGTAGTTCACTCTCTCCCTAAACATGACAAGCAACTGTAGACTATTTGTTGCTTTTATTTGGTGTCCCACTGTTGATTTTCTTTGGGCTACTTTGTTCTGTACTTGCCTCAGTTTAATTTGTGCAAGATTTTATTCTAAATTACCTATTCCTTGTTTAGTCTTTGCACAATCTAATTGAAATGAGCTTTTACAGAAAACCAATTCTATTTCTGGCCAAGTGATGTATTCCTATCCAAACCTTGGCAGCTTTAATATTTTTTGACAGTTGTGCACTGCACAATTGCATGTTATTTTTCCAGCTCTCTGCCTTCAATCTGGCCTCAAAGAAAGATGAAGCAATTATGTTTCTTTCAGGCTTTTAAGGTCAAAGCACAATATCTCCCTTGTATCTAGACCATTTATCTTCAGCCTATGTTAACTTTTCATCTTAGTGGTTTCCTTTCAAAGCTTCAACCTCTATGAAGTTGCTTTCCTAAATTGATTGGATTATTCATTTTCCCTAACTTGTATTGAGTGAAGGCCCTCCTCTGAGCTGGAACTTTCATAAAATATAAGATAAGCTCTTTTAGTATATGCTTAGAAATGGAATGAGCAATATTAAGGGACTTCCAGATCTTAGCCCACTTTTCTGCAATGCTCCTAGAGTCTGGTTTCACAAGTGATAGGCACTATGCTTAATTATCTTCCTGTAACATTTAACGAAACTAAATTCACTAATAAACTTACTAAGAGCCATATGGTTTTTGCTGTGAAATATGAGTATCTTATGTTCCTTAATTTTGTTAGTAAGTAGTCTTTGCCATCTATTGTGTGCTTACACAAAGCTGGTGATACCTTAAGACTCATAGATCTTGGCATTAGAAAGAGACGTCTTAAAGAATCACTTCATCCAGAGTTTCTGTGTCCTATCACATTAATAATTATGGATTATTCAGGATGAACAAGGAAAAGAACATATTTGGTATCCTTATAGTGGAGATATTTTGAGTTAAGTATAATAAATGGCTGTTTGTCCTGAATTGGGGGATGGGACATTCTTTTTAACTGAATACTACAATTAGCTAACTTTTCTACACTGATTATAAATTAACAAATAAGATTTAATTAACTAGATAATTATACCTTTAGAATTTTCTTTATGATTCCCATAGTTCCTCATGGTCTTGGGTAATTGTCATGTACATCCATTATTACCGTTATACAAAATTTGAGTTTTTCTTCAAATTCAGGCTAAGAAAACACTGTAGTCAATAAATATATTAACAGTAAGGTTTTCTGTTTTCAACCAAAGAAAATGTAATTATAACATTTCCAAAGAGGAGGAGCATAAAAATAATTATTAAGATAGCAAGGAATGTTGCTGTTCTGTTACCAAGTCATATGACTTTTCGCAACCGCATAGACTGCAGCACGCCAGGCTTCCCTATCCCTTACCATCTCCTGGAGTATGCCCAAGTTCATGTCCATTGAGTCAGTGATGCCATCCAGCCATCTAATCTTCTGTCCCCTCTTCTCCTTCTGCCCTCAGTCTTGGATGGCATCAAGGTCTTTTCCAATTAGTCATTTGTTCACATCAGGTGCCCAAAGTATGGGAGCTTCACCTTCAGCATCAGTCCTTCCAAAGAGTATTCAGGGTTGATTTCCTTTAAGATTGACTGGTTTGATCTCCTTGCTGTCCATGAACTCTCAAGAGTCTTCTCCAGCACCACAGTTTGGAAGCATCATTTCACAGTTTGAAAGCAAGGAATAGGCTTTAGTTATTGAAATTAATAACTTTTTATAGCATATCATACTACCTGAAAACAGAATTAAAATTAGTTCAAGAATTACTCATTGAACATCTGTTGTATACTACGCTCTGTATTAGGGAACATGAAAATTCCAGAGAATTTTCCCTCAGTTCCTCCCCAACTGAAGGTAACTGTAATCTACTTCATATCTTTTCTTTATTAGCTAAGTGTCATACGCTTATTGGATCTTAGTTCCCCAACTGGGGATTGAACCTGGGCCATAGCAGTGAAAGCACCAAGTCTTAACCACTGGACTTTCAGGGAATTTCCCTACTCCCTGTCTATAGATTTTTCTCTTCTGGCCTTCTCATAGTCCTAGGTATAGTATTGACTTTATAATATTTTAAGTTGGTTTATCCATGTGAAACATAAGAAAATCAGTTTATGTTAACTTTTTACTTCACTGGCATAATTTAAAGTTGAATATGATCATAAGCACTTTGATACTGGTGATGAGAAATAAGAAAAGTCTAAGGAAATGTGATTGGATTTAAATCTAAGTAACTTACTGATAATCAAAATAATTTTTAAATCTAACTTGTCTTAGGTTGAAAAGCCATCATCGCTTGAAATATCAAATATACGTATTAGAGTGTTCATATGCAGATATACTTTTGTTGAAATACAAAGCTCTGATTTACTATAATGTATAGTTACAGCTTTGTTAGTAATTGGCTACATATTATAGTAATTGAGAGGTATGCTGTACTTTAGATATACATAAAATTTATGTTTACATTTAGAAAATGAAGAAATTGAAAAGCCAAGACTTCTATGGGGTCTTTACTTCAATATGAGAGATTCTTCAGATGTCAACAGGAACTCTTATAATGATTTACCATCAAACGTTTATGTCTGCTCTGGCCCAGACTGTGCTTTAGGAAATGATAATGCAGTCAAACAGGTAAGGCTGTTGGTCTTTCTCAGTTTTAGATTAAGAAGTTGGTGTGGTAGGGAAAGTGAATTGTTTTTTCCTCTAAGAGGTGGGAAAAAAGACTAAAAAAGCATCTTTATCATTTAATACCATCTCTGTAATTTGCTCCTAAACATTTTCTCTGAACAACAAAGCCACATTAAATATATTTTAAATGTAGTATCAAATATCGTCCTGGTCTTGAATATAATGATGAAATACAAGAGAATATTTATGAGTTCCATTTTGGGAATAAGGATAGAAGATCTTAGAAATACATATCCAGAAAATGAATTTATAATGCCAATATTCTAAAGAGACATTGCTTCTAATTTAAATTGTGGTCTATCAGTGTATTTTGAAATACATGAACTTTTTTCCTCTTTAAACTTGAGTCATTTCAAAAGGTGTGCAACTGGTAAGGCACACAAAATGTATTTTTTAAATGGCATTTTTAAGGCACATTCTTATCATGGAAAAGAACATAGTTTTTCACAGTAAACATGATTCCTTTAATGTTTTGACACAAGCTGGTGTCCAAAAGCTACTATAATAACTGCTGAGGAGTATGTTAAATCAAGGTTGAATTTGTGACAGCACTCCTGGGCAGGGCTATAAAGGTACAAGGTAGGTGACACAAAATGCCAAAAGTGAATTATGACTCTACTAAGCTGAATATTCATATGCATGTACAAATATACTTTTCTGCACTTGACCGAAAGAGAAGAGCAGAAAATACTGTTTTTGAGGCATAAGTCTAACCTTTTTACCAGTATAGTTAGTGCATCTATCTATTGAATCAATAAATGGATAATTTAACATTTTTCTAAGACTACAGGTGGAAATTTCATTCCCACTAGTGGCAAGGATCTTATAGGCACAAATGGCTTCTTTGAGCCTTTAATCTAATTTTTCAGCATAGCAGCAAGGCCATGACCCATACATTTACGGTTTTTTGCCAGATTCTTTGTTTTTAATCCTCAGAATCTAATGGTAATCCAGGATAATCATATTTAGTCAATGATAAGGAACAAAAACAGGAAGTCACATCTCTCATCCAATTTTTTGTTCTGTTAGTTTAATAGGAACCCAGAATAGTTCAATATCTACATTTATGGCTTAAAATGGCCCGGTCATTTTTGCTTTGATGTTCCATTTTTTTCCCAAGCAGAAATTACCAACAAGTTATCAGCCAGATAACTTTATTTATCAGTGAACTTTAATGTTTTTAACCAAAATAAAAAGCCTTAAATAAGGACTTAGTATACAAGTGCTAGTGTGATCTAAGATGTAAGCTAGAAGATTATAATTAAGCGATAATTTTATCATGAATTACTTTGCTTCCCAAGAAGATAGACTTGAGTACAATGTTACCACAGAAAAAAACAATAATGCTAGTTTGGGTGCTAATTATTATATGCTATGAATTATAAGTAGGCTTATATCTGTTATATAGCTTTTAACCTCAAATAAGTTTTAGGAGAAATATTATAATGCCTATGTTAAAGGGCATCAATAATAACTTTAAAAAATAGCCAGTTTATTCAGATAAACTGTGTTCTAATTCTAGTATATTATACTGTGTTCATCCCAAATGCTAATTGATGGCTTCTGCCTTCCAAATTGTCTATAAATATCAGAATATCACCTAAGTTTTGCCCATGTAGGAACATAAGCACTTGGAGATTTCCATTTTCCTTTTTTTTTTTTTTTTTTTAAGTAAAATGCTTTATTTTACTATTTGTCAAGTTTGCATCTACTGTTCTTATTTGTAAATGTATAGATGTTGAATAACGTAGACCTGTCTCCCTTATGTTTATTTGAAGCTATGATTTGAAGACATTAAAAATAGGAAGTAATATGTGTTTAATACTCACAAGTTAAAGTTGTATGCAGGAGCATACCAAGACATTCTCGATTATGTAATTCTTTCTGTGACTTGCTAGTTTTGTGGTCTGTGTTCTATGTTTTTTCTGAACCTCACATAGATACTTCTTTTCTTATATAAGGAATGTTTCATTTACCCATGCATACTGATAAACAGACTGGTCTGTAGTCCCTGCTGGTCTATACTCCCAAGGCAGTGATAGCTCACTCCTCTTTCAGGTGTCCCCATTGCCTTGGAGCTGCCACTGCCTTGGGAACAAGAATAGTTAAATAGTGCTGTACTCTGTATTATACTTCAGGTGTGAAATGTGTTAAATTGGCTGATGCTGGACTGGCAGTATAACCACCATTAAAATATTGTTTGTATGGAGAGATCAGCAAATTGCTTATGACTTTTGGTGCATAATTTGTAAGTTGAAGATGAGCTTTCTTGGTTGTAAGAACTGTCAAGTTGCTCACATAGTGCAGTAGCATTTACTTTCTCAGCTATTGAGGGAGAGGGCAATTTTAGCTGTCATATTTCCTGAAGCTTCCATTTACTGTGCATTTTCTATATGCCAAGCACTGTCTTAAGCATTTTATATATATTATCTTATTTAGTCCTCACAACAACTCTATGAGGTAAGTATCTGTTGCATCCCCATTTTAAAGATGAGGAAATTAAAGCCCAAAGAGGCTAAATAACTTGGCCAAAGATCACATAGCTGGTAAATTTTGACCCAAGATTTAACCTCAGGTCTGTTGGACCCCACTGCTTGTACACACATGTAGTGTACAGTGCTTTCATCTTGTTAATGTAGATGCATCCTAAATACATTAAACTGCTAGACTGACAAAATATTTGTTTTTAGACTTCCTTGTAGCTCAAATGGTAAAGAATCTGCCTACAATGCAGAGACCAAGGTTTGATCCCTGGGTTGGGAAGATCTTCTGGAGAAGGGAATGGCAATCCACTCCAGTATTCTTACCTGGAAAATCCCATAGACATAGAAGCCTGGTGGGCTACAGTCCACAGGGTCACAAAGAGTTGGACATGACTGAGTGACTAACACACACAATGTTAAGTAAACATTAGGAATATCTAAACTACTCAGCTTTTTTTCTCTATACTTCCCAGTACAAGGAAACTAAGTCACAATATAATTAGCCCTTTTAAATTATTTTAACTACATGAAAACCTTTACCCTTTAAGCTTACTTCTGGCTTTAAAAGGACGAGGAAGATTAACAGTTGACAATTAAGTACTCTGAACCAACCTCTTTGTATAACTCTCAGAATTGTGGCTTAGTTGGCAAATGAAATGAAACACACCAAGAAGCTTCCAGAAGACCTTCCAGAAAGTGATGGCGCTAAAATGTTCCAGCAGTTGGAAAGAGAGGAGAAACTTGGGAAAGGCCGGAGTCTGGCCGTGGGAAATTGGCAACAACAGGGGCCAGTGGCAGATGGGTTAAAGGGGGATTTCCACATCAGGTAGTGTACAAATAAGGGCAGGACAGCAAAACCTGCAGTTGGTTGGCAGTCTTAGGACACATGTTGTTCATGACAGGAATATACAGAAACAGATTGAGTGGGATCCAGCCACGGAAATTGGGGTTCAGCGGAATCTATCCTATAGAGAGGTGGCAAAAGAGAGACAAGGTGTAAGATACAAAGGAACTGGAGTAGAAGTAAAAGAAAATAATGATTATAGTATTTATATTCAATATTTGCACAATATACAATTTATAAAATTCTTACATTTATATATATCCTTACATGTATAGCTACGTGTGTGTGTGTGTGTGTGTGTATGTAAACTGTATTGTAGAGATGTTGGATATAAATATTACAACATACATTACATATATGTACATACATATGTATACATCATATATATATATAGAGAGAGAGAGAGAGATTTTATTCCATGCCTGGCACTACGGATTCAGAGTTAATTAAAACCTAGTCATCATTCCTGGGTGAATCACTATGTGGTAAAGGAGAAAATACTTTGGCCACCTCATGTGAAGAGTTGACTCATTGGAAAAGACTCTGATGCTGGGAGGGATTGGGGGCAGGAGGAGAAAGGGACGACAGAGGATGAGATGGCTAGATGGCATCAACGACTCAATGGACATGAGTTTGGGTGAACTCTGGGAGTTGGTGATGGACAGGGAGGTCTGGCGTGCTGCAGTTCACGGGGTCACAAGGAGTCGGACACGACTGAGCGACTGAACTGAACTGAACTGAACTGAAAGGAGAAAAACATATAAACAAATGACATTGCAGTGTGGTATATGCAATAAAAGAATGATATCGGGACTTCTCTGATGGTCCAGTGGTTAAGACTGCATTTCCAATACAGGGAGTGCAGGTTCAATCCCTGGTTGGAGAACCAGAGATTGAAGATCCCACACGCTGCATGGTGAGGCCGTAAACAAATAAACAAAAGAATAGATTAAAAAAAAAAAAAGAATGATATTGAAAGTACAAAGGTAAAATAAAGGAGCCACAAGTTCTATCTAGGAGTCAGAGAACCTTACACAGAAGGATATAAAAGATGAGTAGCAATTTTTCATCCAAATGGAAGACAATCAAATTGAAACATTCCATACATTATAGCATTTGCACCAGCCTAGGCTGTAAACATCATAGTTTAAGAAGTCAGTTCAGTCACTCTATTGTGTCCGACTCTTTCTGACCCCATGGACTGCAACACTCCAGGCCTCCCTGTCCATTACCAACTCCCGGAGTTTACTCAAACTCATGTCCACTGAGTCGGTGATGCCATACAACCATCTCATCCTCTGTCATCCCCTTCTCCTCCCGCCTTCAATCTTTCCCAGCACCAGGATCTTTTCCAGTGAGTCAGTTCTTCGTATCAGGTGACCAAAGTATTGGAGCTTCTTCAGCATCAGTCCTTCAAGTGGATATTCAACACTGATTTCCTTTAGTATGGACTGGTTGGATCTCCTTGCAGTCCAAGAAACTCTCAAGAATCTTTTCCAACACCACAGTTCAAAAGCATCAATTCTTTGGCACTTAGCTTTCTTTATAGTCCCAATTCTCACATCCATACATGAAGAGAAGACTCTATACATGGACATCACCAGATGGTCAACAACGAAATCAGATTGATTATATTCTTTGCAGCCAAAGATGGAGAAGCTCTATACAGTCAGCAAAAACAAGACCAGGAGCTGACTGTGGCTCAGATCATGAACTCCTTATTGACAAATTCAGACTGAAATTGAAGAAAGTAGGGAAAACCACTAGACCATTCAGGTATGACTGAAATCAAATCCCTTATGATTATACAGTGGAAGTGAGAAATAGATTTAAGGGCCTAGATCTGATAGATAGAGTGCCTGATGAACTCTGGAATGAGGTTCGTGACATTGTACAGGAGACAGGGATCAAGACCATCCCCATGGAAAAGAAATAAACAAAATGGCTGTGTGGGGAGGCCTTACAAATAGCTGTGAAAAGAAGAGAAGTGAAAAGCAAAGGAGAAAAGGAAAGATATAAGCATCTGAATGCAGAGTTCCAAAGAATAGCAAGAAGAGATAAGAAAGCCTTCCTCAGCGATCAATGCAAAGAAATAGAGGAAAACAACAGAATGGGAAAGACTAGAGATCTCTTCAAGAAAATTAGAGATACCAAGGGAACATTTTATGCAAAGATGGGCTCAATAAAGGACAGGAATGGTATGGACCTAACACAAGCAGAAGATATTAAGAACAGATGGCAAGAATACACAGAAGAACTGTAAAAAAAGATCTTCATGACCCAGATAATCACGATGGTGTGATCACTGACCTGGAGCCAGATATCCTGGAATGTGAAGTCAAGTGAGCCTTAGAAAGCATCACTGTGAACAAAGCTAGTGGAGGTGATGGAATTCCAGTTGAGCTATTTCAAATCCTGAAAGATGATGCTGTGAAAGTGCTTCACTCAATATGCCAGCAAATTTGGAAAACTCAGCAGTGGCCACAGGCCTGGAAAAGGTCAGTTTTCATTCCAATCCCAAAGAAAGGCCATTCCAAAGAATGCTCAAACTACCGCACAATTGCACTCATCTCACACACTAGTAAAGTAATGCTCAAAATTCTACAGGCCAGAATTCAGCAATATGTGAGCCGTGAACTTCCTGATATTCAAGCTGGTTTTAGAAAAGGCAGAGGAACCAGAGATCAAGTTGACAACATCCGCTGGATTATGGAAAAAGCAAGAGAGTTCCAGAAAGGCATCTATTTCTGCTTTATTGACTATGCCAAAGCCTTTGACTGTGTGGATCACAATAAACTGTGGGAAATTCTTCAAGAGATGGGAATACCAGACCACCTGATCTGCCTCTTGAGAAATTTGTATGCATGTCAGGAAGCAACAGTTAGAACTGGACATGGAACAACAGACTGGTTCCAAACAGGAAAAGGAGTACATCAATGCTGTATCTTGTCACCTTGTTTATTTAACTTATATGGAGAGTACATCATGAGAAACGCTAGACAGGAAGAAACACAAGCTGGAATCAAGATTGCCGGGAGAAATAGCAATAACCTCAGATTTGCAGATGATACCACCCTTATGGCAGAAAGTGAAAAGGAACTCAAAAGCCTCTTGATGAAAGTGAAAGTGGAGAGTAAAAAAGTTGGCTTAAAGCTCAACATTCAGAAACCTAAGATCATGACATCTGGTCCCATCATTTCATGGGAAATAGATGGGGAAACAGTGGAAACAGTGTCAGACTTTATTTTTCTGGGCTCCAAAATCACTACAGATGGTGACTGCAGCCATGAAATTAAAAGACACTTACTCCTTGGAAGGAAAGTTATAACCAACCTAGATAGTATGTTCAAAAGCAGAGACATTACTTTGCCAACAAAGGTACATCTAGTCAAGGCTATATTTTTTCCTGTGGTCATGTATGGATGTGAGAGTTGGACTGTGAAGAAAGCTGAGCACCGAAGAATTGATGCTTTTGAACTGTGGTGTTGGAGAAGACTCTTGAGAGTCCCTTGGACTGCAGGGAGATCCAACCAGTCCATTCTGAAGGAGATCAGCCCTGGGATTTCTTTGGAAGGAATGATGCTGAAGTTGAGACTCCAGTACTTTGGCCACCTCATGCGAAGAGTTGACTCATTGGAAAAGACTCTGATGCTGGGAGGGATTGGGGGCAGTAGGAGAAGGGGACGACAGAGGATGAGATGGCTGGATGGCATCATTGACTCAATGGACATGAGTCTGGGTGAACTCTGGGAGCTGGTGATGGACAGGGAGGTCTGGCGTGCTGCGATTCATGGGGTTGCAAAGAGTCTGGCACTACTGAGCCACTGAACTGAACTGATACATGACTACTGGAAAAACCATATCTTTGACTAGATGGACCTTTGTTGACAAAGTAGTGTCTCTGCTTTTTAATATGATGTCTAGGTTGGTCATAACTTTTCTTCCAAGGAGTAAGTGTCTTCTAATTTCATGGCTGCAGTCACTATCTGCAGTGAATTTGAAGCCCCCAAAAAATAAAGTCTGTCACTGTTTCCATTGTTTCCCCATCTATTTGCCATGAAGTGATGGGACCAGATGCCATGATCTTAGTTTTCTGAATGTTGAGTTTTAAGCCAGCTTTTTCACTCTCTTCTTTCACTTTCATCAAGAGACTCTCTAGTTCTTCTTCACTTTCTGCCATAATGGTGGTGTCGTCTGCATATCTGAGGTTATTGATATTTCTCCCAATAATCTTGATTCCAGCTTGTGCTTCCTCTAGCCCAACGTTTCTCATGATGTACTCTGGGCATAAGTTAAATAAGCAGGGTGACAATATACAGCCTTAACGTACTCCTTTTCCTATTTGGAACCAGTCTGTCTTTCCATGTCCAGTACTAACTGTTGCTTCCTGACCTGCATAGAGATTTCTCAGGAGGAAGGTCAGGGGGTCTGGTATTCCCATCTTTTTCAGAATTTTCCACAATTTGTTGTGATCTACACAGTCAAAGTCTTTGGCATAGTCAACAAAGCATAAGTAGATGTTTTTCTGGAACTCTTGCTTATTTGATGATCCAGCAGATGTTGGCAATTTGATCTCTGGTTCCTCTGCCTTCTAAATCCAGCTTGAACATCTGGAAGTTGATGGTTTACATACTGTTGAAGCCTCCAATAAACAGGTAATAGTGTGTAGCAAAATGTCTGAGAAGCAGAGATGAGGTGAAGTAGAAGATGATGAGAACAGAGAAGATAGGCCTGAAGTGTTTCGTTCGCCATAATCATCTTGGATTTTTATCCTATTCAGTTCAGTTCAGTTCAGTCTCTAAGTCGTGTCCGACTCTTTGCGACCTCATGAATCACAGCACACCAGGCCTCCCTGTCCATCACCAACTCCCAAAGTTCACTCAAACTCACGTCAAATCGAGTCAGTGATGCCATCCAGCCATCTCATTCTCTGTCATTCCCTTCTTCTCCTGCCCACCATCCCTCCCAGCATGAGGGTCTTTTCCAATGAGTCAACTCTTCACATGAGGTGGCCAAAGGATTGGAGTTTCAGCTTTAGCATCAGTCCTTCCAATGAACACCCAGGACTGATCTCCTTTAGGATGGAATGGTTGGATCTCCTTGCAGGCCAAGAGACTCTCAAGAGTCTTCTCCAACACCACAGTTCAAAAGCATCAATTCTTTGGCACTCAGCTTTCTTTAGAGTCCAACTCTCACATTCATACATGACCACTGGAAAAATCATAGCCTGACTAGATGTACCTTTGTTGGCAAAGTAATATCTCTACTTTTCAATATGCTCTGTAGGTTGGTCATAACTTTCCTTCCAAGGAGGAAGCGTCTTTTAATTTCATGGCTGCAGTCACCATCTGCAGTGATTTTTGAAGCCCAAAAAAATAAAGTCTGACACTTTCCACTGTTGCCCCATCTATTTGCCATGAAGTGATGGGACCAGATGTCATGATCTTAGTTTTCTGAATGTTGATCTTTAAGCCAACTTTTTCACTCTCCACTTTCACTTTTATCAAGAGGCTTTTTAGTTCCTCTTCACTTTCTGCCATAAGGGTGGTGTCATCTGCATATCTGAGGTTATTGATTTTTCTCCCGGGAATCTTGATTCCAGCTTGTGCTTCTTCCAGCCCAGCGTTTCTCATGATGTACTCTGCATAGAAGTTAAATAAGCAGCGTGACAATATACAGCCTTGACTTACTCCTTTTCCTGTTTGGAACTAGTCCAGTCCATGTTCATGTCCAGTTCTAACTGTTGCTTCCTGACATGCATATAGGTTTCTCAAGAGGCAGGTCAGGTGGTCTAGTATTCCCATCTCTTTCAGAATTTTCCACAGTTTGTTGTGATCCACACAGTCAAAGGCTTTGGCATAGTCAATAAAGCAGAAATAGATGTTTTTCTGGAACTCTCTTGCTTTTTCCATGATCCACTGGATATTGGCAATTTGATCTCTGGTTCCTCTGCCTTTTCTAAAGCCAGCTTGAACATTGGAAGTTCACGGTTCTCATATTTTTGAAGCCTGGCTTGGAGAATTTTGAGCATTTCTTTCCTAGCATGTAAGATGAGTGCAATTGTGTGGTAGTTTGAGCATTCTTTGGCATTGCCTTTCTTTGGGATTGAAATGAAAACTGACCTTTTCCAGTCCTGTGGCCACTGCTGAGTTTTCCAAATTTACTGGCATATTGAGTCCAACACTTTCACAGCATCATCTTTCAGGATTTGAAATAGTTCCACCGGAATTCCATCACCTCCACTAGCTTTGTTCATAGTGATGCTTTCTAAGGCCCACTTGACTTCACATTCCCGGATGTCTGGCTCTAGGTCAGTGATCACACCATCGTGATTATCTGGGTCATGAAGCTCTTTTTTGTACAGTTCTTTTATGTATTCCTGCCACCTCTTCTTAATATCTTCTGTTTCTGTTAGGTCCATACCATTTCTGTCCTTTATCGAGCCCATCTTTGCATGAAATGTTCCTTTGGTATCTCTGATTTTCTTGAAGAGATCTCTAGTCTTTCCCACTCTGTTGTTTTCCTGTATTCCTTTGCATTGATCGCTGAGGAAGCCTATTCTTTGGAACTCTGCATTCAGATTCTTATATCTTTCCTTTTCTCCTTTGCTTTTTGCTTCTCTTCTTTTCACAGCTATTTTAAGGCCTCCTCAGACAGCCATTTTGCTGTTTTGCATTTCTTTTCCGTAGATACCTGTCTCCTGTACAATGTCACGAACCTCTGTCCATAGTTCATCAGGCACTCTGTTTATCTGATCTAGTCCCTTAAATCTATTTCTCACTTCCAAATTTGATTTAGGTCTAGAAGAGTTGTGAGCTAGAACCCGATTGCTTAGCAGGTGAGGAATCTGTCTGCAATGTAGGAGACAAAGGAGACATGACTACCATCCATGGGTTTGGAAGATCCCCTGGCGGAGGGCATGGCAACCTATTCCAGTATTCTTGCCTGGAAGTTCCCGTGTCATAGAACCCTGGTGGGGCACAATCCATGGGGTTGCAAATAGTCGGACACTACTGAGCAACTAAGCACAAGGCATAAACAGAATTTCATTTTCCATTGACCCCTCTGAGGGCAGCATAAAGATGGATTGCACAGGAGAATCCTAGAGACAAATTGACTAGTCCAGTTCTGAGATGTTGCAGTTGTCCCAGGGAAAGATGGTGCATGTCTGGTCTGTGTCTCTAAGAACAGATGGAGTCAAGAACTAAAAAAAAATATCAATAGGATTTGGTGATTGCCTCCAGAGAGTGAAGGGGAAGAAGAACTTCTTCACGTAGACTAGATAGAGATAAAAGACAAAATGACCATTAGAGTAAAGTGTGAGGTAGAGGCTCTGTCTGGCACCAGTCCTCCTGTTTCTATAGACTAAGTGTCTCCTTCAAAGATGTATATAATGTGATCCCTGGGTGGAAGCAAGCAAAGCAGGCATTTCAAATGTTTAATTTGAAAATAACCATAGTTAAATGGCAGGTCCAAAAATATACCCTTGAATTATACTTAAGAAGGAAAGAAACTGTTCTATTTACTGGATGCAGGAGTATGCAATTATAGATGGCCAGCTAGCAAATGGTTTTGATTTTGCAACCCATATAATGTATTTTGCAGATACTTGACTCCACCATTGCAGTGCAAAAGCAGCTATAGATAGATAAATGAGAGTGACTGTGTTCCAATAAAGCTTTATTTATGAAAACAGACAACAGGCTGGATCTGGCCTGTGGGCCATAGTTGTCAACTCCTGGCCCAATAGATGACCTTGTGTGTACATTGTGACAGAGGGTTAAAGTGGTACAGACAGACATTGTAAACTTGAAAGCAAAACAACCATATATATTAAAACCCTTTAATGACTTTCTTTTACCAGTAGGGTAGCATGCAAGCTACCTAACTTGGCAGGGACCCCTATCTAACAAAGAAATGTATTCATTTAAATAAAACTAGAAATATGTTTAGAATAGAATAACAATGCTACTTGCCACATTTACATTCTTGTATGTGTGTATATATTTGTTGTTTTTAATTAAGATCACGTTTACTTTCATATTCTCTTACCCTGCCAGACTAAGCTCAGCTTAAATCTCGACATTTTAATTTCTGTTATTATTAATAACAGTGATAGCAGTTACCATATAAAGAAGCTTATGCTCTTCTATGCTGTAGACAAAGAGAGCAAGGCTCAGACGCTAATTAAACTTTCCCTAGATCACATCACTACTGCATTTGGCATGGTTTTCTATTCAGAGTCCATAGTCTTGGATTATGTAATACTCCTCAAAGCAGAGGGAAGAAAACTAGAAAAGCAAATAGTTGAACAATGAACAATGTTCTTGATTTGAACAGTTGTTAAAATGGTATATGCTAAATTAGACTACAGATATCACAGATAAGCTCTATTAAGAAATTATATAAAGAATATTAAAGGACATTTTATTTCTATTGACTCGTAGAATAAATGACCTTAAAGTCTTGACTGGGCACCTGATCAAGTACTGATATACTTGAAGGGTGGGTCTGAATGAATGTATTTGAGTTCTGAAAGCAGACTTTAGAAGTTTATGTATGCTGTGTAAAGTTCTGTAACTTAATGATTATAAGGATGATACTTCATTTTTTAAATTGTTCCAAAAAGGTTCATACATTTTAAGTTAGTGTTCAAAAACTATTGTGCCCTTTCTTCCCTGGCCAGGCTGAAGCACTTTTCCAACAAATCTGCCCCAACGAAGACTTCTGTCCTCCGCCACCGAATCCTGAAGACATTATCCTTGATGGAGACAGTTTACAACCAGAGGCTTCAGAATCCAGTGCCTTACCAGAGGCCAGCTCAGAGACTCCCAAAGAAAGCTCAAATCTGAGAAACCCAGAGGAGCCCTCTAAATAATGAGTATATACCAAACTGGATACCACACTGTGGAAAATCCTCCTAGCCTGAGAGTCTTCTTGATGGAAGAACTGTTTGAAAAATGTTACAAAACAGCAGCCAGTTAACATGCGGAATTACCAATAAAAACAGTAAAAGATATCCAAAAGGGGATTTTCCTTAAAGAGGACATTCTAAGACCACAAAACACTTTGTAAAGCACATTGACTTGCCTGCTTTAAGATACCAAACCTGTGGAATTAGCAGATAAAAATTATAAAGTGGATTGATTCCCAAAACTACAGCTATGTTTATGAAAGTGATCCTATGCATTATTAATAATTCTGTGGTATTAGGACAGTTTTTCCTGCCACTTTGCTTGAAAGCCACATATTTGGAATTGGCTCACAAATTTCCTTTGGTTATTTGAGTTATATTTTCTTTATGGGTGTGCGCATCGTGACACAAATGATGAAAGTACATGTAGATATAGTTGAAAAAATTAAAGTGTTGTAATCCAAGCAGGAGCCTATGTTTGAAATAGAGGTTTGTTTTGTTCTCTATCTTGAGGAGAATTGAAGACACTATATTAAAGTAGACACTTTTACAAACAAGTCATGAGTCCCTTACTCAGTGTTTTGTTTTGTTTTTTTTTAAATGTTAATAGTATTTGTATTTGAGTCCTGAACATTCTACGAAGCTCAGTACTAGAGAAATGAAAGGAAAGATTTGAATAGGCTCCTTTGGTGTTTGGAAATTCTTTCTAGTTGAGTACCTGGAGCACTAACCTGATTGTCTATGGACCTAATTTCATCCTAGCTATGCTGATATTAGGCAAATATGATGATGATATTTGCAAATTGCCTAATATGATGATATTAGGCAAATTGTTTACTTTCTGCACCTCAGTTTCTCCACATGACTACTGTATAAGAATTATTTTGAAGATATATGCAGTGCTATCCTTAGAATGATTTTTCTGGAATAAAAATTTTTTCAGAAATTTCTCATTGACTTGGGGGTGAATATCAGATCTCATGCAGCAAATAAGTGCATTAGGCTTTTAAAATAAAAATATATTTCTTAAATTAGTATTTAATATTCTTATAGAAAAGTAAACAAAGTAACATATAGAATTATGGTTTTAAATCTTAATAAGGAAAACTCTCTATAAACTCTTCATATTCCTTTTCTAGTAATTAGACCTGAAACCACCAATGATTCTAAACAGAATATGACAATTGATAAACCCTAATATGCACTTAACATAAAAATATAAGGGCTGTGAATAGACAGCAAATCTAGGTACAGTGAGTGCCTGTATTAAAATCTTTCCAAATGCTGAGCTCTGATGGTTTCCCTTCTTTGAGCAATAGTTTGGACTTAACAACTTATTTGAATAAATAAATTCATTGAAAGAGTATTGTCATGCACTCTGGCCTGTATTGCTGATCAGAAAGCCATGGCTACAGTAGAAAGCACATAGTTCTTACATTCTTCAGCTGTAGCAGGGCTTTGACCTCTCCAGATTTCAGCCGGCTCTTTAAGGTCACAGACTCATGAGAAATGGAAAGAATGTAGCTCTTGCCTCAACTTTTAACCCCCCAGCAGGGTTTAAATTCAGCAGATATAGCTGAATCCAGAGGAAAATCTTCCAAGCCTCTCAGGCTACTCCTAACCCCTCTCCCCATTGCACAGCCTTTACCCTATCTCTTTAATCCCCTCTATCCCTCTCTTCCCTTTTTATAATGTTATACAAATCAGGGACAATAGAATTACATTATAACCTACTTTGTTATGTGGATTCAGATCTGTCTTAAATTATATTTCCTGAAACCCAACTATAGCATGTGCTAAATGCACAATGTACACCTATAAGCACTGGGTATTGGTCCTGCCCTGCAGTACCAGCAATATAAAAGGTTCCACTATATGAGAGCATTGAGTTTGAATACAAATGCAGTAAGCAGCACCAATTAAAATATTGTACTTTATTATAGTCTTATACTTTGTTATAGTCTTAGAGTTAAGGCCTCTTGATACATCATGCACACTTAAGTAAACAGCCAATCAGGGTAGACCCAGAATAACTAGAAAAATTCTGATAGCTTTACTACAGTTCTCTGAACAATGAAGGATACTCTGTGGTATCGTGGCCCAATCTATACTGTACCCTATTTCATCCATTAGCCAGTATCAGAATTTCTCTTCTGGATTATTTATTAATACTGTTGAAATGTTTAAAAGCTCCTGAATATCATTAGTTATGATTAAGATAATACACAGCTGTTTAAAACTTTGTGTTAGAAAACTTTAGATACTTCCTCTTACCTCAGAATATAATAGAAATTATTCTAAAAACATTCTTTTCAGCTGTCTTACTGCAAATACTTGTTTTCATAGCTTTAAAGAAAAGCCTTTCGGTTTTATTGTAAAACCGTAAGCATGAAGTCATATGAATAAAATTTAGATGTTTGTACATGATGCAGAAATTTCATTTGCTAATTTTAAATTTTGAAAATTGCTGTTATCAAAGAATTGTTATTCCTGTATTTAAAATGTTTGTGTTATGCATGCTTCTTATTAGCCAAAAGTGATAATACCATTCAGTTTAGTCATCAATATGAAAACAGATTACTAACCCTATGTTGCTACTGTATTTTTGTCTAGTTGGTATGCCTGCCCAGAAAAAAAAAAAAAATAAAAAAAAAAATAATAAAATATATATATATATATATATATATATATATATATATAAAGTAAACATATATTTTTCTACAGGAAAACTGAGTTATAATTTTCCCATCTGCTATTATACTTAGCTGCTTATAGAAAAATGGTCATGTTAATGGTTAACTTTTGGAATAGTAATTTCTGAGATTCGCAGCCCTCTGCCCAAAATAATGAGCATGCTAATGATTAACTTCTGTCACAGCTATAGTTCTGGAGAAAGCAAAGTATGTCTAAAGTCCTAAAAACCTCAAAAAAAATTTTTTGTTGAAATTTTATTGCTAAATAGTAATGATCCTTTAAAGCAATTTTCTTACAGATAAGTATTTATTGCCATTAGGATAATTTCTCTCAACTTTTGACTGATTTTCTTAAGTGCATTTCAGAAAGCATGAATATATGGTTATTAGTAATTTGCACACTGTAACAGTAAGTTTTCAGAGGAAATAAAGTCTGTTTTAACACCTTTCAGGTGTGGTATCCTATTTTTTAATATTAAAATTTTGTATATATGCCAAGAAATTAAAGATTGTCCTGAAAATGATTTATTTGTTGATATTGGTCTATTATTTAACCTCTCAGTTAATTTTCCAGCTATATATTTGATTTTATTTCTAGGCATCTGCCGACTGTGTCAGGCTTTTGAAAAAGGCAATCAAATGATACATGGGTATGATTTACTTAGCAAACTGTTCTAGATGCCAGCATCAAGCTTCATTCTGTTTGAAATCAGCGTTCTGAGGCATGGGGTATGGCATTACAATACACTACCTGCAAACTGTTTTCCCATCTCACTTAGTGTATGAGACTCTGAAATATTTTTCTTATTTACTTCATGAATGAGAATCTGAAATGTGTTTTCTTTGTGGTGGTTGAGTCCCCAGTAGCTTACAACAGATAAGAGACTGTTGATGTTCTTTTCATGCAGAAATAATTCACTGAACTGATTTGTTCTTAAATCAAATAATTAAAGCAGAATGACATTTTCTGTGAATTCCAGGTAGTTTCTAAAGCTTCTCAGACAGGATGTATTCAAAAGATAACATCAGTATTTCAAAACTGGAAATTTATCTGTTATTAATAAAGCAAGTTTAAAAAAGATAAGGTTAATTGAATTTTTTAAACAAGTAGCTAGATTATCCTTCAAGCATGTTGAAGCTCAGAGTATTCACACTTTTTTAAACAAGTGCTTTAATATGTTTGAATTCTTTAATGATGGCTTTTTAAAAATGCAAGAGGTTTAACCCTTAACATCCTAGGTCACACTTTGAAAATCACTTTTTTTTTTGTTTTTTTCTTTTATAGTTTAGCTATGGGGCTGCAATGAGATGCCCTTCCCATACAAGTTGCCACGTCTGCTCTTTGTGGTGATGATGACTCTTAGGACCATTTGACAGATAATCAATAGAACTTGGATTCTAGTAGACTGGAGGGTCTTATCGCCTATCACTACAGGGCGATTTATATTGGTAACACCTATTAATGTTAATAGGACTTGCATGTGTAAGTCCTCTTCCTGTCAGTGAGACAGTTGACCCCTGAAAGAAATATTCTTTAGAGATGGGCAGTTTTACTCTAGAAACATTAGTGAATTGTCCTATTCAAATTGTTCATGTGTGGAAAAAATAGCATTTCAGCAGAGGATTTGTAGAGCTTGAAAAGATGAAATACTAGCTAATATTTTCTATTCACAGTCTAATATATATTAGACACTATTACTCTTCATCTTATGAACATAGCATTTTTCTCTTATTTTCACTTATTTTTATTTTGTAATTGAAGTATAGTTGACATTCAGCACTATGTTAGCTCCAGGTATGCAACATGTGATTCGATATTTCTATACAATACAAAATTATTACTGTAGTAAGTCTAGTTATCAACTGTCACCATACAAAGTTATTACAATATTGACTATATTCCCCATGCTATACATCACATCCCCATGATTCATTTTTTTACTGGCAATTTGTACCTCTTAATCTCCCTCACTGATTTCACTCATCCTCCCTACACTCCTCCTCTCTGGCAATCTCCTATTTTTTTCTCTGTGTCTACAAACCTATTTGTTATGTTAATTTGATTTGTGTTTTAGATTCCACATATAAGTGAAATAAAATAGTATTTTTATTTCCCACCTGCCTTATTTCATTTAGCGTCATACACTGTAGGTACAATCCCTTTCAAACCACCAATAGCATTTTTCACAGAACTAGAACTAATAATATAAAATTTTGTATGGAAACACAAAAGACCCCAAAAAGTCAAGACAGTCTTGAGAAAGAAAAACAAAGCTAGAAGTATCACACGCCCTGGTTTCAAACTATATTACAAAGCTACTGTAATCAAAACAACACAGTGGCACAAAAACATAGATCAATGGAACAGAATAGACAGCCCAGAAATAAGTCCACACTTACATGGTCAATTAATCTGTGACAAAGGAGGCAAGAATATACAATGGGGGAAAGAGAGCCTCTGATAAATAATATTGGGAAGATTGGGCAGCATTCTCACACTATATACAAAAATAAGCTACAACTGGATTAAGGACTTAAATGTAAGACCTAAAAATATAAAACCCTTAGAAGACAACATAGGTAAAACACATTTTGACATCGGTCTTAGCAATATTTCTTTGGATCTGTCTCAAGCAAGAAAAACAAAAGCAAACAAATGAGATATCAAACAAAAAAGTTGCACATCTAAGGAAACCATTGACAAAATGAAAAGACAACCTATGGAATGGGAGAAATATGTGCAAATAATATGACCAAGAGGTTAATATTCAAAATACATATATAGACCATAAAACATAAGTATAAAAAAAAAAAACAATTTATAAGTGGGCAAAAGTTCTGAATTGATATTTTTCCAAGAAGGATATGCAAATGGCCAACAGGCACACACATACACACACACACACAAATGCTCAACATCGCCAATCAGAGAAATGCAAATCAAAACAACAGATTATCACCTCACACCAGTCAAAATGGCTATCATCAAAAAGTCTACTAATAACAAATGTTGATAAGAATGTGGAGAAAAGAGAATTCTAGTACATTGTTAGTAGGATTGTAAATTGTGCAGCCATTATGGAAAACAATATGGAGTTTCCTCAAAAAAGCAAAATAGAAGGATCATATGATCTAGCAATTTCACTACAAGGTATTAATATATATCCAAAGAAAATGAAAATGCCAGTTCAAAAATATGCATGCATCACAGTGTTCATAGCAGAATTATTTATTTCAATACAGTAGCCAAGACATGGAAGCAAGCTAAGTGTCCATCAACAGATGAATGGATAAAGAAGATGTGATATATATAGATATATATACACAATGAAATATTACTGAGTCACAAAAATGAATGAAATTCTGCCTTTTGCAACAACATGCCTGGACCTAGAGGGTATTATGCTTAGTGAAATAAAGAAAGGAATGTGGGGCTTCCCTTGTGATCCAGTGGTTAAGAATCCGCCTGCTAATCCCTGGATCCCTGGTCCAGAGATCAAAGACCCCACATGCCAAGGAGCAACTAAGCCTGTGTGCCACAACTACTGAGCCAAAGTGTTGTAACTACTGAAGCCTGTATGCTTAGAGCCCATCCTCTTCAACAAGAGAAGCCACCATGAGAAGCCCAGGCAACACAATGAAAAGTAGCCCTCACTTGCCACAACTAGAGAATGCCCACACACATCAATGAAAACCTAGTGCAGACAAATATAAAATAAATAATTCTTGAAAAAAAAAAAGAAGAAGAAATGAACGTATATAATGAAAGAGAAACAGGCTCTTAGGTATAGAAAACAAACTATTGGTTACCAGTGGAGAGAGGGATCAGTCGTGGAGCAAGATAGGAATATGGAACAAACTACTATGTAAAAAATAGATAAGCAACAAGGATATATTGTGTGGCACAGGGATATACAGCCATTATTTTATAATGATTTCAAGTAGACTCATTATTCATCTGTAAAACTATTGGATCACTATATAGTACACTTGAAACTGTTATAGTATTGCAAATCAACTATACTTCAATTAAAAAAAAAAAAATACTACTACTGAGTGGAGATCATGCCAGTGGCTTTTATCCAAATAGAGCTACTGATGGAACAAATGAGTATGTAAATTGAAATGTGGACTTATTTTTTTTAATCACTGTGGTGGATTCATTTTGATATTTGGCAAAACTAATACAGTTATGTAAAGTTTAAAAATAAAATTAAAAAAAAAAGAGATTAAAGTTCAAAAAATAAAAAATAAAAAAAAGAAAGAATCAATAGATTCAAAAGATCTATTCGCTTTGCTTACATACATGTTAAATTACGACTCCTCACTTCCTCAACTCCCTCATTCAGTTGAGCACAACATCTTATTGATTTTATCTCAGAACATCTTCCCAGGTGGCGCTAGTTGTGAACCCACCTGCCAATGCAGCAGACATGAGACACAGATTGAATCCCTGGATTGGGAAGATCTCCTGGAGGAGGGCATGGCAACCCACTCCAGTATTCTTGCCTGGAGAATCCCATGGAGAGAGGAGCCTGGCAGGCTACACTCCATAGGGTCGCAAAGAGTTGGACACGACTGAAGCGACTTATCACACTACATTTTACTGATCACAACCTCCTCTCTATTTCCACAACCCTCTATTCTCATTCTCTTTCAGATTATTATAATCAGTCTTCCTGACACCAAGCTCCTCATTCTATTCCAACTACCCACTGAGGCAGAAACCATTGCATGGATTCCTTCTCCTGCTTAAATATCATGAGAAGGGACCCATTTAGCACAATAACACAGCAAAGTTAAGGAAGAATAAAGCCCTTGAGGGAGCATTCATTCCCAGCCTACACCAAATGTGTCAGGGGTAGCTTGGGCAGAGAGAAGAGTAGAAAACTGACAGGTAATATGTGTAGTGCCTATTATGTACCAGGCACTATTCAATTATTAATAAAACTTTTAACCTGTGGGTACTATTATCATTCTCCATTTTACAGTTGAGAACTTGTCAAGAAAACTGAAGCACAGAGATAAAATTACTTGCCCAATACTGCACAGTTAGAAAGGCTTTGATTGTTTCTCCTAATTCATTATACACTGAAACATGTTTGTGATCTACTAGTAGTAAGATTATATTCTTTCTCATAATGAGCTGTATCTGTTTGCCCTACTAGTGGTAGAATTTCACCTAAAAAATAAATACAAATAAAATCCCTGATCTTGTAATTTTTGTCCTTAAAATCTCTTCCATATCAAATACAGTCTGATCTCTTTAGTATAGCACATGAAACCACACCCTTCGAAAACCAAAATATTCCTCTTTGGCTTCATCTATCATTCTACCTCCCTCCCCAACTCACATGATGAGCTTCTCAGTATCTTCAAACTCTTTGACCCCTTGAATATACCACTTTTTTTTGGAATTTCCAGGCATCTCTGTGCTACCACCACATCCCTTATGCCTTACCTTTCTTTTCATACTTTTAAACCCATCTCTAATGTCACTTCAACTGCTAACACTTGGGCAGCTGCATGAGGCAAAGTTACTTTTCCCTTTGTGCTCCCCACCCAGAACTGATCATAAAGCCCTTATCTCATAGGAATCCAAGTTTTTTGAAATTTTGTTTCTGTCTCCTAGATATTAAGCAACTTGAGGGCAGGTGCCCTCCTTGCATCTATACCACCTAACAACACCTGGTATGGCCATACATCTCCTGCATAATCCTGCTTCTATGACTACAGTGGCTTCTATTTTGGATAGAGACATGCTCCTGCTCCTCTTTGGAACTGAGACCCATAAAGAGCTTGACTTTCTGAGTGGCTGACCCATAACACAAAATCTCTTCAGTTATTTGCTGTTGTTTAGTCGCTAAGTCCTTTCCAACTCTTTGCCACCCCATGGACTGTAGCCCTCCAGGCTCCTCTGTCCATGGGATTTTCCAGGCAAGAATACTGGAGTGAGTTGTCATTTCCTTCTCCAAGGGATCTTCCTGACCCATGGATCGAACCCATGTCTCCTGCATTGGCAGGCAGATTCTTCACCACTGAACCACCTGGGAAGCCCTCTGTTTAGCTCAGTTCAGTTCAGTTGCTCAGTCATATCTGACTCTTTGTGACACCATGGACTATAGCACGCCAGGCTTCCCTGTCCATCACCAACTCCTGGAGTTTCCTCAAACTCATGTCCATTGAGTTGGTGATGCCATCCAACCATCTCATCCTCTGCCATCCCCTTCTCCTGCCTTCACTCTTTCCCAGCATCAGGGTCTTTTCCAATGAGTCAGTTCTTCGCATCAGGTGGCCAAAGTATTGGAGCTTCAGCTTCAGCATCAGTCCTTCCAATGAATATTCAGGACTGATTTCCTTCAGGACTGACTCGTTTGATCTCCTTGCAGTCCAAGGGACTCTCAAGCGTCTTCTCCAACACCACAGTTCAAAAGCATCAATTCTTCAGTGCTCAACTTTCTTTATGGTCCACAGCCTTGCCTGACTCAATGAAACTATGAGCCATGCTGTGTAGGGCCACCCAAGACGGACGGATCATGGTGAAGGGTTCTGACAAAACGTGGTCCACTGGAGAAGGGAATGGCAAACCACTTCAGTATTCTTGCCTTGAGAACCTCATGAACAATATGAAAAGGCAAAACATATGTGTGTATGTGTGTGTGTGTGTGTGTGTATATATATATATATATATATGACATATATATATGTGTGTGTGTATATATATATATATGACATATATATATGTGTGTGTGTGTGTATATATATATATGATATATATATATATATATATATATATATATATATATATATATATATATAACACTATTTAGCTATGGAGAGCTACATTTTCTACTGTGTGGCTAGGAAAGCCAAGACAGTTTGCAAAGAAAGAAGCAGTGATGAGACACAGAACTGACAAATGAACCTAAAATTGGTTTCTGAGAGCTTTCTAAATCCACAATCAGGTCCTCCCTGAGGCCCAGTATCATTCTTGCCATTGTTTTGTTTTTTGTTTTTTTTTTGAGACATTCCTTTCTCATAATCAGATTTCTCTTGATGTTCAAGATATACATGTGGCGGATTCATTTCGATGTTTGGCAAAACTAATAAAATATTGTAAAGTTTAAAAATAAAATAAAATTAAAAAAAAAGATATACATGTTGAATTCTGATACTTACAAAAACTAAATTATAAATCTTTATTTTAAATAAATATACCTGGAAAATTTTCTTATAAGAGCCTTCCAAACTACCTCTATCTCTGTAATTCTGTGTATAGGTTTGTGAATGCATTTGTATACCCTGGGAATTTAGATTTTTACTGATTAGGAAATGTCATAAAATGTTCAGGTCCAAAGTTCTACACAGAAAGGAGAGTACATTAAGGAAGAAATAAAAATGTTATCTACACTTGGGAACTTCAGCAAAGGATTATCTTGGTAACTTCTAACCACTACCTAACCACTTCTAACCACTATTTTTATTCTGAGAAAAACTGCAGGAGAGGCAATACTCACTAACAAGTATGTGCTGTAAAAAGCAACTGTTGTTACAATGGAAGTCAACTATGGGTACCTAAACCTTTAGTACATGTGATGTGAAGTTGTCCTTTTTGATTTGGATTTATCTTATAAATATGTTTCCAAAATAATACTTTGGAATAAGACTCAAGTTCAAATATGGTCTACAGTTTTGCAGAAGTTCACCTTTGTTTGGTATGGAAGCTATTTGCATAATATAAAAACATTTAAATTTTACAGATAATTAAATTATCAAAGCATTAGATATAAGCTATACCCTAAGGAGCTTAGAATTTTTAAGTCAGAAATGGGCAAAGTACCAGAAAGTGATTTCCTTTTGTTGAGCTTATGTAATAGGAACAAAAAGATTTGTGCAGAACTTGAAACTTCTTTCTATATATCTTTATTATGACTGGAAAAAATTGCCTACAGGAAATGTTTTACCTTTTATAAATCTTGATTTGAAAATTATAGGGACAGATAAACTGAACCTTGACCATCATTTGTCTTTCAGATATTCTGAAAGTAATTTTTGACTGCTAGATTTGAGATGCTAACAGGTAGTGCTGGTGGTAAAGAACTCTCCTGCCAATTCAGGAGACATAAAAGACGTGGGTTCAATCCTTGGGTCGGGAAGAGGAAGATATCATGGAGGAGGGCACAGCAACCCACTCCAGTATTCTTGCCTGGAGAATTCCATGGACAGCAGAACCTGGCGGGCTATGGTGCATAGGGTAGCAAAGACTCAGCCACAACTGAAGTGATTTAGCATACTCAGATACATCCTGTTTTAAAATTTAGCATACTCAGATTCATCCTGTTTTAAGAGAAGAGTCTATAAAACTATCTAGATTCATAACGCACATTTTGGAGGGTGACTGTGCCCATTACAAAGTAGTTCTTTGCTTTACCAACAAATTCAAGCTGCTTTTAAGCAGGAGTTCCTAGGAGTTCCCTGATGGTATATATCAACACTGCATAACTTCTAGACAGAAAGAGGTAGGTGTGGTAGGTAGAACCACTGCCAACTGAAGATCAAACTGAGAATAAAGCAATTCTAAAATGATTGTGGAAGTAAAGGAGAAGATATGGACTGACAGAAATCTGGTTTGAGAACAACTTTGCAGGAATACATGTGTGGTATAACATATGTTGCACTTAAAGTGATGATTATTTGGGGACTACAGTTCCCTCCTATAGTAGAACCCATCAATCAGTTTGCCCCCAATAAGTCTACATGAAACTGCCATTCAAAAATACTCCTTACACTTGGTTCACATTTTGCATTAATACTACATGGCCAAAATCTTCTTGACCAAAATATTATATGGTGAATAGTTTTTTCCCCTCATTTTCTTAGATGTCTAAGAGTAATTTGTAAAATCATGGAATTTTCAATGTGGTTCAGGCCTTATAAATAAGCAAATGTTGATCTTCTTCAGTAAAACCTGGGAAGTCTGCCTGTGTAAGCCTACCTCACAAATGGAAAAGGGAATACTATCCTCTGGAAATGTGAAATATAATGTTTTCAATATATACTTAAGATTGAGGGGGCTCAGCAGAGCTGGGGGTAAGATCTTAAAGTTATGGCTCAGGCCATATGATTCTAAGTAGCCACTCTTGATGGAGTATTAGGGTGGCTTCTGCTGCCCCCACCATATCCCTTCTTTTGTCAACTTCACCCTCTGGGTGATAAGTAGTATGAGGGTGCAACGGCAGGAACACCTTGGCAGTATCAATGAAAAAAAATGTTGCCTGCCATATCGTAAGCAAAGCATGTTGTAGCCATCGAGCCACCATATTACAGCTGCCTTGAGAGCAAGCCCTGAGGGAACCTGGGATAGAAACAGGATACCCACTATCAAGCAGTCAATGGCTGCATCCACCTCCTGGACAGTGCACCCTGAGGAGACTCAGGATGAGAAGTCACAGATACTGACCCCTGGTAGCGGACATTCACATCAAAGGAATGATTTCAATGAGCTGTGACTTTTGCAATGACTGGTCCAGCAGTAAAGAATTGACTGCAATGTAGGAAACCCAGGTTGGATCTCTGGGTCAGGAAGATCCCCTGGAGGAGGGCATGGCAACCCACTCCAGTATTCTTGCCTGTAGAATTCAATGGACAGAGGAGCCTGGTAGGCTACAGTCCATGGGGTCATAAAGAGTTTGACACGATTGAATGACTAACACTTTCACTTCACTTTTTTATCCACTTATTTGTAATACTTGGCAAACTATTCTTTCCTGTCTCATCATCCATTTCCTTGTTTGTTCATTGGTAATGACGATAGTACCTACTGCATAGGCTTTTTGTAAGAATGAATATGAGAAAAATCATGTAAGCACTCAACAAAGTGCCTGGCACATAGAAAAGCCCTCAATAAGTGGTAACGTTGCTGTTGTGTGATTAATGAGAGTCAGGTTTAGGACCCAGGTTTCCTAATTGCCACTGTTCTCTTCACCATGACTGCAATGGCATAACTTCTAGAGAATCTTTAGTAAACTTGAACATATATTTTCTAGGTATACCCCATTAATCAGACCAGAGTTCCTCTCATTACCAGTTAGTGGGTTTAGATATTTTCACCTACAAGATAAAAAGTGACATCTATAATTCCATTAAAAGAGACAATTAAATCTAAATATTCAGTTTCAATCCCAAGAGAAACAGCAGAATATACTCTCCAAGTTGCACTTTATAAACTAAACTGCTTCTGAATACCTAAAATTTAGTCATGAGACACAGGAAACTCAGGAGGAATGCAACATTCAAGCTTTTGTTGTTGGAAAAGCATTTGTTATGGATTCCATCACTAGCTTTATTTACAGGCCTTGTACCCATATTCTAATAGTGATTGGTGCATCACAGGCTGAAAAGGAAATTTCATGGAAATACTGTAAATCTCTGCAGCAATTGGGACTTAGAACTTGACAAGGAAGAGCCAAACAGATGCAGTGGCTGTCTGCATAGGAGGTCTGATCAAAGGGAACTGGAATAGAAAGCACTACATGTGCCATAACTTGGACAGACAATAAATATTCAACTAACAATACTATTTGTGGTAAGAATATCTACTTGGATGCATATCAGGAATGTGGTATATATTTAAATAAAGTTTTGTAACAAGAGTCATTGACTTGTTTTTCTGCTCATGTTGCAGTCCAGACCAAAAAACATTTTACTGGTATTTTCTATAAAAACTTCAACCTCTGCATAGAAAGTTCTTTGAAAAATATCTCAGTTTGAGCACACTAATGGGCATTCTTTCCCCCCTGCTTCTTCAAATATCACAATACTTGTCTGAATGAGCAACGCTGATATTGTATACACAAAAGTTAATGCTTCTGCAGCAATAAAAATAATCTTAAAAGAACATTAAAAGAATATAGATGTATATATAAGCAAGGGATCTAGGAAAGTTCCTGAAATGTAGTAATCCCTATCAATGTTTTATAAATAAATAAGTAATTAATGTCATGGGGAAAATCCACAATATATGGTTAAACAACAACAAAAAAAGCAAGCAAGTTACAGCTATACATCTGGAACTGACTCAACACTGTTAAACTAAGTTTCAATTTTTTAATTTTAAAATTAAAAAAAGCAGGTTACAGAAATAGAATGTATAGCACATCTCATTTTGTATAAAGAATAGAGAGCAGTCTGCATGCATATATGTATGTTTGTGTGAACTCTAGAAGAATACACAAAAAAAATGGTGACATTAGTTATTTTTGAATTGTGCAAATATATGAATAATGTTTTCCCTTTATAATTTTTGAATTTTCTACATTTTTGACATATTCATTCATCAGCATTTCTAATATCACTCCTCACCAGATGTGTAACTCTGTTCTTTCAGATATTTTTCTATGCACACACACATGTACACACTGACTGACACACAGTATAGGGTACACAACCTTTATAAAAAAATTGAAAATAAATTGGCTTATATCATAGTTCTGTAATAGCTTTTTACAAAACAATGTATCTTGGACACCATAAAATCCAATAAATAAAAAATTGCTTACCCCTTTTTCATTGCTGCTTAGTGTTTAATGGTATGAAATTCATTTAACCAGTCATTATTATTGAACATTTAGGTGTTTCTAGTTTTATTGCTACTGCAAGCAGTGATTCAATGAACATTTAATATGCATATTTCTGTTCGCATGCATATTTATGATGAGTGAATTATTAGAGATTAAATTCCTGGGTTAAAGAATATGTACATTTAAAACTTTGCTAGAAATGGACAAATGGTACTCCAAAAGGACTTTATCAATTTGCACTATTTGTACTAGATGTTATTATTCCTTTACTGTCTGCCAGTCTGATGGGCAAAGACATGGCATCATATTTTTATGCTTTGCATTTCTCTGATTACTTTTACATCTGAGCATATGTTAATTGGTGATTTTGAATCACCTCTTCCGTGATTTACCAATCCATGCCCTTGCTGCTTTTATGATTTGTTAACAGTTCTTTTTATATTCTGTGTACTTACTTTTGTTATATACATTGTAAATATTTCCCTCCAATTCTGGATTTTAAAATTGTTTATGGGGTGATTTGTTACATAGAAACTTTAAATTTTGATGTAGTCAAATCACTCAATATTTATCCTTATGACTTCTGGGCTTTGCGTCTTGTTTAGGAAAGTCTTCCCCAATTTCATATTATGAAAATAAATCCTATATGTTGTTTAAATGCTATTATGACATTGTTTAACATTTAGATCTTTGTATGTGTGCCCAGTCACTCAGTCATGTCCAATCCTTTGCAACCCTATGGACGGCATAGCCTTTCAGGCTCTTCTGTTCATGGGATTCTCCAGGCAAGAATACTGGAGTGGGTTTCCATGCCCTACTCCAGAGGATCTTCCTGACCTAGGGCTTGAACCCAGGTCTCCCGCATTGCAGGCAGATTATTTACCCCCTGAGCCACCAGGGAAGCCCAAGAATACTAGAGGAGGTAGCCTATCCCTTCTCCAGGAAATCTTCCTCATTCAGAAATCGAACTGGGGTCTCCTGCATTGCAGGCAGATCCTTTACCAGCTGAGCTATGAGGGAAGCCTGGTAACCAGAAATCTGATCCCTTTTTCTACAAGTTTGTTTGTTAATTGTCCTACAACACTATGTTAGTTCCTGGTGCACAAAATGGTGATTCATCGTTTCTATACATTCCAAAATGTTCACCACAATAACTCCAATTTACTTTATATTACCTTATTATTGATTGTATTCCCCATACTGTATATTTCATACCCATGACTTGTTTACTTTGTAACTGGAAGTTTGTACCCCTACTGGAAGTTTGTACCCCTAATCTCCCTCACCTGTTTTTCTCCTCCTCTTACCCTCACTTCCCTTTGGCAACCATCTGTTTCCTGTTTCTATGACTATTTTTCTTTTGTTTATTTGTTTTGGTTTTTTAGATTCCGTATATAAGTGAAATCATATGGTATTTGTCTTTATTTGTCTGAATTATTTCACTTAGCATAATACCCTGTAGGTCTATCCATTTTGGTGAAAATGGCAGAATTTCATTCTTTCTATAGCTTAATAATATTTCCCTGGAATATTATTATATTTAAATATTATAGTATTATAATGGAATATTATTTACTCCACACATCTTCTTTATTCACTCACCTATCCATAGACACTTGGGCTTCCCAGGTGGTTCAGTGGTAAAAAATTTGCTTGCCACTGCAGGAGACATAAGAGACATGGGCTCAATCACTGTGTCAGGAAGATCACCTGGAGGGGGACAGGGCATTCACTTCAGCTTTCTTGCTTGGACAATCCCATGGACAAAGGAGCCCGGCAGACCACAGTCCATAGGGTTGCACAAAGTTGGATATGACTGTAGCGATACAGCACACATGCATCCATGGTTACTTAGGTTGATTCCCTATCTTGGATATTGTAAATAATGCTGCAGTGAACATTATATAAGTGAATAATATAACATTATATAACATTATAAGGTTGCATATACCTTTTCAAATTAGTGTTTTCATTCTCTTCAGATAAATATCCAGAAGTAGAATTGCTGTATTGTTTGGTAGTTATTATTTGATTTTTTTGAGGAACGTCCATACTGTCTTCTATAGTGGCTGCACCAATTTACATTCCCACCAAAAATGCATGAGGGTTCCCTTTTCTCCTTGCCAACAATTGTTATTTAGAATCTTGTTTTTTCTTGAAATATATTTGATTTGCAATATTATGTTAGTTTCAAGTGTACAGCATAGTGATTTGATATTTTTTGTACATACTCCATTACAGCTTATTTCAAGATAATGGCTCAAATTTCCTGTGTTATATGGTATATCCTTGTTACTTATCTATTTTGTATATAGTAGTTTGTATCTGTTAATCTCATACCACTAGTTTGTCCCTCTCCCCTTCTCTCTCTGTTAACCACAAGTTTGTTTTCATATTTGTGAGTTTGTTTATGTCTTGCATTATGCATTCATTTGTATTATTTTTAGACTCTGCATATAAGTGATACCATAAAGTATTTGCCTTTCTCTGTCTGGCTTAATAAACTAAGCATAACATTCTCAAGGTCCATCCATGGTGCTGCAAATGACATTATATCATTCTTTTTTATAACTGAGTAATATTCCATGGGTATATGCACCACATCTTCTTAATCTAATCATCTGTTGATGGGCACATGGACTGCTTCCATGTTATGGCTATTGTAAATAGTGCTGCTATGAAAATTGGGGCATGCATATCTTTTCAAATTAGAGTTTTGATTTTTTTCAGATATAACTGGAGTTGTTGGATGATATGGTAGTTCTACGTTTAGTTTTTGAGGAACCTCCATGCTGTTTTCTATAGTGGCTGCACCAATTTATATTTCCACCAACAATATACAAGTATTTCATTTTCCCCACATCCTCACCAACAATTTTTATTTATGGTCGTTTTGATAAATAGCCGTTCTGACAGGTGTGAGGTGATACTCATTTTGGTTTTGATTTACATTTATCTGTTGAATAATAATAAGCATCTTTTCATTTGTCTGTTGGCCATCTGTATTTCTTCTTTGAAAAGATGTCCATTCAGATCTTCTGCCCATTTTTCAATTGAGTTTTTTTGGGGGGCGTTGATGTTGAATTTTATGAATTTTTATATTTTGGATATTAACCTTTTAACAGATATATCATTTTAAAATATATTCTCCCATTCAGTAATCTGCCTTTTTATATTGTGGACAGTTTCTTTTGCTGTGCAAAACATTTTCATTTGATATAGTCCCATTTGTTGATTTTTGCTTCTGTTTCCATAGCCTGAGGAGGAATATCCAAAAAACATTTCTGAGACTGATGGCAAGAGTGTACTGCCTATGTTTTCAACTTAAATTGGGTCAGTGAGCTGAGGGCAGTTCAGTTCAGTTCAGTCGCTCAGTCATGTCAGACTCTTTGTAACCCATGGAATGCAGCATATCAGGCCTCCCTGTCCATCACCAACTCCCATACTTTACTCAAACTCATGTCCGTTGAGTCAGAGATGCCATCCAATCATCTCATCCTCTGTTGTCCCCTTCTCCTCTCGCCTTCAATCTTTCCCAGCATCAGGGTCTTTTCAAATGAGTCAGCTTTTGCAACAGGTGACCAAAGTATTGGAGTTTCAGCTTCAACATCAGTCCTTCAAATGAACATTCAAGACTGATTTCCTTTAGGATGGACTGGTTGGATCTCCTTGCAGTCCAAAAGTCTCTCAAGAGTCTTATCCAACACCACAGTTCAAAAGCATCAGTTCTTCTCTGCTCAGCTTTCCTTATAGTCCAACTCTTACATCCATACATGACTACTGGAAAAACCATAGCCTTTACTGGACAGACCTTTGTTGGCAAAGTAATATCTCTGCTTTTTAATATGATGTCTAAGGTGGCCATAACTTTTCTTCAAAAGAGTAATCATCTTTTAATTTCATGGCTTCAGTCACCATCTGCAGTGATTTTGGAGAGCAAAAAATAAAGTCAGCCACTGTTTCCACTGTTTCCCCATCTATTTGCCATGAAGTGATGGGACCAGATGCCATGATCTTAGTTTTCCGAATGTTGAGCTCTAAGCCAACTTTTTCACTCTCCTCTATCACTTTCGTCAAGAGGTGCTTTAGTTCTTCATTTTCTGCCATAAAGGTGGTGTCATCTGCATATCTGATGTTATTGATATTTCTCCCAGCAATCTTGATTTCAGCTTGTGCTTCTTCCAGCCCAGCATTTCTCGTGATGTACTCTGCACATAAGTTAAATAAGCAGGGTGACAATATACGGCCTTGATGTACTCCTTTTCCTATTTGGAACAAGTCTGTTTTTCCATGTCCAGTTCTAACTGTTGCTTCCTGGCCTGCATACAGATTTCTCAAGAGGCAAGTCAGGTGGTCTGATAGTCCCATCTCTTTCAGAATTTTCCAGTTTGTGCTGATCCACACAGTCAAAGGCTTTGGCATAGTCAATAAAGCAGAAATAAATGTTTTTGTGGAACTCTCTTGCTTCTTTGGTGATCCAGAGGATGTTGGCAATTTGATCTCTGGTTCCTCTGCTTTTTCTAAAACCAGCTTGAACATCTAGACGTTTGCAGTTCACACATTGTTGAAGCCTGGCTTGGATAATTTTTAGCATTACTTTAATAGCATGTGAGTTGAGTGCAATTGTGTGGTAGTTTGAGCATTCTTTGGCATTGCCTTTCTTAGGGATTGGAATGAAGTCTGACATTTTGTATTCCTGTGTCCACTGCTGAGTTTTCCAAATTTGCTGGCATATTGAGTGCAGCACTTTCACAGCATTATCTTTCAGGATTTGAAATAGCTCAAACGGAATTCCATCACCTCCACTAGCTTTGTTCATAGTGATGCTTCCTAAGGTCCACTGACTTCACAGTGTAGGATACCTGGCTCTCACCATCGTGATTATCTGGGTCATGAAGATCATTTTTGTACAGTTCTTCTGTGTATTCTTGCCATCTCGTCTTAATATCTTCTGCTTCTGTTAGGTCCATAATATTTCTGTCCTTTATTGAGGCCATGTTTGCATGAAATGTTTCCATGGTATCTCTAATTTTCTTGAAGAGATCTCTAGTCTTTTCTGTTCTAAAGTTTTCCTCTATTTCTTTGCACTGATCCCTGAGGAAGGATTTATAATCTCTCCTTGCTATTCTTTGGAACTCTGCATACAAATGAGTATATCTTTCCTTTTCTCCTTTGCTTTTCACTTCTCTTCTTTCCACAGCTATTTATAAGACCTCTTCAGGCAGCCATTTTGCTTTTTTGCATTTCTTTTTCTTAGGGATGGTCTTGATCCCTGTCTCCTGTACAATGTCAGGAACCTCAGTCCATAGTTCATCAGGCACTCTATCTATCAGATCTAGTCCCTTGAATCTATTTCTCACTTCCACTGTATAATCATAAGGGATTTGATTTAGGTCATACCTGAATGGTCTAGTGATTTTCCCTACTTTCTTCAATTTAAGTCTGAATTTAGCAATAAGTAGTTCATGATCTGAGCACAGTCAGCTCCCGGTCTTGTTTTTGCTGACTGTATAGAGCTTCGCCATCTTTGGCTGCAAAGAATATAATCAATCTGATTTCGGTGTTGACCATCTGGTGATGTCCATGTGAAGAGTCTTCTCTTGTGTTGTTGGAAGAGGGTATTTGCTATGACCAGTGCGTTCTCTTGGCAGAACTCTATTAGCTTTTGCCCTGCTTCAATCTGTACCCCAAGCCAAATTTGCCTGTTACTCCAGGTGTTTCTTGACTTCCTACTTTTGCATTCCTGTCCCCTATAATGAAAAGGACATCTTTTTTGGGTGTTAGTTCTAAAAGGTCTTGTAGGTCTTCATAGAACCGTTCAGTGTCAGCTTCTTCGGCATTACTGGTCGAAGCATAGACTTGGATTACTGTGATATTGAATGGTTTGCCCTGGAAATGAAAAGAGATCATTCTGTCATTTTTGAGACTCAGCATCCAAGTACTGAGGGCAGTATGTTACAAATGCTGCTCTCATTCTGCTTGAGCATGCTGAGAAATATCTATGATATGCCTGCTAAAGTATATTTGATTTTGACTTCTGGGGAATCTCAACATGATAGCAGGAGGAAGGTCAGAGAAAATGTAAATGAATGAGGTCAAAGGAAAAACACAACAAGCAAAGCCATCTTCTCTTTAGAATGAAAAATGTGTTTTTAAAGCCAAGTTTAACTTTTATTAATTAGATTTTATAATACTAAAACTAATACATAGCTATTAGCTAACCAGTGGAAACAGTGTCAGACTTTATTCTTTTGGGCTCCAAAATCACTGCAGATGATGACTGCAGCCATGAATTTAAAAGATGCTTATTCCTTGGAAGGAAAGTTATGACCAACCTAGACAGCATATTGAAAAGCAGAAACATTACTTTGCCAACAAAGGTCTGTCAAGTCAAGGCTATGGTTTTTCCAGTGGTCATGTTATGGATGTGAAAGTTGGACTGTGAAGTAAGATGAGCACTGAAGAATTTATGCTTTTGAACTGTGGTTTTGGAGAAGACTCTTGAGAGTCCCTTGGACTGCAAGGAGATTCAACCAGTCCATTCTGAAGGAGATCAGCCCTGGGATTTCTTTGGAAGGAATGATGCTAAAGCTGAAACTCCAGTACTTTGGCCACCTCATGCGAAGAGTTGACTCATTGGAAAAGACTCTGATGCTGGGAGGGATTGGGGGCAGGAGGTGAAGGGGACGACAGAGGATAAGATGGCTGGATGGCATCAGTGACTCGATGTACGTGAGTCTGGGTGAACTCCGGGAGTTGGTGATGGACAGGGAGGCTTGGCGTGCTGCGATTCATGGGGTTGCAGAGAGTTGGACCTGACTGAGCAACTGAACTGATCTGAACTGAGCACATACACTGTAACAGACATTTTTTAGGTGTTTCATATACAATAATCCAAATCAATGGACACTATTATTATCCCCATTTTTATAGACAAGGAAACTGAAATACATACAAATTAAATAACTTGCCCAATATCAACACAATTAAGTGGAAAAGCCACAGTTTGAACCCAGAAAATCTTTTTCCAAATCGAAGACAATGATACTGCTGCTGCTAAGTCACATCAGTCGTGTCCAACTCTGTGCGACCCCAGAGACGGCAGCCCACCAGGCTCTGCCGTCCCTGGGATTCTCCAGGCAAGAGCACTGGAGTGGGTTGCCATTTCCTTCTCCAATGCATGAAAGTGAAATGTGAAAGGGAAGTCACTCAGTCGTGTCAGACTCTTAGCGACCCCATGGACTGCAGCCCACCAGACTTCTCCATCCATGGCATTTTCCAGGCAAGAGTACTGGAGTGGGGTGCCATTACCTTTTCCAGAGACAATGATAACATATGTGTAAATATGGTAATTTGGATTTTGGCGGGGTAATTTGGATTTTATAAAAGCAACAGATAAATCTAAATGTAGAGTATGCACATTCCCTGCCCCCTTTCCCCTACCACCCTGTTATTGTCTCCTTCATTTGGTGGTAGCTCAGGGAGTTAAACTAAAAAAGAGAGCACTAATCAAATGCTTGATTTTGATGCAAATCTCTTTCACTTATTTAAACACAACATACTGGAAAATTTTAGTAGCCCAATTTCTGTAGAATTTTTTACCCAACAACATAAGAGTAAAAATGTCACAGTAGCCATCTATAACCACACTGTGGCAGAGTTCTCTTATTTGACCTCCATCAGGAGGGACGGCAGTGAGGAGATACCCCTCGTCCAAGGTAAGAGAAACCCAAATAAGATGGTAGGTGTTGTGAGAGGGCATCAGAGGGCAGACACACTGAAACCATAATCACAGAAAACTAGTCGATCTAATCACACAAGGACCACAGCCTTGTCTAACTAAATGAAACTAAGCCATGCCCTGTGAGGCCACCCAAGACTGACAGGTCATGGTGAGAATTCTGACAGAATGTGGTCCACTGGAGAAGGGAATGGCAAACCACTTCAGTATTCTTGCCTTGAGAACCCCATGAATAGTATGAAAAGGCAAAATGATAGGATACTGAAAGAAGAACTCCCAAGGTTGGTAGGTGCCCAATATGCTACTAGAGATCAGTGGAGTAATAACTGCAGAAAGAATGAAGGGATGGAGCCAAAGCAAAAACAATACCTAGTTGTGGATGTGACTGGTGATAGAAGCAAGGTCTTATGCTGTAAAGAACAATATTGCATAGGAACCTGGAATGTTCAGGTCCATGAATCAAGGCAAATTGGAAGTGGTCAAACAGGAGATGGCAAGAGTGAATGTCGACATTCTAGGAATCAGTAAACTAAAATGGACTGGAATGGGTGAATTTAACTCAGATGACCATTATATCTACTACTGTGGGCAGGAATCCCTTAGAAGAAATGGAGTAGCCATCATGGTCAACAAAAGAGTCTGAAATGCAGTACTTGGATGTAATCTCAAAAATGACAGAATGATCTCTGTTCGTTTCCAAGGCAAACCATTCAATATCACAGTAATCCAAGTCTATTCCCCAACCAGTAATGCTGAAGAAGCTGAACTTGAACAGTTCTATGAAGACCTACAAGACCTTTTAGAACTAATACCCAAAAGAGATGTCCTTTTCATTATAGGGGACTGGAATGCAAAAGTAGGAAGTCAAGACATACCTGGAGTAACAGGCAAATTTGGCCATGGAGTATGGAATGAAGCAGAGCAAAAGCTAATAGAGTTTTGCCAAAAGAACGCATTGGTCATAGAAAATACCCCCTTCCAACAACACAAGAGAAGACTTACATGAACATCACCAGATGGTCAACACCGAAATCAGATTGATTATATTCTTTGCAGCCAAGGATGGCGAAGCTCTATACAGTCAGCAAAAACAAGACTGGGAGCTGACTGTGGCTCAGATCATGAACTCCTTATTGCCAAATTCAGACTTAAATTGAAGAAAGTAGGGAAAACCACTAGACTATTCAGGTATGACCTAAGTCAAATCCCTTTATGATTATACAGTGGAAGTGAGAAATAGATTTAAGGGACTAGATCTGATAGAGTGCCTGATGAACTATGGACTGAGGTTCATGACATGGTACAGGAGACAGAGATCAAGACCATCCCCACGGAAAAGAAATGCAAAAAAAGCAAAATAGCTGTCTGCGGAGGCCTTACAAATAGCTGTGAAAAGAAGAGAAGTGAAAAGCAAGGGAGAAAAAGGTAGATATAAGCATCTGAATACAGAGTTCCAAAGAATAGCAAGAAGAGATAAGAAAGCCTTCCTCAGTGATCAATGCAAAGAAATAGAGGAAAACAACAGAATGGGAAAGACTAGAGACCTCTTCAAGAAAATTAGAGATATCAAGGGAACATTTCATGCAATGATGGGCTCAATAAAGGACAGAAATGGTATGGACCTAACAGAAGCAGAAGATATTAAGACGAGGTGGCAAGAATACACAGAAAAACTGTACAAAAAAATCTTCACGACCCAGATAATCACAATGGAGTGATCACTGACCTAGAGCCAGACATCCTGAAATGTGAAGTCAAGTAGGCCTTAGAAAGCATCACTATGAACAAAGCTAGTGGAGGTGATGGAATTCCAGTGGAGGTATTTCCAATCCTGAAAGATGATGCTGTGAAAGTGCTGCACTATATATGCCAGCAAATTTGGAAAGCTTAGCAGTGGCCACAGGACTGGAAAAGGTGAGTTTTCATTTCAATCCCAAAGAAAGGCAATGCCAAAGAATGCTCAAACTACTGCACAATTGCACTCATCTCACACGCTAGTAAAGTAATGCTCAAAATTCTCCAAGCCAGGCTTCAGCAATACGTGAACCGTGAACTTCCAGATGCTCAAGCTGGTTTTAGAAAAGGCAGAGGAAACAGAGATCAAATTGCAAACATCTGCTGGATCATCAAAAAAGCAAGAGAATTCCAGGAAAAAAAAATCTATTTTTGCTTTATTGACTATGCCAAAGCTTTTGACTGTGTGGATCACAATAAACTGTGGAAAATTCTTCAAGAGATGGGAATACCAGACCACCTGACCTGCCTCTTGAGAAACCTATATACAGGTCAGGAAGCAACAGGTAGAACTGGACATGGAACAACAGACTGGTTCCAAATAGGAAAGGGAGTACATCAAGGCTGTATATTGTCACCCTGCTTATTTAACTTCTATGCAGAGTACATCATGAGAAACACTGGGCTGGAAGAGGCACAAGCTGGAATCAAGATTTCTGGGAGAAATATCAATAACCTTTGATATGCAGATGACACCACCCTTATGTCAGAAAGTGAAGAGGAACTCAAAAGCCTCTTGATGAAAGTGAAAGTGGAGAGTGAAAAAGTTGCCTTAAAGCTTAACATTCAAAAATCGAAGATCATGGCATCTAGTCCCATCACTTCATGGCAAATAGATGGAGAAACAGTGGAAACAGTGTCAGGCTTTATTTTTTGGGGCTCCAAAATCACTGCAGATGATGACTGCAGCCATGAAATGAAAAGATGCTTACTCCTTGGAAGGAAAGTTATGACCAACCTAGATAGCATATTCAAAAGCAGAGACATTACTTTGCCATCAAAGGTCCGTCTAGTCAAGGCTATTGTTTTTCCAGTAGCCATGTATGGATGTGAGAGTTGGACTGTGAAGAAAGCTGAGCACTGAAGAATTGATGCTTTTGAACTGTGGTGTTGGAGAAGACTCTTGAGAGTCCCTTGGACTGCAAGGAGATCCAACCAGTACTTTCTAAGGAGATCAATCCTGGGTGTTCTTTGGAAGGACTGATGCTAAAGCTGAAACTCCAATACTTTGGCCATCTTATGTCAAGGGTTGACTAATTGAAAAGACTCTGATACTGCAGGGATTGGGGGCAGGAAAAGAAGGGGACGACAGAGGATGAGATGGCTGGATGGCATCAGCGACTCAATAGACGTGAGTTTGAGTGAACTCCAGGAGTTGGTGATGGACTGGGAGGCGTGGTGTGCTGCAATTTATGGTTTTGCAAAGATTCGGACACGACTGAGCTACTGAACTGAACTGAACTGAAGAGAATGTGACATATATTATATTTAGAATCTTTCAGTCTAGTAATGTATGCTGCTGAGAAAGAAATGTAGGCTTATGTGTATAGTTTTCACTAGCACAGCCTAGTAGATACTACACCATCAAATAAATACATGCCCAGTCTAAAATTTCAACAGAATTAAATGAGTCCCATCTTAAGTGGGCCATCTTGCCCATTAAAACTGGACCCTGACCGGAAAACTGAATCAATTAGGCCCAGATTGCTTGCTAAGGAGGCTGGATTATATCCAGGAATTGAGAGACAGATCACATCCCTCTTCACTTAATGCAAGATATATGGCCCTGTTCAATTCTTTAAAAACACTGAGAGGTGAGAAAAAGATGAGATTTGAGCTATGTGACATTTTCATTATTGTTTCTGTTTAGTCACTCAGTCCTGTCCATTTCTGATTCTTTGCAACCCCATGGACTGCAGCCCACCAGGCTCCTCTTGTACATGGGGTTTCCCAGGCAAGAATGCTGGAGTGGGTTGCCATTTCCTTCTCTGGGTGATCTTTCTGGCCCAGGGGTTGAACCCATGTCTCTTGCTTGGCAGGTGGATTCTTTACCACTGAGCCACCTGGGAAGTCCAAGTGGCACTACTTGATCTTAATTGGAGATGTCAAAACAAGCATATGAAGATCATATTTCCCAAAGCTTCTTTAATCTGTTATAACATGATAATAGAAAACAACCAAAGGTACCAGTGTATTCTTGAAAGTGTATGCTCTCACTATGCAACTCAAACTATTTCTTCTGTCTGGTTTATTTATACAGCATGGTTTACAACACTCAGCGCAAATAGTGTATTTTAATGCCTTCTGAAGAGAGTACCTGAGTCCAGACACCTAAATGCTGCCAGAATAATGATAAATGGCTAAATCATCTTCTTCTGACATGAATAGCAGCACTGATTCAACAGTGTGAAGTGTTGTTTAGCAGAGGAAACAGTGAATGTTAACAATATGCTGTAGATATGTCCTGGAAAAATTACTGATGACAGGTGCAAACAATTTTCTGCATGGAAATTCAAATATAGCTGTAATGACATGTGATAGAACAGCAGATGTTTCCTGGAACAAGTACCACTTCCATCACTAATGCTTTCCTTATTTTTAAGCCACTTTCACTGATTCAGAGAAACATTTATTTGTTTAGGGTTTAAAAAACAGAAGTAATTAAAATGCAATGCAAAATGATGTTTTATTGAAATATGTTTAATTTCTGCACATGATTTGCTAGCAAAGGAAAAACTGCTTTATTCTTTAATTATATCCAAATGCTAATGTCATTATACTCTTGCTTGGTAAAGCTTTGAGCTTTCTTGTTTTTGACCAAATGATTAAAAAAGTTATATTATTCTTCTACTACAATAGTTATGACTATGAAAATTAGGTTTTAAAAAATATTCACTTTATATTTGAAATGAACTGACATTTTTATGAGAATTAATGCCATTGAGCCTCATATATTTTTCTATTATTAGGACCATGCAAAAATTTCAGTTCACAGACATATTTATAGACCTTTGTATCTATAAGAAGGGATGGGGGAAGATTTTCTAGTTTCTGGGACTAGGAAGGAGTCATGTCTTTTTAAAGAAAAAATAATACAGGAAGAAAGAAATTACAACTTGGCTGTTTTTCCTTTTCCAGAGTTAGGGTACTGTGAATAAGATAGTGTCAAGCAATTTGAGGAGCTCAGAATATAGATGAAGATGTGCCAAAATACAGAAAGGTATCCTCGGGTTTTGAAACAGATGGGAGAAACAAAAACATTTTACAAAGTGAGAAAAGTCAGGGTACTAAGAACAGCATAAGGTAGTGAGGAAGCTGAAACAAGCATATTCTTAAATCTTTAGTTAGTTTTTAAAGAAATGTGTTTATTTTTAATTGGAAGATAATTTCCTTACAATGTTATATTTGTTTCTGCCAAATATCAACATGAATCAGCCATAGGTATACATATATCCCCTCCCTTATGAACCTCCTTCCCACCTCCCACCCCTCTAGATTGTCATAGAGCATGAGGTTTGAGTTTCCTGCATCATACAGCAAGTTCCCACTGGATATCTATTTTACATATAGTAATGTGTATGTTTCAATTTTACTCTTTCAATTCGTCCCTCACTCTCCTTTGCTGTGATCACAAGTCTGTTCTCTATGTCTGTATCTCCATTGCTGCCCTGCAAATAGGTTCATCAGTATCATCATTCCAGATTCCATATATATATATATATATATATATATATATATATATATGTGTGTGTGTGTGTGTTAATATATTATATTTGTTTTTCTCTTTCTGATTTACTTTGGTCTGTATAATAGGAACTAGGTTCATCCACCTCATTAGAATGGACTCAAATGCGTTCCTTTTTATAACTAACATTCCTTTGTATATTTGAACCACAACTTCTTTATCCATTCATCTGTTGATGAATTCATTCATCTAGGATGCTTCCATTTCCTAGCTATTGTAAATAGTACTGCAATGAACATTGTGGTACACATGTAATGTTCAGTTATGTTTTCCTTGGGGTATATGCCCAGTAGTTGGATTGTTGGGTCATATAGTTGTTTTATTCCCCGTTTTTTAAGGAATCTCCATGATGTTCTCTACAGTGGTTGTATCAACTTATATTCACACCAACAATGCAAGAGGGTTCCCTTTTCTCTACATCCTCTCCAACATTTATTATTTGTAGATTTTTTGTTTTGACTAGTGTGAGGTGATACATTATTGAAGATTTGATTTGCATTTCTCTGGTAATGAGTGATGTTGAGCATTTTTTCATGTGTTTATTAGCCATCTGTGCAGGCTTCAGCAATATGTAAACCGTGAACTTCCTGATGTTCAAGCTGGTTTTAGAAAAGGCAGAGGAACCAGAGATCAAATTGCCAACATCCGCTGGATCATGGAAAAAGCAAGAGAGTTCCAGAAAAACATCTATTTCTGCTTTATTGACTATGCCAAAGCCTTTGACTGTGTCGATCACAATAAACTGTGGAAAATTCTTCAAGAGATGGGAATACCAGACCACCTGATCTGACTCTTGAGAAATTTGTATGCATGTCAGGAAGCAACAGTTAGAACTGGACATGGAACAACAGACTGGTTCCAAACAGGAAAAGGAGTACGTCAAGGCTGTATATTGTCACCCTGCTTATTTAACTTCTATGCAGAGTACATCATGAGAAATGCTGGACTGGAAGAAACACAAGCTGGAATCAAGATTGCCGGGAGAAATATCAATAACCTCAGATACGCAGATGACACCACCCTTATGGCAGAAAGTGAAGAGGAATTCAAAAGCCTCTTGATGAAAGTGAAAGTGGAGAGTGAAAAAGTTGCCTTAAAGCTCAGCATTCAGAAAACGAAGATCATGGCATCTAGTCCCATCACTTCATAGGAAATAGATGGGGAAACAGTGGAAACAGTGTCAGACTTTATTTTTCTGGGCTCCAAAATCACTGCAGATGATGACTGCAGCCATGAAATGAAAAGACACTTACTTCTTGGAAGGAAAGTTATGACCAACCTAGAGAGCATATTGAAAAGCAGAGACATTACTTTGCCAACAAAGGTCCGTCTAGTCAAGGCTATGGTTTTTCCTGTGGTCATGTATGGATGTGAGAGTTGGACTGTGAAGAAGGCTGAGCGCCTAAAAATTGATGCCTTTGAACTGTGGTGATGGAGAAGACTCTTAAGAGTTCCTTGGACTGCAAGGAGATCCAACCAGTCCATTCTGAAGGAGATCAGCCCTGGCATTTCATTGGAAGAAATGATGCTAAAGCTGAAACTCCAGTACTTTGGCCACTTCATGCAAAGAATTGACTCATTGGAAAAGACTCTGATGCTGGGAGGGATTGGGGGCAGGAGGAGAAGGGGATGACAGAGGATGAGATGGCTGGATGGCATAACTGACTCGATGGACGTGAGTCTGAGTGAACTCTGGGAGTTGGTGATGGACAGGGAGGCCTGGCGGGTTGCGATTCATGGGGTCACAAAGAGTCGGACACGACTGAGTGACTGAACTGAACTGAACTGAGGTATTCTTTGGAGAAATATCTGTTTATGATTGGATTGTTTGTGTTTCTGTTATCAAGCTGTGTGAGCTGCTTGTATATTTTGGAGATTCATCTTTTGTCAGCTGTTTCATTTGCTATTATTTTCTCTCATTCTGAGGGCTGTCTTTTCACCTTCGTTATAGTTTCCTTTGCTGTGCAAAAGATTTTAAGTTTAATTAGGTCCCATTTGTTTATTCTTGTTTTTGTTTCTATTATTCTAGGAGGTGGGTCATAGAGGATCTTGCTGTGCTTTAAGTCAGGAGTGTGCTGCCTATAGTTTTCCTCTAGGAGCTTTATACTTTCTGGCCTTACATTTGAGTCTTTATTCCATTTTGAGTTTATTTTTGTGTATGGTGTTAGGAAACAGTTCTAACTTTATTCTTTTACGTGTAGCTGTTCAGCTTTCTCAGCACCAATTATGGAAGAGGCTGTCTTTTCACCATTGTCTATTCTTGCCTCCTTTGTCAAAGATAAGGTGCCCAAAAGTGTATGGGTTTATCTCTGGGGTTTCTGTCTTGTTCCCTTGGTCTATATTTCTGTTTTTGTGCCAGTACCATACTGTCTTGATGACTGTAACTCTTTAATACAGTCTGAATTCAGGAAGGTTGATTCTTCCAGCTCCATATTTCTTTCTCAAGATTGCTTTAGCTATTTGGGATCTTTTAGTTTCCATACAAATTGTGAATTTTTTTTCTCTAGTTCTCTAAAAAAATATCATTGGTAGTTTTATAGGGATTGCATTGAATCTGTAGATTGCTTTGGGTAGTACAGTCATTTTCACTCTATTGCTTCTCCCAGTCAAAGAACATGGTATATATATCTCCATCTGTTTGTGTCCTCTTTGATTTCTTTCATTAATGTCTTATAATTTTCTCCATGCAGCTTTTTCATCTCTTTTGGTAGGTTTATTCCTAGGTATTTTATTCTTTTTGTTACAATGGTGAATGGGATTGTTTCCTTAATTTCTCTTTCTGATTTTTAACTGTTAGTATATAGGAATGCAAGGGATTTATGTGTATTAATTTTATATCCTTCAACTTTATTCATTGATTAGCTCTACTAATTTTCTGGTGGCATCATTAGGGTTTTCTAGTATAGTATCATGTCATCTGCAAACAATGGGAGTTTTACTTCTTTTCCAATCTGGAGTCATTTTTATCACTTTTACTTCTCTGACTGCTGTGTTTAGGACTTCCAACACTATGTTGAATAATAGTGGTAAGAGTGGGCACCTTCTCTTGTTCCTGATCTTAAGAGAAATGCTTACTGTTTTTTCACCATTAAGAATAATGTTTGCTGTGGGTTTGTCAAATATGGCCTTTATTACTTTTAGCTATGTTTTCAATGCCTACTCTCTGGAGAGTTTTTATCATAAATGGATGTTGAATTTTGTCAAAAGCTTCCTCTGTATCTATAAAGATGACTGTATGGTTTTTATATTTCAATTTGTTAATATGGTGTATCACATTGACTGATTTGTATGTATATTGATGAATCCTTGCATCCTTCAGGGAAAGCCCACTTGATCATGATGCATAATCCTATTAATGTGTTGTTGAATTCTGTTTCCTAGAATTTTGTTGAGGATTTTTGCATCTAAGTTCATAAGTGATATTGGCCTGTAATTTTCCTTTTTTTGTGGCATCTTTGTCAGGTTTTAGTATCAGAGTGATGGTGGCCTTGTAGAATAAATTAATGAGTTTTTGTTTGAAATTTTCTGGAAGACTCTGAGCAGGATCAGTGTTTGTCCTTCCCTATGTTATTGGTAGAATTCACATATGAAGCCATCTGGCCTTGGGCTTTTGTTTGCTGGAAGATTTTTTAATTATTATTATTATTACAGTTTTTACTTTTGTGATTGGTCTCTTTACATTTTCTATTTCTTCCAGGCTCAGTTTTGGAAGGTTATACTTTTCTAAGAATTGATCCATTTCTTCTATATTTTTCATTTTATTGACAAATAGTTGCTCATAGTAGTTTATGACCCTTTGTATTTCTGTGTTGTCTGTTGTAACTTCTGCTTTTTTATTTCTAATTTTATTGACTTGATTCATCTTCCTTTCTCTCTTGATGAGTCTGGCTAATGGTTTGTCAATTTTATTAAAGAAACAGCTTTTAGTTTTATTGATCTTTGCTATTGTATCCTTCATTTCTTTTTCATTTATCTCTGCTCTGATCTTTATGACTTCTTTCCTTCTACTAACTTTGGGGGTTTTGTTCTTATTTTTCTAGTTGCTTTAGGTATAAGGTTAGATTATTTATTTGATATTTTTTCTTGTTTCTTGAGGTAGGCTTATATTGCTATAAACTTCTGTCTTAGTACTGCTTTTAGTGTATCCCATAAGTTTTGAGTTGTCTTGTTTTCACTATCATTTGCTTCTAGGTATTTTTTATTTCCTCTCTGATTTCTTCAGTGAACTATTGATTATTCAAAAGCATATTGTTTAGCCTCCATGTTTTTTTTTTTTTTAATAGTTTTTTCCCCTATACCTGATTCTAACCAAGCATCATGGTTAGAAAAGATGCTTGAAATTATTTCAAAATTTACCAACATTTAAAAATTTACCAAGGTTTGATTTGTGACCTAAGATGTGATCTATCATGGAGAGTGTTCCGTGTGCACTTCAGAAAAAGCTGAAATCTATCATTTTCACATGATATTCCCTGTAAATATAAATTAGGTCCTACATCCCCAATGTATCATTTTGAGCTTGTGTTTCTTTATTAATTTTCTGTCTGGATAATCTGTCTATTGGTGTGAGTAGGTTACTAAAGACCCACCCCCCCCCCAACTCTTATTGTGTTCCTGTAGATTTTCCTTTGAATCGTCATTAAAATTTGCCTTATGTATTGAGGTGCTGTTATGTTGAGTGCATATATAATTGTTATATCTTCTTGGACTTATCTCTTGATCATTATGTAGTGTCCTTCCTTGTCTCTTGTAAAGGTCTTAACTTTAAAGTCTATTTTATTGATATGAGTTTTGATACTACTGCTTTCTTTTGATTTCCATTTAAGTGGAATATCTTTTTCTAGCCCCTCACTTTCAGTTTGTATGTGTCTCTAGGTCTGAGGTGTGTCTCATGTAGAAAGCGTATATAGGGTCTTGTTTTTGTGTCCATTCATCCAGTCTGTCTTTTGGTTGGAGCATTTGATTCATTTACATTTTTTAAAAAAATATTTATTTTTTAATATAAATTTATTTATTTTAATTGGAGGTTAATTATTTCACAATATTGCATTGGTTTTGCCATACATCAACATGAATCATTTAAGGTAATTATTGGCATGTGTGGTCCTATTACTATTTCCTTTATTCTTTTGAGTTTGTTTTCGTAGACCTTTTCTTTCTCATGTGTTTCTGTCTAGAGAAGTTCCTTTAGTCTTTGTTGTAAAGCTAATTTGATGTTGCTCTATTCTCTATATTTTTCTTGTCTGTGAAGCTTTTGATTTCTCCCTCAAATCTAAATGATATCCTTGCTGGATAGAGTAATCTTGGTTGTGGGTTTTTTTCTTTCATTACTTTAAGCATATCCTGCCACTCCTTTCTGGCCTTCAGAGTTTCTCTTGAAAGATCAGCTGGTAGCCTTATGGGGATCCATATGGTATGCTATTTGTTGCTTTTCTTGCTGCTTTTAATGTTTGTACTTTGTTTAATTAGTTTGATTAATATATGTCTTTACATGTTTCTCCTAGGGTTTATCCTATTTGGGACTCTCTGGGATTCCTGGACTTGGGTGGCTAGTTGTTTCCCATGTTAGGAATTTTTTTTTGGCTATAATCTCCCCAAATATTTTCTCATACCCTTTTTCTCTTTTTCTTTGGGGACCCCTATAATTTGAATATTGGTGAGCTTAATGTTGTCCCAGAGGTCTCCGAGACTGTTCCTGTTTCTTTTTACTCTTTTTTCTTTATTCTGCTCTGCTTCAGTTATTTCCACCATTCTGTCCTCCAGCTCACTTATACATTCTTCTGCCTCAGTTACTCTGCTATTGGTTCCTTCTAGTATGTTTTTAATCTCAGTTTTTATGTTGTTCATTGCTGATTGTCTATTATTTATTTTTTCTGGGTCCTTGTTAAACATTTCTTCTGGGTCCTTGTTAAACATTTCTTAAATCTTTTCAAACTGTGCCTCCAGCCTATTTATCTGTGCCTGAATTTTATTTTAAAGATTTTATGTTATATTTATTATCAATACTCTGATTTCTTTTTCAGGTAGACTGCCTATTTTCTCTTCATTTTTTTGGTCTTGTGGGTTTTTACCATGTTCCTTCATCTGCTGCATGTTTCTCTGTCTTTTCATTTGGGTTAATTTACTGTGTTTGTGGTTTCCTTTCTGCAGTCTGGTGGTCTATAGTTCCTCTTAATTGTGAAGTCTCACCCCCATGAGTGGAGTTGGACCAGTGCCTTGTGAAGATTTCCTGGTTGGGGGGACTCGTACCTGTGTTCTGATAGATGGAGCTGGATTTTTTCTCTCTGAAGGACAGTGCCATATTCAGTAGTGTGTTTTGGGGTGTCTATGGGTTTGGTATGGCTTTAGGCAGCTTGTCTGCTAATATGCAATGTTATGTTCCTGTTTTGCTGAAGGATAGGCAAAGGGCATCTGGCACTGGAGCTTGCTGGCCTTTAGGTAGGGCTTGGTCTTAGTGTTGAGGTGGAGGCCTTTGGGAGAGCTCCTGCTGATTAATATTCCATGGGGTTGGTATTTCTCTGGTACAAAGTCCTCAATTCAGGTCTCTCACCTTGGGGCTTCAGGCTAAACCCTTTACTGTAGCACCGAGACTTCTTTGGCTACACAGCACAGAAGACAACACCCCAAGATGATTGATGAAAGCAACACTCAATTGTCTAGAACACCCAAGAAACTCACACTCTCAAAGATAAGAGAGAAAAGATGATAAAAACAGGAGCCAAAAAAGAAAAGAACAATCAAACCAATAAATAAACCCATACATAAAAATGAATACTAAAAACTAGACTTTCAAAAACACAAAATTTAGAACATAGAAAAAATGCAATATAGTTAAAGGGTACTATAAAAGAGGTAAATAAAATAAAATGAATTTGTTTAAACTAAGATGCTTTACAAAAGTAAAAAGTAGGTTATAAAAAAATAAAAATTAAGGGAATAATATAGAAAGAGCAACCTTAGAACAATATGAAAAAGAAAAAAGGGGGGAAATTATATAGAGAGTGGTGGTAAGAAGAAGGTCCTCATGATTCCTCTTTTTTTCCACTCCACACAATGTATTCCAGTCCATCTGCCTACTCAGAAAGTCCTCCAATATTTCTAGGAAGGTCTCTGGACCTGTTGTGGGCAGTGTGGGGTTTACTCAGTCTCAGATCTGGCCTTACTCCAGCTTGTACTTGCTCCCAAATTCCACAGTTGTCCCCAAAGTCCACAGTCTCAAGGTAATTGTGGGGATTTAATCCATTGCACCTGTGGCTGCAGTTACTAATACCCTTTCTCTTCTTTGGTCATGCAGCCCCTGGTGTTCCACTTTGGTTTTGGACCCAGCTCTGCTTGTAGGCTGCCCTCTGCTGTCTGCCCCCCATCCAGGCAAGAGGGGGCAAAAGACTGAGACTTATTAGGGCTCACTTGATCAGTTGGGCTGGGGAGAGGGAAGGGTATGTCAGCCACAATTGGGATGTAACAGGGAGTGCCTGAGGTGGTAGAAACCTGCTGAATGTTGTTATAGTCAGCTGGGTTGTGTACTCTCCCAGAAGAATTGGCCCCAGGTCATGGGTCCCTAGAAAGGGCCAAGTTGCTTAGGCTCCCAGTAAGGTGTGGGCAGTAACCTGTGCCTGCTCACAGCCTGGTGGTAGCTGCTTTGGCAGTGGCTAATGGCTTATGTTTCCTCCTCTGGGATCATAAACTGCAGTCATGTCCAATTCTGCTGGTGGTGCTCCTACCAGTTTTGCTGGTTTTGGTGGCCGCTGGTGAAGTCAGAGTTTCCTGGTGTTTACAATTTCCTGCCTCTCTGAGATGCCCCGTCCCCATCCTAGACTCCCTCAGCTGCATCTCACCAGCCCCCTTAGAGTATCCTTGTGGCAGCCAACCCCGGTCCTCTCCCTAGGGTCAAATACCTGAACCTGACTGAGCCTCAGCACTCTGCCCCTACTCTCTGCTGCTGGCACAGCTGTGTGCGCCACTTCTCTTCTGGGAAGTGCTGTTCGGCAATGATCTCTGTAGTGAATTCTCTCCGTTTTGTCTTCTGAGCATCTGTTGCTGAACTCCCCTCTGAAGTTCCAAAGCTCCCTCCTGCCCCCAACCCTGAGGGGGTTTCTGAGTGTGTGGAAACTTTTACTCCTTCACAACTCCCTCACCGAAGTGCAGGTTCCCATCCTGAAATCCTTTGTCTCGTTTTTTATCTTCATCTTTTAACCTACCTTCTTCTAAGGAGATTGGCTTGCCCTTTTGAAAGTCTGGGGTCTTCTGCCAGCTTTCAGAAGATGTTCTGTAGGATTTGTTGCATATGGAGATGAATTTCTGATGTATTTGAAGGGAGAGAGGTGATCTCCCCATCCTATTTCTCCACCATCTTGGATGCCTCCACTTTTCATTTATTAAGGATGAAATATTGAGCATTCAAAAGAGTAGAGTTTGGGCTAAATTGGGGAATTAAAATCTTTTATATATCTATGGCCATTATTTATTAGTATTTATTTTTATTAAAATTATATCTTGGTAAATTTGTATTAAGATCTGAGAAACAGAGATCTGGTATGTCTTTAATACAGGAACTAGTCCCAGAACTTCTGACAAAGGGAGAATAGGTATGTATGTGTATCTGTGTGTGATCAGAAGCAGGGGATTGATGGTATAATTGGAGAAATTCTACTCAAAGGCAAGTTTTGTTTTGACAATTTCAGTTTCAGGTGAAGGATATCTCAACTCAAACTAGTTCAAACAAGAGAGAAATCTATTGGTTTGTACAAACAGACGTCTGAAAGTCCAGATCTTTAGGCAGATCTGGTTCCAGACACTGAAAGGATAGCTCTCACTTTCCCTCTTTGACTCTGATTTCCTGTGTGTGTATGTCATCTTTTGGAAAATCTCCTATGGTAGCAGCAAGTATAGGTTTCTACCATCTTTATATCTCTCAACTGCAGAGACAGAATTTCTTACTCAAGTTCCAGTAAAAGTTCTAGAAATTTCCCTCAGTGACTGGCTAAGATAACTTGCCCATTCCTGAACTAAACATTTGGGTCAAGGGGATGAAATACTACTGGAAATGCCCATTGTCTTACCACTCCTGTGGTCAGTTAGAGGAGTCAATCTGACCCCCAAAAAAGGTTCTAGTACTAGAGGAGGAACGGGGTGGGAGAAAGTCATATTGAGAAGACAAAACCATAGCTAACACAATATACTACCAGCAGTATGATCAAACTGTTGATGTGATAAGGGCACATATGATACGAGTGTAACAAAAAGCAAAGTAAAATACTCCAGTCTCAATTACCTGGATATATTAATAAAAGTATAGGAAGAATACATGCCCACTTTTTATTCAGGTATGATTCTTAATTAGTATTTCTTGAGTACAGTCCTTGGACCAATTGCACCAGAATTATTTTGAAATCTTGTTTAAAATATAACTTCCTGAGTTCTAGCCTAAATCTGCTAAATATGAACCTACAAATAAATTCCTGTTGTCCAGGAATCTACATTTTTAACAGGTGATCTGGGTGATTTGTAAGAACATTAAAGCTCCAGAACCATGATTCTATTTTATTTAGACACATTGAATTGTAATACTAGGAGAAGTTATTATGTTTGGACTTGTAATTAGGGATGTAAATCTAGTCAAGCCCATTGTTGGTGCTCAACAAATATTTGATGCACTGAAATCTTACTAGTATCTTACTAGTTCAGACTAATTAGGTAGAAGCCATCTGAACTAATGAAAGCTCAAAACCATAGGTTATTTTAAAAAGGAAACATGGGGACTTCTGGCTATGATGTAGTGATGAAGACAACAAAATTCCTTTGCCCCAAAACAACTGTAAAACTCAACAACATTGTTCAAAAAACTAGTCATCGAAGTGCAGTTCTTGGTCCTGCAGATCTGTGTCTTGCTTCAACAATGCTTGGACAGAACAGACCCAGGGATGTCCCTTGCTCCAGCAGCGGACCAGCCTTCAACTTTTTTCCATTGCAACCTTCAGAATCAGCCACTCAGCTGTCCGTGATCACCAGGGCCAGCCATCACTTTTTGAGCTTAACTCCTTATAACCATGAGCGCCAAGATTCGTCAGAATTATTCCACAGAGGTAGAGGCTGCCATCAACCGCCTGCTCTACATGCACCTGCAGGCTTCCTATACCTACCTTTCTCTGGGCTTCTATTTTGACCACAACAATGTGGCTCTGGAGGGTGTGGGCCACTTTTTTTCATGAATTGGCCAAGGAGAAGCACGAGGGTGTAGAGTGGTCTCTTGAATATGCAAAACCAGAGCGGCGGCCTTGCCGTCTTCCTGGATGTACAGAAGCCATCCCAAGATGAGTGGGGTAAAACCCAGGATGCTATGGAAGCCTCCCTTCTCATAGAGAAAAGGCTGAACCAGGCCCTTTTGGATCTGCATGTCCTGGGTTCTGCCCTTGCAGACCCCCACATCTGTGACTTCCTGGAGAACCACTTCCTAGATGAGGAGGTGAAACTCATCAAGAAGATGGAGCCATTTCTCAAGTTTCAGACACAATGGAAACAATAAAGCTTTTTGCAGCAAAAACAAAAAACAAACAAAAAAACCCCCAAAAAACCCACCATTTCAGAGCTTGAAGAGAAGCAAGTAGGAAAAAAAAAGAAAGAAATATTAATTCATGAAAAACTGAATTTCAGGTATGAACAGTGAAAGTCTATGGTGTTCTTTTCTGGAACTACTTCCATCCTACCTCCATATCAGGTGAGGTAGGTGAGGTTGTTCTACCACAATGGGGCTGGCAGTGAAAAATCAGCAGATTTACTGGTAGAAGGGACTAACTTGGTTTGGAATAGATGATGAAAAACCTATATCCAATGATATTGTTGATAAAGTACCAAATTTGGCAGAAATGAGCAAGAAAAGCCAGGAACAATGCTAGCCTCAAGGTGAAGTCTTGGTTGGAGTCAGTGGCAGACAAACTAAAAAGCTGAGATTTAATAGGGAAATTCTGGTCATGAGAAAAGCATAGAAGAACTATCCTTGGCTGTCCAGGAAGCTTAACGAATGCATGTGGAGACCTGAGAAGACCTGGTAAAAATTAATAGCTGAAAATGGCCTGAATTTGTACACATACTTAAAATCACATGCAAATCCATCAGCAGTGGGTGGATACCTTACTGACTCAACTTGGTTGAGCACAGCTTCTAACCAATCATTAGCTGACCATTAAAATAAAAAGACACAGAGGTGACTCCTAGGAAGCCAAACTCAAAAGGAAAAATAAAATTCAAAAAAAAAAAAAAAAAAGCAGAACAGTTAGAGACCAGAAAGCAGGAGGAGACAAATTCTACAGATTAAGCCCAGGAAGGCTACAAATAAATGAAACAAACAAAATGAACAGCACTCTCAGTGGAATAAGGAATCCAGAACTGCTACAATACATTGTATAAAATGTCTAGTTTTCAAAGATGACAAGACACGAAATGGCAAAGAGTGACCCACACTCAGGGAAAAATTCAATAGAAACTGCCCGAGTGAGCCCAGATGTTAGATTTAGCAGGCAAGGACTTCAAAATACTGATAAATATGTTCAAAGAATTAAAGGAACCATTGTTTATGAATTAAGGGAAAATGTGATGACAACAGCTGCCTCATTGGAAAAGTTCTGGATGCTGGGAAAGATTGAGGGCAGAAGGAGAAGAGGGTGTCAGAGGATGAAATGGATGACATCACTGATGTAATGAACTTGAACTTGGGCAAAGTTTGGAGGTGGTGAGGGACAGAAAGGCCTGGCATGCTGCAATTCATGGGGTTGCAAACAGTCGGACACGACTGGGTGACTGAACAACAACAACAACAACAACAACAACAACAACAACAGGATGACAACCCAATGGCTTAGTGGGTAAAGAATCCATCTACAATGCAGGAGACACAGGTTCTATCCCTGATTCAGGAAAATCCCCTGGAGAAGGAAATGGCAACCCACTCCAGTATTCTTGCCTGAAAAAAATCCCATCCCATGGACGGAGGATCCTGACTGACTACAGTCCACAGGGTCACAAAGAGTCAGACCCAACTGAGTGACTAAGCACAAACACATGATGACAATGATACAAAAAAAGAGCAAGTCTCAATTTAAAAAAGGAACGTTAGAAAGAACCAAATGGAAACTGCTCAGTTGAAATCACAATAACTGATATGAAAGTTTACTACATTTACTCAAACATCATATTTGAAATGGCAGAGAGAAGAGTCATCCAGTCTAAAAAACAAAGGGAAAAAAACTGAAGAAAATGAACAGAACCTTCTGTGACTACTTCTAGCATGCCAACTTACATGTAATAGGAATCTAAGAAGAGACAAGAAAGAAAAAAAATATTTGAAGAAATAATCAAAAATTTTTCAAGTTTGGTGAAAAATATTAATTGGCAGGTCAGTGAAGCTGAATTCCAAGTAGGATAAACACAAAGGGGTGCATATGTAGTCATATTGTAGTCAAACTTTTGCAAGCCAAGAACAAAATCTTGAACAAGAGACAAATGACTCCTCATATACAGAGAAACAATATGTTTACCCTATGGTTAACATTATACTTAATGATCAAAGACTGAATGCTTCCTCCTTAAATCAGGAATGAGGAAAAATTTACATTCTCACCACTATTTGCTGGATGTTCTAGCCAGAGCAATAAGGACAGGAAATTAAGTAACAGGCATCTAAATTTGAAAAGAAGTGAAACTAACTCTATTTGTAGGTGGCAAGATCTTACATGTAGTCTACCAAAAAAATTAGAACTAATAGCACACAAAATGATCATAGGATACAAGATACAAAGTCCAATCGTGTTTCTGTACAAGAGCAGTGAACATTTGAAAATGAAAGTAAGATGTAATTATATTCATTATAACATCAAAAATTATATTCATTATAACAACTAAAAATAACTAACAAAAGAAGTATATGACATATATACATTGAAAACTACACAATATTGCAAAGAAAACTTAAAGACTGAAATCCCCCACATTGACCAATATATTCAACACAATTCCTATCAAAATCTCAGCAGGTGATTTTTTTCAAAGAAATTGATGACCTGATCCAAAATTTTATATGGGAACACAAAGAACCCAGACCCAGAAATCCAAGCAACTTTGGAAAGGAAAGGAGCTGTAGGACTTAAGGTACCCAACTTCAACTTACTATAAAACTACTGTACTGAAGGCAGTGTGGTATTGGCCTAAAAATAAATATATAGATTAATGGAAAAAAAATAGAGTCTAGAAATAAACCTTTAGCTTTATGGTCAATTGATTTTTCCAAAGATTGCAAGGCAATTAAATGAGGAAAAATATAATTTTTTTTAGCAAATGATTCTGGTTATCCACATACAAAAAAATTAACTTCTACCTTTACCTCATATTGTACACAAAAATTAAACTGTAAATGGATCATAGACCTAAATGTAGTAGCTAAAACTATTACAAGTTTGAAGAAAATATTAGGACAATTTTTAATTCTCTCTCTATATATATTATATCTCAATAAAGTTGTTGGAAAAATATCATTTTATGATTGTTTTCTATGACTGCATAGAAAATCATCCCCAAACTTAATTTGTACAGGTTATTTTGCTCATGGATTCTATGTAACATGGCATTCAGCATACAGAGGAGATGGTTTGTTTCTGTTCCACAGTTCCTGAAACCTCAGCTGAAATTCTAGAATTCTGGAGGTTGGAATCATTGCAAGGCCTGTTTACTCTCATGTCTAGTGGTTAATGCTGCTGCTGCTGCTAAGTCGCTTCAGTCGTGTCTGACTCTGTGCGACCCCATAGATGGCAGGCCACTAGGCTCCCCCGTCCCTGGGATTCTCCAGGCAAGAACACTGGAGTGGGTTGTCATTTCCTTCTCCAATGCATGAAAGTGAAAAGTGAAAGTGAAGTCGCTCAGTCCTGTCTGACTCTTCGCGACTCCATGGACCACAGCCTACCAGGCTTTCCAGGCAAAAGTACTGGAGTGGGGTGCCATTGCCTTCTCCAGGTTAATGCTGGCCATCAGTCAATACCTTAATTAAGACTGTCAGCTTAAATATCACATGTGGTCTCTGTTTTGGTACGGGACACCTTACAACATGGTGTGTTTGTCTGATGTTTTTCTCATGATTAGACTGGGTTTAGAGTTTTGGGGAGGATGATCACAGAAGTGAAGTGCCATTCTCGTCACATCATATCAAAGGTATACATTTATCTATTACTTATTACTGATGATGTTAATAATGTGGTCAAGGTTGTGTTTGTCAGAGTTCTCCACTGTAAGGTTACTTTCTCTCCTCTTCCCTTTTAATACTCTACTTTTTGGAAGCAAGTCACAGTAACAACCTCCTTAAGGAATGAAGAGTTATGCTTCATCTCCTTGAAGACAGTATATAAGTCATTTAGAATTCTTATACAGAAGAGACTTGTCTATTTACTTATTCAATAATTCATTTATATCAATATGGATTCATGGGTATTTATTTTGTATTTTGGGTTATAATCCAATATTAGTTTCTTTTATTGTTCATATATTTCAAGTTTTGGCCATTGGAAGCTGTTTCAGTTGGCCCCACTACCCCTTTGTGAGTGTGTTGAGAACTTCCTTACTTTATGGCGTTACAAAATGCTTCAGTCTCATCTTGTATATTCCCTATTTAAGCCTATGAATCAGTCAGTCATTTTTTTTTTCAAAGACTCACGGTTATTTTTATTGAAGAATGATATTAAGTATGAACTTTTAGACACGAAGTGTGTTCATTGGGGTGTCATTGCTTCTAGGCAGTCTCAGCTATCAGAGCAAGAAAATATAGGTGTACATCCTAGCCCAGTTATGCATCAGATCAGATCAGATCAGTCGCTCAGTTGTGTCCGACTCTTTGCGACCCCATGAATCGCAGCACGCCAGGCCTCCCTGTCCATCACCAACTCCCGGAGTTCACTGAGACTCACGTCCATCAAGTCAGTGATGCCATCCAGCCATCTCATCCTCTGTCATCCCCTTCTCCTCCTGCCCCCAATCCCTCCCAGCATCAGAGTCTTCTCCAATGAGTCAATTCTTCGCATGAGGTGGCCAATATGCATATATGCATCCATATGTATCTATTAAGCAAAGCATAAGATCATACTGAGATCTCTAACTCTAATCCAATAGCATGGAACTTCCCAGATGGCTTGGTGGGTAAAGAATCTGCCTGCAATGCAGGAGATGTGGGTTCCATCTCTGGGTCAGGAAGATCCCCTGGAGGAGGGCCTGGAAACCCACTCCAGTATTCTTGCCTGAAGAATCCCATGGACAGAGGAGCCTGATGGGCTACAATCCATGGGGTCACAAAGAGTCAGACATGACTGAAGTGACTTAGCATTCATGCATGCACAGTCCAATAGCACGTGGATCACTCTGGGCTTCTCCTTTTGTTTCCTTTTAAAACCCCTTGTCAACAGTGGGCAACCTAACTCTCATCATTCATTTATGCTTATTTGTTCAATCACAGTATACATCTACAGCAGTTTCAGAGTTGTTATCTGTCTATTTTTTAATAGCATATGTCCATTTTCCATTTTGAGCTCAGCAGTGGAACTGTATCCACAAATGCCAAGGTACAATGAAATAAATTCATTAGGAATCAGCATTTTATTATTATTATTATTGGCCTTATGGAATGGCATGCAGGATCTTAGTTCCTCCACCAGGGACTGAATTTATGCTCCCTCGAGTGGAAGCATGGAGTCCTAACCACTAGACTACCAGGGAACTTTTGAAATCAGCATTTTAGATATTTTAACTTTTATACCACATAACATCAGAGCCAAACATCAGAGATTGCTTAAAAGAAAAGAAAAAAAATATAATTTAAAAAGAATTCTTTTCCCTTTAAAAAATTTTCTTTTTTACTGTTGTAAAAAATATTCAATATGTACCATTTTAACTATTTTTAGTGTGTAATTTCGTGGCACTAAGTACATTAACAATATATACGACCATCACTAGTATCCATTTCCAGAATTTTCATCATTCCTTACTGGAATTCTGTACCCATTAAACAAGAAGTGTTTACTTCCTTTCCTTTCTCTTCTGATAACCTCTGTTCCACTTTCTGTCTCTATGAATTTGCCCATTCTATGTAATTCCTAAAAGTGGAATCATAAAATAGTTGTCTTTTTGTATCTGCTTCTTTCACTTAGCATAATGCTTTTAAGGTTCAGCCATGTTGCACCATATATTAGAACATCCTTCCATTTTAAGCCTGAACAATATTTCATTATATGTTTATACCACATTTTATTTAATCCATTCATCTGTTGGTGGACATTTTGCTGTTTTAGCCTTTTGTCTATTGTGATCAATGCTGTTAGGAACAGGATGTTCATGTATCTGAGTCTCTGTGTTCAATTCTTTGTATTTATATTTAGAAATGGAATTGGTTGGTCATATGGTAATTCTATGTTTATGTTTTTTTTTTTGAAGCCACCAAATTGATTATCACAACAGCTATGCAATTTTACATTTTCAACAGCAATGCATGAGGGCTTTAATTTCCCTACAACTTCACCAACACTGGTTATTGTCCTATTTTCTTAAATAAGAGTGACCTAAATGGGTAGTGTCTTAGTCTAATCAGCCTGCTATAACCAAATTACATAAAAGTGGCATCAGCAAAATGGCTCGACAAGATGTCCCTTGCAAGTATCTACCCCTCAACAACAAAATTTGGCATCTACCCACAAGCAAAAGTACCTTTGATGGAGCTGTGGAATCTAGTACCATACATAAGAAACATGGAAGGATTCTTACTTATCTACACATTAGGTAATAGGTATGCAGACCGTGGTGCCAGATGTGGACCCTAAAGTGGTCCATGAACCAACTCCAGCCCTTCTTAGCCATGATCTAGGAACCTCCAGAGGACACTAATTTAGACAATAAACCACAAATGAGAGGACATTTGTGGAAATCTAGGAGTCCAGTGGAGAAGTTCCAGCATACCACAGGAGTAAAATAAAAATCCAAGATATGACACATTGGAAATGGTAAAAGGAATATTTTGATCTACCCCTCCCCCAGAGTGGCACATCTCAGTGAAAGAGAGCCTTTGTTGGCTTGTAATTTCCTCTACAGGGGAACATGAGAGCATGGGAATGAGTACTTGGCTACTTCAGCCATGTGGAATCCTGCCAAAGGGGCCCATTTCTCTCTTGCCCTTCCAGAGTACTGAGTCATGAGCTATGTGACTTGGGGGCAGTGAGAAGCTGGGAGAACAGAAGCCAGTGCTCTGAATGAAACATCTGTATCAAAAGGACATGGATCCTACTAGCCACATCACAGCCTCCATTGAGAGCCTCCCAAAAGCCACTCAGATCACCTCACCAGCAAATCCCCCCCCTCAAAAAAAAACTGGTCTAAAGGCAATCCCAAGACCCTGTTAGGCTCCCCCCTACACACTCCCCAACCTGTGATCAGACCTCTGTGTGCACTCTTGATGGAAATAAGATTGAGCTTTTTTCAGACAGCAAATATTGCACGTGCAGATATCAGGCCTGAATCTGGGGGACAGAGAGAGATCACAAACTTGAGCATTTAACATCAACCTTGGGAGAACAAAAGGGAAGCAATCAGTGCTTAGGCTTGGCTTTGCAGGTTCAAGAAAAGACAAACAAGCTTAAGAATTCTGACACAGGAAGGAGCCAAGAGTGTGGAGCAGGCCTATCCACAGAAAGTCTGAGAAAGCCTGAGAATCCTTAGCAGAGATGAGGAAAGGCATTTCTCTCTTGAAGTCAGTCAGTTAGGACTAGAGGAGGTGATTGCTACATCAAATGAGAAGACAATAAGGTAAGACTTCAAAGAACATGAAAAATCAAGAAAATAGGACACAACCAAAGAAACACAATGAATTTCCAGTACTGACTCCAAAGATATAAAGTACTAAAAATAACTATAGCTAAAATAATTAGTTAATGGAGGCAATATACTAAAAGAATAGATTGTAATGTGAAAAACATAAAAGGGGTAGTAAAAGGGTGGAGATTTTGTATGCAGTTGAAATTATTATTATTATTATTATTATTGGCTATGCCACCTGGCTTCCACGATCTTAGTTTGCCAACCAGGGGTTGAACAGGCTCCATGCAGTGAAAGTGTGGAATCCTAATCACTGGACCACCAGGAAATTTCCAGAATTAAGTTCTGATAAGCCAAAAAATAGACTGTTAGACATAAAAGATGCTTTATATGAGCCTTGTGCTAACCACAAAACAAAAACCTACAGTTGATACACAACAGATAGAGAGAAGGGAATCAAGGCATACCACTATGAAAAACAAATTCACAAAAGAAGGCAGGAAGAGATGAAGAAGAGGACAAGGGAAAAACAAAACTGTCAGAAAACAATAAAATGGCCTTAGTAACTTCCCACCTATCAGTAATTATTGTAAATATAAATGGATTCAATGTTCCAATTAAAAGGCATAGAATGGCTAAATGGATAGAAAAATGAGACCCAACTATATGCTGCCTATAAGAGACTCACATGGGCTCAAAATGAATTGATAGAAATACCAAAAGAAAGAAACTGTAACAATACTTATATAAGATACAATAGACTTCACCGCAAAAGCTGTAACAAGTGACAAAGAAGGTCACTTTATATAATGATAAAATAGTCAATTCATCAAGAGGATAATAATGATTGTAAATACATGTATACCCAAAATAATAGCACCTAAATATTAAGGAAATACTAAGAAATATGAAGGGAGAAATAGACAACAATACAATAATAAAAAGGCACTTCAATACTTCACTTTCAACAATGGATAGGTTACAATTCAGAAAATCAATTAGGAAAAACTGGAGTTGAGCTGTACTTAAAGCAAATGGCCTTAACAAATATATACAGAACTTTCCACTTATCAGCAACAGAATACACATTTTTCTTGAGTACTCATGGAACATTCTCTAAGATATACGACACGTTAGGTCACAAAACAAGTCCTAACAAATTTAGGAAGATTGAAAATATACCATATATCTTCCTGACCACAATGGTATGAAACTAGAAATTGATAATGGGAGAAAAACTGGAAAATTCACAAATATACAAAAATTAAACAGCAAAATCTTGAACGACTAATGGGCCAAAAGACAAATCAAAAGTGAAATTGAAAAACATCTTGAAACAAATGAAAATGGAAATACAACATACCAAAACTTATAGGATACAGCAAAAACAGTTCTGAGAGGGAGTTTATAGCAAGAAATGCCTACATTAAGAAAAAAAAAGAAAGCTCTCAAATAAACCTAACACTACCACAAAAAGGACAAAAAAAACCCAAAGTTAGAAAAAAAAAGAAACTAACAAATATCAAATAATAAATAAATGGAATAAAGGCCTGAAAAACACTAGAGAAGATCAATGAAACTGAGAATTAAAAAAAAAAAAAAAAGTAAAACCTTTTAGCTAGACTAAGGAAAATGACAGAACACTCAAATAAAATCAGAAATGAATGAGGAGTCATTACAACAGATATCACATAAAAAGGATTATAAGAGACTGCTCTGAATAATTATATGCCAATAAATGGGATAACTCAGAAAAATGGATACACTCTATAAACATATAACCTACCAAGATGAATCATAAACAAAGAGAAAATCTGAACAGACCAATAATTAGCAGGGCAATTAGCAATAATGAGCAAGGAAATAAGCAAGGAAATAGTAAAAAACCACCCAACAAAGTAAAGTCCAAGACCAGATGGTTTCACTGGTAAATTACAATTTACATTTAAATAACAATTTAATTTACATTTAATGTAAATTAATTTAATTTATATTTAAATAACAATTAGTGCAAATTCTCCTTAAACTCTTCCAAAATACTGAAGATTAGAGAACATTCCCAAATTCATTTTTAAGGCCAGCATTCTACCCTGATACCAGGGCCAGATAAAGACGCTATATCTTTGATGAAATTAAATGCAAAAATTCTTAACCAAATATTAGCAAACTAATCAAAATGACATTAAAGTGATTATTCACAATGGTCATTGAAATTTTTCACTGGAATGCAAGGAAACTTCAACATATGTAAATCAATAAATGTGATACACCACACCACATTAGTATAATGAAAGATTAAAATCATATGATCATTTTAGTAGATGCAGAAATAGAATTTGAGAAAATACAACAGCCTTTCATGACAAAAACTGCTAACCGAGAGAGTATAGAGAGAATGTACATTAAAATAATAAAAGCTATATATGTCAAACCCATAGCTAAGATCATACTCCACAGTGACATGTTAAATTTTTTCTTCTAGGATTGGGAATAGACAAGGATGCCCACTCTAACCACTCCTATCCAAAAGAGTACTGGAAGTCCTAGTCAGAGAAATTAGCACGAAAAAGAAAGATGTTAAAGTTGAGAAATAAGAAGCAAAATTTCTCTGTTTGAAGATGAATATATATAAAGTCTCCACTAACAAACAAACAAACAAACAAAAAACAAACAAAAAAAAAACTGCTAGAACTTATCAACAAATTCAAACTTCTGGATTCAAAATCAGGATTCAGAAAACAGTTGCAATTCTATACACTAAACAAAATGTCTAAAAAAGAAATAAAAAGAACAATCTCATTTAAAGTAACATCAAAACTGAACTGAACTGAAAATTAATAAAATACGAGGATTAAAATTAATCTTGAGGATCGACTAGTTTGACTTCGCTGTCCAAGGGACTCTCAAGAGTCTTCTCTAATACCACGGTTCAAAAGTATCAGTTCTTTGGTGTTCAGTCTTCTTTAAGGTCGAACTCTTGTATCTGTACATGACTACTGGAAAAGCCATAGCTTTGACTAGACAAACGTTTGTTGGCAAAGTGATGTCTCTGATTGTTAATACACTGTCTAGGTTTGTCATAGCTTTTCTTCCAAGGAGCAAGTGTCTTTTAATTTCATGGCTGCAGTCACCATCTGCAGTGACTTTGGAGCCCAAGAAAATAAAGTCTGTCTCTGTTTCCATTGTTTCCCTATCATGCGAAGAATTGACTCATTGGAAAAGACTCTGATGCTGGGAGGGACTGGGGGCAAGAGGAGAAGGGGACGACAGAGGATGAGATGGCTGGATGGCATCACTGACTCGATGGACGTGAGTCTCAGTGATCTACGGGAATTGGTGATGAACAGGGAGGCCTGGTGTGCTGTGATTCATGGGGTCGCAAAGAGTTGGACATGACTGAGCGACTGAACTGAAATGAACTGAACTGAATGGGACTGGATGCCATGATCTCAGTTTTTTGAATGTTGCATTTTAAGCCAGCTTTTTCACTCTCCTCTTTCACTTTCATCAAGAGGCTGTTTAGTTCCTCTTCACTTTCTGCCATAAGGGTGGTGTCATCTGCATATCTGAGGTTACTGATATTGTTCCTGGAAATCTTGATTCTAGCTTGTGCTTCATCAAGCCTGGCATTTCCCATGATGTACTCTGTTGGTAGAAATGTAAATTGATACAGCTGCTATGGAAGATGGTGTGGAGAGTCCTTAAAAAACTAGAAATAAAACCACCATATGACCCAGCAATCCAACTCCTAGGCATATACCCTGAGGGAACCAAAATTGAAAAATACACATGTATCCCATTGTTCATTGCAGCACCATTTATAACAGCTAGAACATGGAAGCAACCTAGATGTCCATCAACAGATGAATGGATAAAGAAGTTGTGGTACATATACACAATGGAATATTACTCATCCATAAAAAAGAACACATTTGAGTCAGTTCTGACGAGGTGAATGAACCTAGATGCCGGAGTCCAGCCCCGGGGGATCCAGGGAATTTGAAGGGGAGACGGCATCGGCGATCAGGAAACAACAGCTTATTTAAATGTTAATTAAATATATAAAGAGTGGTTAAATAAGGATAGCTTAGTGAGAAAATTTAGTGGAGAAAAGAGGCTGAATAATTCAGCCAGAAGGTGAGAGAAAGAACGACATGGGGAGACCAAGTTTTGGGGAACAAGGCCCGCACTTTATTTTCCAAAGTAGTTTTTATACCTTAAGTTATGCATAGAGGATAATGGGGGAAGGGGTAGAGTCATGCAGTAAGCCAGGCTTTCTTCCTGCAAACTTATCATATGCAAAAGTTTAGATGATTTGCATCATCTTCTGGCCTGGAGGCCTGTTAAAATTTTAAGAAACTTATTTTTCTCTAAAGGTGATTATTCTAAAGTCAGGCTCCGCCCTCCAAAAGCATTAGATAAAGTTGCATTCCTATAGGGCAAAGGTATGGTGGGCTATAACAAGAAAAAGAATTAACTCAAGGGTCCAAGGTTACAAACATTAAAGCTACTACTTACACCAATTATATTAATTAATACACTGCCAGGGACACAGTAGGTAAGGGATATGGAAACTTAGCAGCAAACATTGGCCCAACAAGTGAAAAACCCTTTACCAATACAATTTCTAATCAATCTTTTAACTGCTCAAAGGAATCTGTATTCAGACAGTTTAGAACATCTCATGCCTCTCATGGTTGTGAACTAAAACACTCTTGTCACACCCAGGACAGCCCCCCGTAAAGTCAGAGGTGTAGGTGAGAGGACAAAGCAGTAAAGTAGGCAGACTCTGGTTTTGGGGGTAGATGCTCGAGAATTTCCAGGGGGACTTCTGAGGCTTGATCCTGCCTTTGCGTATGCCAAGCCTCCTTCCTCGTGACCTTTGCCATGGGTGGAGTTCCTCACGCTGGCTCACGCTGGCTCCCGGCACCTAGAACCTATTATAGAGAGTGAAATGAGTCAGAAAGAGAAAGATAACTATTGTATTCTGAAGCATATATACAGAATCTAGAAAAATGGTACTGAAAAATTTATTCACAGGGCAGCAGTGGAGAAACAGACATAGAGAATAGACTTATGGACATGGGGAGAGGGGAGGAGAGAGTGAGAGGTATGGAGAGAGTAACATGGAAGCTTACATTATCATATGTAAGATATATAGCCAATGGCACTTTGCTGTATGGCTCAGGAAACTCAAACGAGGGCTCTGTATCAACCTAGAGGGGTGGGATGGGGAGAGAGATGGGAGAGAGTTTCAAAAGGGAGGGAATATATGTATATGTATGGCTGATTCATGTTGAGGTTTCATAGAAAACAGCAAAATTCTGTAAGTGAATTATCTTTCAATAAAAAAAATAAATTAAAAAGTACACTGGAGGGAACAAACAGTAAAGTAACTGAAGCAGAATAATGGATAAGTGAGCTGGAAGATAAAATGGTGGAAATAACTGAAGTGGAACACAGAAAAGGAAAAACACATATACACAATGGAGTATTACTCAGCCATTAAAAAGAATACATTTGAATCAGTTCTAATGAGGTGGATGAAACTGGAGCCTATTTTACAGAGTGAAGTAAGCCAGAAAGAAAAACACCAATACAGTATACTAACGCATATATATGGAATTTAGAAAGATGGTAACAATAAACCTGTATACGAGACAGCAAAAGAGACACTGATGTATAGAACAGTCTTTTGGACTGTGCGGTAGAGGGAGAGGGTGGGATGATTTGGGAGAATGGCATTGAAATATGTATAAAATCATATATGAAATGAAAAAAAAAGTATTAAGAACAGTCTCAGAGACCTCTAGGAAAACATTCAGTGTAACAATATTTGAATCATAGGGGTCTCAGAAGAAGAAAAAAAAAAAATGAAAGGGCATGAGAAAATATTTGAGGAGATTATAATCGAAAACATCCCCAAAATGGGAAAGGAAATAGCTACCCAAGTCCCAGTAAGCCCAGAGAGTTCCATACAGGATAAACCCAAGGAGAAACACACCAAGAGGCATACTAATCAAACTAACAAAAGTTAAACACGAAGAACAAACATTAAAAGCAAAAAGGGAAGAGCAACAAATAACATACAAAATGATCCCCATAAGGCTACCAGCAGATCTTTCAAGAGAAACTCTGCCTGCCAGAAGAGAATGACAGGATATACTTAAAGTGATGAAAGGGAAAAATGTACAACCAAGATTACTCTACCCAAGAGGATTTCATTCAGATTCAAAGGGAAAAGCAAAACCTTTACAAACAAGCAGAAGTTAAGAGAATTCAGCACTGTCAAACCACCTCTACAATAAATGCTAGAGAATTTCTTCTAGATAGGAAAAAAAGGCATACAAAGCAAACCCAAAACAATAAAATAAATGGTAATAAGCTCATATATATCAATAATTACCATATATGTAGATGGGCTAAATGTTTCAACCAAAAGACACAGATTGGCTGAATGGAAACAAAAAACAGACAAAAAAAACCCCTATATATGCTGTCTACAAAAAAAGACCTCTATATATGCTGTCTACAAGAGATCCACCTCAGACCTAGGGATACATACAGACTCAAAGTGAGGGGCTGACAAAAGATATTCCATGCAATCAGAAATCAAAAGAAAGCGGGACTAGCGATACTCATATCACATAAAATAAGACTTTAAAATATAGAGTATTACAAGAGACAAAGAAGGATACTACATAACAATCAAGGAATTAATCTAAGAAAAAGATACAACAATTATAAATATATATGCACCAAACATAGGCACACCTCAATACATAAGGCAAATGCTAACATCTACTAAAGGGAAATTGACAGTAATACAATAATAGTGGGGGACTTCAGTAACCTACTCACACCAATAGACAGATCATCCAGACAGAAAATTGAGAAGGAAACACAACCTTTAAATGATACATTGGACAAGTTGTACCTAACTGATATCTACAGAGCATTTCATCTAGAAGCAATAGAGTTCACTTTTTTTCTCAGTGCACATGGAACATTCTCCATGATAGAGCACATCTTGGGCCACAAATCAAGCTTTGGTAAATTTTTAAAAGCTGAAAACATTTCAAACATCTTTTCTGATCACAAGGCTGTAAGATATCAGCTACAGGAAAACAAAAAACCTATTAAAAAACACAAACATATGGAGGCTAAACAATATGCTTCTGAATAACCAACAGACCACTGAAGAAATCATAAAAGAAATTAAAATATGCCTAGAAAAAATGACAGTGAAAACATGACAACTCAAAGCCTTCGGAATTCAGCAAAAGCAATTAAGAGGGAAGTTTATAGCAATACAAGCCTACCTCAAGAAACAAGAAAAAATCAAATAAACAACCTAACCTTACACCTAAGGCAATTAGAAAAAAAAGAATAGAAAAACCTCAAAGTTAGAAGGAAAGAAATCATAAGAATCAGAGCAGAAACAAATGAAAAAGAAATAAAGGAGACAATAGCAAAGATCAATAAAATTAAAAAGCTGACTCTTTGAGAAGATAAAATTGACCAACAGTTAGCCAGACTAATCAAGAGAAAAAGGGAGAAGGCTCAAATAAATAAAATTAAAAAATAAAAAAGCAGAAATTACAACAGACAACACAGAAATACAAACGATAATAAGAGACTACTATGAGAAACTATATGCCAATAAAATGGACAACCTGAAAGAAATGAAAAAAATTCTTAGGAAAATATAACCTTTCAAAATTCAACCAGGAAGAAATAAAAAATATGAACAGACCAATCACAAACACAGATATGAAAACTGTAACCAAAATATTCCAACAATAAAAAAATCCAGAGCCAGATGTTTTCACAGGAAAATTCTACCAAAAGTTTAGAGAAGAGCAAACACTGATCCTGCTCAAACTCTTCCAGAAAATTGCGAGGAAGGAAAACTCAAGAACTCATTCTACAAAGCTACCATCCCTCTGATACCAAAACTAGACAAAGATGCTACCAAAAAAAAAAAAAAAAAAGAAAAGAAAAAAAAGAAAATTACAAGCCATTATCACCAATATCACTGATGTACCTAGATGCAAAAGTCCTCAACAAAATTTTAGCAAACAAAATCCAACAACACATTTAAAATCATACACCATGACCAAGTGGGCTTTTATTGCAGGGATGCAGGATTCTTCAATATTAGCAAATCAATCAATGTGATACACCATATTAACAAATTGAAAGATAAAAACCATATGATTATTTCAATAGATGCAGAGAAAGCCTTTGACAAAATTCAACACCCATTTATGACTAAAAACAATCTCCAGAAAGTAGGCATAGAAAGAACATACCTCGATATAATAAAGGCCATATACAATAAACCCACAGCAAATATCACTCTCAGTGTTGAAACACTGAAATCATTTCTCTGAAATCAGAAACAAGATAAGTGTGCTCACTCTCACTACTATTATTCAGCATAGTTTTGGGAGCCCCAGCCACAGCAAACAGAGAAGAAAAAGAAATAAAAAGAATACAGATTGGAAAAGAAGAAATAAAGCTCTCACTGTTTGCAAATGACATAATTCTCTACATAGAATACCCTAGAGATGCCACCAGAAAATTAGCAAAGATAATCAATGAGTATAGTAAAGTTGCAGGATGTAAAATTGATACACAGAAATCCCTTACATTCCTATACAATAAGAATGAAAATCAAAAAGAGAAATTAAGAAAACAATCCCACTCATCATTGAAAAAATAATAAAATATGTAATAATAAAATTACCTAAAGAGAAAAAAGACCTCTATGAAGAAAACTATAAGACACCCATGAAAGATGTCAAAGATGACACAAGCAAATGAAGATATAAATGATGTTCTTGGATTGGAAGAATCATAGAGTGAAAATAACTACACTACCCAAAGCAATCTATAGATTTTTGCAATCCCTATCAAACTACCAATGATATTTTTCACAGAACTAGAAGATATAATTTCACAGTTTGTATGGAAACACAAAAGACCCTGAATGGCCAAAGCAATTTTAAAAAAGAAAAATGGAGCTGGAGGAATCAACCTTGCTGACTTCAGACTATACTATAAAGCTATGGTCATCAAGACAGTATGATACTGGCACAAAAACAGAAATATACACCAATGGAACAAGAGAGAAAATGCAAAGATAAATCCATGCACTTATGGGCACCTTACCTTTGACAAAAGAGGCAAAAATATTGAATGGAAAAAAGACAATCTCTTCAATAAGTGATGCTGGAAAAACTGGTCAGCTATGTGTAAAAGTATGAAATTAGAACACTTCTTAACACCATACACAAAAATAATCTCAAAATGTATTAAAGACCAAATGTAGCACCAGAAACTATAAAACTCTTAGAGGAAATTATAGGCTGAACACTCTTTGAAATAAATCACAGCCAGATCCTCTATGACCTACCTCCTAGAGTAATTGGAATAAAAACTAAAAATAAAAAAAAAAGGGACCTAATCAAATTCAAAAGCTTTTGCACAACGAAAGAATCTATAAGCAAGGTGAAAAGATAAAACTGTCAATAAGAGCAAAGTGAAAGAGGAGAGTGGAAAAGTAGGCTTAAAGCTCAACATTCAGAAAACTAAGCCCATAGCATCTGGTCCCATCACTTCATAGGAAATAGATGGGGAAACAGTGGAAACAGTATCAGAATTTATTTTTAGGGGGCTCCAAAATCACTGCAGATGGTGGCTGCAGCCATGAAATTAAAAGACGCTTACTCCTTGGAAGGAAAGTTATGACCAACCTAGATAGCATATTCAAAAGCAGAGACATTACTTTGCCAACAAAGGTCCATCTAGTCAAGGCTATGGTTTTTCCTGTGGTCATGTATGGATATGAGAGTTGGACTGTGAAGAAAGCTGAGCGCCAAAGAATTGATGCTTTTGAACTGTGGTGTTGGAGAAGACTCTTGAGAGTCCCTTGGACTGCAAGGAGATCCAACCAGTCCATTCTGAAGGGGATCAGCCCTGGCATTTCTTTGGAGGGAATGATGCTAAAGCTGAAACTCCAGTACTTTGGCCACCTCATGCAAAGAGCTGACTCATTGGAAAAGACTCTGATGCTGGGAGGGATTGGGGGCAGGAGAAGGGGATGACAGAGGATGAGATGGCTGGATGGCATCACTGACTCCATTGATGTTGAGTCTGAGTGAACTCCGGGAGTTGGTGATGGACAGGGAGGCCTGGTGTGCTTCGATTCATGGGGTCGCAAAGAGTCGGACACGACTAAGCGACTGAACTGAACTGAACTGAACTGAACTGAATCACACTTATGAGGGTTCCACTTCGTGACCTAATCACTTGCCAGAGAACCCACTCCCAAATACCACCACATTGGTGGTTAATAATTCAACATTTGTATTGTGGAGGGAGGCACAAACAGTCTGTCCTTTGCAAATTTGAAGTTATATTTCTTTGTAGTTTTGATTTGCATTTCTTCATGTCCCTATCAGCCATTTGTGTATCTTCTTTGGAGATACGTCCCTTCAAGCCTTTTGAAATTCAGTTGTTTGCTTGTTGTTGTTGAGGCGTAAGAGTTATTTTTTTTTTAATGTTCTGGATATTAATCCCTTATCAGATGTATGATTTGCGAACATTTTCTTCCATTTTATGGTTTAATTTTGGTGAAGTCAAATTGTTTTCTTTCTGCTCATGCTTTTGTTTTCATAGTCAAGAAACTCACTGCCAAATCCAATGGTGTGAATATTTTCCCCTATTGTTCTAAGAATTTTACAGTTTTAGCTTTGAAATTTATTTCCCTTCCCTTTGTAAAATGAATAAAGGAAAGGAAATATATTATTAAGCATTTAACCCATATTTTAAAACATAATCTTTAGGAATTGCTCAATTGCATTACATGTATTTCTCTATTGGTTTTGTTATTTATTTATATATTTATTAAATTTTCTATGTATTCATGTAATATTTTGTGTGTTCCCATGACTAATTTGAAGTTACTATATTGCTACTCCTTTTATTTCCTAGCACTTACCAAATACTATTATACTATCCTATATGTGCTTATATTCCTTGTTCCTGAGTAATTATCTTTGTAGAGTATTGCTTATGCAGGTATATTCTGCTTCCCCCTCTCATCATTTCTGAGAATGTTCAAAATGTAAGCAAGACTTTGGCAAAAGCACCCTTTTGCTAGTATATTTACCAAAAGTTTATCAAAAATATGTGGAATTATTTTAAAATACATGTAATAAACATTGTCAGTAAACAGCACATCAAGGCTGAAATTTTGTATGCTGAATTTTTTTAAGGTTACTCATCTCTCTTGATGGGGGAGTAAATGGCAACCCACTCCAGTATTCTTGCCTGAGAAACTTCATGGACAGAGGAGTCTGGCAGGCTACAGTCCATAAGGTTGCAATGAGTCAGACAGGACTGAGCAACTAAGCATACATGCGTATATGTGTCTCTTAAAACAGCTAAGATGAAATGTCATTTCTGCTTTTGCCTCTGAGAGCATTTTAGTATTTTTAAAAAGTAACACAAAGTTAAGTAACCAAATAGTAGGGAAGACTATATTGAAAATTAAGAACTGCCAGATAGCCCCCTCTCACTTCTACTCTTGCTCCCAGATGCCAACACTTTTAATCATTTTTGTTTTTAGTTCCTTAGAATTTATCTCCATGCTTGAATTATATGCTTTTGCCTCTACACTATGTTTTGTTTTGACTTTCTCTTCTCCTAGATGAGGCTATAAAGCTCACTTGTACTATCCCAACATCTAACTTCCATCCAACTTCCCAATGCCATTATATTAATGTTGTTAATTAGAAGTGAGATAAAAAGCCTTTGTTCCAATGAAGACTTTAAAGGAGTTATGGAGTCTTGGATGTGTGAGAAAAGGAAAGTGGGAACAACCTTCTTCTGGTCTGACAAAAATTCTTATAAATATTCATGCCTTTTAGGAATATTGACAGCATAATTAAAAAACTTTTACTATGGCAAAAAAAATCAAGAAAACCATCAACCACTTCCAAGAAAAGTTTATTGTTAGCAGCCTCCTGTTTGTTTTGAGCCTAGTCAGGTTCTGCTAATATTCCTTTAGCTAAATTTCAAAAATTTCCTTGGTGGATTTGTATTTTGCAGGATATAATAGTCACATCTCTGTATTCCATGTAATAGTCCCCTCCCATTTTAAGAGTCTCATGCTGCCAAAGAATAGGATATAATATAAGTGAAATTGACTCTACTAGGTGTTGTTGATGCTGACCAGGGTTCTTAGCCTTCCACAAATAATAGAAATTGACTAGAAGTCAGATAAGAAATTCAGGCAAGGCTTTATTTAGGCCTCTTCAGAAGGGAGAAAAAACAAGTAACATGTTTCCTTGTTTGCTCCCTGAGAGGAGGGTAGGTAGTTCCTTAGAAGTGGTGAGGATAGAAGTGTGTCCAGGGGTCAGGTTGGAGAGGCGGTTTAGATGGTTTTCCCACCCCTTTGTGAAATTGAGTGCAGGGGCACATGAGCTGTACCCTGCTTTTGCTCCCCAAAACCCTGTTTTTGCTCCTAGATCTTCAGAGTGACAGTTGGGTTTTTTGTCTTTGTATATTTTGGTGCAGAATTTTCCTGAAGTGCATGTACACAGTTATTTTTAACTATACATAATGTTTCTTTGTATCTTGTAGCTCAAGAAGAGGTGTGTCCAGGTGCTAGCTTTGCAGCACTGCAGCAAAGGGTCCCAGATTCCAGGCCTGCCTCATCCACCTGAGAGACTCTACACCCTTATTCTTTTTTTTTTATTATTATAACTGTTTCATTAAAAAAATAATCTATTTGCTTTAATTGGAGGCTAATTATTTTACAATATTGTAGTGGTTTTTGCCATATATTGACATGAATCAGCCATGGGTATACATGTGCTCCCTATCCTGAAACCCCCCTCTCACTTCCCTCCCCATCCCATCCCTCAGGGTCATCCTAGTGCACCAGCCTTGAGCACCCTGTCTCATGGATCAAACCTGGACTGGCGATCTATGTCACATATGATAATATACATGTTTCAATGCTATTCTCTCAAATCATCCCACCTACGCCTTCTCCCAGAGTCCAAAAGTCTGTTCTTTACATCTGTGTCTCTTTTGCTGTCTTGCATATAGGGTCACCATTACCATCTTTCTAAATTCCATATAATATGTTAATATACTGTATTGGTGTTTTTCTTTCAGACTTAATTGTGTTTTCCTTGGTGTGTATGCCTATCAGTGAAATTGCTGGGTTGTATGGCAGTTATATTTCCAGTTTTTTAAGGAATCTCCACACTGTTCTCCATAGTGGCTGTACTAGTTTGCATTCCCACCAACAGTGTAAGAGGGTTCCCTTTTCTCCACACCCTCTCCAGCATTTATTGTTTGTAGGCATTTTGATAGCAGCCATTCTGACTAGCAAGAGATGGTACTTCATTTTGGTTTTGATTTGCATTTTTCTGACAATGATATTGAACATCTTTTCATGCATTTGTTAGCCATCTGTATGTCTTCTTTGGATAAATGTCTGTTTAGTTCCTTGGCCCATTTTTTGATTGGGTCATTTATTTTTATGGAATTTAGTTGCAGGAGCTGCTTGTATGTTTTTGAGATTAATTGTAAGTTGCTTCGTTTGCTATTATTTTCTCCTATTCTGAAGGCTGTCTTTCCCCCTTGCTTATAGTTTCATTCGTTGTGAAAAAGCTTTTAATTTTAATTAGGTTCCATTTCTTTATTTTTGTTTTTATTTCCATTACTCTGGGAGGTGAGTCATAGAGGATCCTGCTGTGATTTATTTCAGAGAGTGTTTTGCCTACGTTTTCCTCTAGTTTTATAGTTTCTGGCCTTACATTTAGATCTTTAATCCATTTTGAGTTTATTTCTGTGTATGGTGGTAGAAAGTGTTCTAGTTTCATTCTTTTACAAGTGGTTTACCAGTTTTCCCAGCACCACTTGTTAAAGAGATTGTCTTTTCTTCACTGTATATTCTTGTCTCCTTTGTCAAACATAAGGTGTCCATAGGTGCGTGTATTTATCTCTGGGCTTTGTAGTGTGTTCCATTGATCTATATTTCTGTCTTTGTGCCAGTAACAAACTGTCTTGATGACTGTGCTTTGTTGTAGAGCCTGAAGTCAGGCAGGTTGATTCCTCCAGTTCCATTCTTCTTTCTCAAGATTGCCTTGGCTATTCGAGATTTTTTGTATTTCCATACAAATTGTGAAATTATTTGTTCTAGTTCTCTGAAAAATACCATTGGTAGCTTGATAGGGATTGCACAGAATCTATAGATTGCTTTGGGTAATATACACATTTTCACTATATTGTTTCTTCCAATCCATGAACATTGGATATTTTTCCATCTATTTGCATCATCTTTGATGTCTTTCATCAGTGTTTTATAGTTTTCTATGTACAGGTCTTTTGTTTCTTTAGGTAGATTTATTCCTAAGTATTTTATTCTTTTTATTGCAATGGGATTGTTTCCTTAATTTTTCTTTCTGTTTTCTCATTGTTAGTGTATAGGAATGCAAGGGATTTCTGTGTGTTTATTTTATATCCTCCAACTTTACTATATTCATTGATTAGCTCTAGTAATTTTCTGGTGGAGTCTTTAGGGTTTTCAATGTAGAGAATCATGTCATCTGTAAATAGTGAGAGTTTTACTTCTTTTCCAAATTGGATTCCTTTTATTTCTTTTTGTTCTCTAATTGCTGTGGCTAACACTTCCAAAACTATGTTGAATAGTAGTGGTGAGAGTGGGCACCCTTGTCTTGTTCCTGACTTTAGGGGAAATGCTTTCAATTTTTCACCATTGAGGATAGTGTTTGCTGTGGGTTTATCATATATGGATTTTATTATGTTGAGGTATGTTCCTTCTATTCCTGTTTTCTTGAGGGTTTTTATCATAAATGGATGTTGAATTTTGTCAAAGGCTTTCTCTGCATCTGTTTAGATAATCATATGGTTTTTATCTTTCAATTTGTTAACGTGGTGTATCACATCGATTGATTTGGAAATATTGAATCTTTGCATTGCTAGGATAAAGCCCACTTGGTTATGATGTATGATCTTCTTAATATATTGTTGGATTCTGTTTGCTAGAATTTTAAGGATTTTTGCATTTATGTTCATCAGTGATATTGGCCTGTAATTTTCTTTTTTTGTGGCATGTTTGTCTGGTTTTGGTATTAGGGTGATGGTGGCCACATAGAATGAGTTTGGAATTTTCTGGAATTCCTCTGCAATTTTCTGGAAGAGTTTGAGTAGGATAGGTGTTAGCTCTTTTCTAAATTTTTGGTAGAATTCAGCTGTGAAGCTATCTGTACCTGGGCTCGTGTTTGTTGGAAGATTTCTGATTACAGTTTCGATTTCCATGCTTGTGATGGGTCTGTTAAGATTTTCTATGTCCTCGTGGTTCAGTTTTGGAAAATTATCCTTTTCTATGAATTTGCCCATTTTTTCCAAGTTGTCCATTTTATTGGCATATAATTGCTGATCCTTTGTATTTCTGTGTTGCCTGTTGTGATCTCTCCATTTTCATTTCTAATTTTATTGATTTGATTCTTCCTTTTTTTATTTTTTTATGAGTCTGGCTAATGGTTTGTCTTTTATTTATCTTCTCAAAGAACCAGCTTTTAGCTTTGTTGATTTTTGCTATGGTCTCCTTTCTTTCTTTTTCATTTATTTCTACCCTAATTTTTATAATGTCTTTCTTTCTACTAACTCTGGGGTTCTTCATTCTTTTTCTAGTTGCTTTACGTGTAGTTAGCTTAGTTATTTGATTTTTCTCTTGTTTCTTGAGATAAGCTTGTATGGCTATGAACCCTTAGTGCCACCCTTAGCACTGCTCTTACTGAATCCCATAGGTTTTGGGTTGTTGTGATTTCATTTTCATTCATTTCTATGAATATTTTGATTTGTTTTTATTTCTTCTGTGATTTGTTGGTTATTCAGAAGCATGTTATTTAACCTTCATATGTTTGTATTTTTCATAGTTTTTTTCCCTGTAGTTGACATTTAATCTTACCACATTGTGGTCAGAAAAGAGGCTTGAAATGACTTCAGGTTTGTTTTTTTTTTTTTTTTTTTTTAATTTACCAAGGCTAGATTTATGGCCCAGCATGTGATCTATCCTGCACAATGTTCTGTGTGCACTTGAGCTGCTGCTGCTTCTAAGTTGCTTCAGTTGTGTCCAACTCTGTGTGACCCCATAGACAGCAGCCCACGTGAGAAAAAGGTGAAATTCATTGTTTTGGGGTGAAATGTCCTATCAATATCAATTATGTCTAACTGGTCCATTGTATCATTTAAAGTTTGTATTTCCTTGCTAAATTTCTGTTTAGTTGATCTATCCATAGGTGTGAGTGGGGCATTAATGTCTCCCACTATTATTGTGTTACTGTTAATTTCCCCTTTCATACTTGTTAACATTTGCCTTACATATTGTGGTTCTCCTATGTTGGGTGCATATATAATTTATAATTGTTTATAATTGTTATATATTTATAATTGTTATATATTCTTCTTGAATTGATCCTTTGATCATTATGTAGTGTCTTTCTTTGTCTCTTTTCATGGCCTTTATTTCAAAGTCTATTTTATCTGATATGAGTATTGCTACTCCTGCTTTCTTTTGGTCTCCATTTGCATGAAATATCTTTTTCCAGCCCTTCACTTTCAGTCTGTACATACACCCTTATTCTTAAGGGATAAGGGGGCTGATGGTCTCTTCTTCTGAAATTTCTTCCTGTTGTACAGGGGCTGCAGACCCTAGCCCACCCTAGAGGTGTAGAAGTCCCTCACTGACTGTTTTAAGGACTTATAGGGACCTGGGCCACTCTGCTGGAATAGGTTGAATTCCTTGGACCATCACGAACCTCACTTCAAACTGTTGGAGCCTAGAAAACACAAACTTAACCAAATGTTAAACAAACAAGGGCTAAAAAATGAGAACAGTAGCTGTTAAAGGACCTAGAAAGGAAGGAACCAGGTTAAGCTTGGGAGGGTTTCCTTAATGTTGGAGAGGATGGCACCTCTGCCAACAAGCCATTCTGCTTGGATATATATTTTTGTTAATCTCTGGGTTAAAGTCTAACATGTTTCTCTATTTTAAGAATGGTAGATATAGATCTGTTGGTCTTAGGTCTCCTTTAGGATCAAAAAATCTTAGTCACAGGTTTACAACTGTAGGGAAGACAACAGAGCACTATACAAAATATGGCATAAATCAGTATGACTGAAAAGAAGTGAGTTATAAGGAAATTAAAACCTCTAGCCAGAAAGTTTTTTATATTTTCTGGGACCCAAGAGAACTGACTAGTAAACCAGTTTTCAGTTTTCCTGCCCATATTAGATAGTGAGGATTGGTGGTTAATTATCTATTGAAGCCAAGCAGCTTGTTGTTGAATTTTCTCAATATTTGTTTCTACATGGTATGGACATCAGGGCTGTTTCCTTTACCTCCTGATCTGCCTTGTTGTTTCCTTGAGTAATTTGAGAATTCTCCTCAATTCTCGTGCACACGATAGTGGATGACTGCCACTTCTATGAGTAATAAAATCTCAGCCCCATATTTTACAGGGGAATTTGTTTTACATTCAAAAATACTCTTTCTTTCCAGATAGATATAAGGGCATGTTAAACAATGAAGGCATATTTTGAGTCTGTATATATATTTATAATCTTTCCTTTCCCAAGGTTAAGGCTCAAGTTAGGTCTATTAGCTCAGCTCTCAGGGCTGAAGTGTTGAGTGGCAACTGTTTTGCTTATATCACACTGTAGACATTCACAATAGCTTTCAAAATCCTGCCACATCTAAGAAAGTATGAAGATTTTCCCCCACCTTTGGAGTGCTTAGGCCTAATATAGTTTGTTTTATATTTGGAAATAGCTGTCTACTTCCAGAATTTATAATACATCCCAGATATTTAAGGGGTTTCCCAGGTGGCACTAGTGATAAAGAACCTGCCTGCCAATGCAGGAGACATAAGAGACATGGATTTGATTCCTGTGTCAAAGATTTCCTGGAAAAACGCATGGCAATTCACACCAGTGTTCTTGCCTTGAGAATCCTATGGGCAGAGGAACCTGGTGGGCTATAGTCCATGTGGTTGCATAGAGTCAGACATGACTGAAGAAACTTAGCATGCACACACAGCTATATAACTTATTCTTTTCAGATTTGTGTCCCCTCCCCTTACTCCTCCCCAGGAGATCCTGTAGCCTCAGGCCCCAAGGAATTAAGAACTTCAATGATATTCTGATCTGAGGCCTCCATGGTAGGACTACATATTAATATGTCATCAACATAACATACTGTAGAATAGTACCTTCTATTAGGTGTATTTCCCTTAGTTATTTTCCTAGGGTCTGGGTGAGCAAGTGTGGGCTGTCCTGAAACCCCCGAAGCAATGCTGTCCAAGCATATTGTTGCATTTGGCCCAACTGGGGGTTAGTCTACTTGAAGGCAAACAGATACTGAGATAGGGGATGAACTGGGATGCAAAAGAAGGCATCCTTGAGATCAAGGACAGTAAACTATTTGACATCTCCAGGAACTTGAATTAATATAAGGATTGGCCATAAGAGGATGTATAGGGACCACTGAATCATTTAGTGCTCCAAGGTCTTGTATCATCCTATATTCCTTATTTAGTTCAACAATTGGCACAATAGGGGTATTGGAGACTGATGACACTAAGAGCCTATGTTTATTTTTTAAATTTTTTAAAAATGTATTTATTTTAATTGGAGGCTAATTACTTTACAATATTGTATTGGTTTTGCCATACATCAACATGAATCCACCAAGGGTGTACACGTGTTCCCAATCCTGAACCCCACCTCCCGCCTCCCTCCCCATACCATCCCTCTGGGTCATCCCAGTGCACCAGCCACAAACATCCTGTATCCTGCAACAAACCTGGACTGGCAATTCGTTTCTTATATGATATTATACATGTTTCAATGCCATTCTCCCAAATCATCCCACCCTCTCCCTCTCCAACAGAGTCCAAAAGACTGTTCAACACATCTGTGTCTCTTTTGCTGTCTCGCATACAGGGTTATTGTTGCCATCTTTCTAAATTCCATATATATGTGTTAGTATACTATATTGGTGTTTTTCTTTCTGGCTTACTTCACTCTGTATAATCAGCTCCAGTTTGATCCATCTCATTAGAACTGATTCAAATGTATTCTTTTTAATGGCTGAGTAATACTCCATTGTGTATATGTACCACAGCTTTCTTAACCATTCATCTGCTGATGGACAGTTGGGTTGCTTCCATGTCCTGGCTATTATAAACAGTGCTGAGATGAACATTGGGGTACCCGTGTCTCTTTCCCTTCTGGTTTCCTTGGTGTTTATGCCCAGCAGTGGGATTGCTGGGTCATAAGGCAGTTATATTTCCAGGTTCTTAAGGAATCTCCACACTGTTCTCCATAGTAGCTGTACTAGTTTGCATTCCCACCAACAGTGTAAGAGGGTTCCCGTTTCTCCACACGCTTTCCAGCATTTATTGCTTGTAGACTTTTGGATTGCAGCCATTCTGACTGGCGTGAAATGGTACCTCATTGTGGTTTTGATTTGCATTTCTCTGATAATGAGTGATGTTGAGCATCTTTTCATGTGTTTGTTAGCCATCTGTATGTCTTCTTTGGAGAAATGTCTATTTAGTTCTTTGGCCCATTTTTTTATTGGGTTGTTTATTTTTCTGGAATTGAGCTGTAGGAGTTACTTGTATATTTTTGAGATTAGCTGTTTGTCAGTTGCTTCATTTGCTATTATTTTCTCCCATTCTGAAGGCTGTCTTTTCACCTTCCTTATAGTTTCTTTTGTTGTGCAGAAGCTTTTAATTTTAATTAGGTCCCATTTGTTTATTTTTGCTTTTATTTCCAATATTCTGGGAGGTGGGTCATAGAGGATCCTGCTGTGATTTATGTCAGAGTGTTTTGCCTATGTTCTCCTCTAAGAGTTTTATAGTTTCTGGCCTTACTTTTAGATCTTTAATCCATTTTGAGTTTATTTTTGTGTATGGTGTTAGAAAGTGTTCTAGTTTCATTCTTTTACAAGTGGTTGACCAGTTTTCCCAGCACCACATGTTAAAGAGATTCTTTTTTCTCCAATGTATATTCTTGCCTCCTTTGTCAAAGATAAGGTGTCCATAGGTGCGTGGGTTTATCTCTGGGCTTTCTATTTTGTTCCATTGGTCTATTTTTCTGTCTTTGTGCCAGTACCATACTGTCTTGATGACTGTGGCTTTGTAGTAGAGCCTGAAGTCAGGAAGGTTGATTCCTCCAGTTCCATTCTTCTTTGTCAAGATTGCTTTGGCTATTCGTGGTTTTTTGTATTTCCATACAAATTGTGAAATTTTTTGTTCTAGCTCTGTGAATAATACTGTTGGTAGCTTGACAGGGATTGCATTGAATCTATAGGTTGCTTTGGGGAATATACTCATTTTCACTATATTGATTCTTCCAATCCATGAATATGGTATATTTCTCCATCTATTAGTGTTCTCTTTAATTTCTTTCACCAGTGTTTTATAGTTTTCTATATATAGGTCTTTAGTTTCTTTAGGTAGATATATTCCTAAGTATTTTATTCTTTTCGTTGTGATGGTGAGTGGAATTGTTTCCTTAATTTCTCATTCTTTTTTCTCATTATTAGTGTATAGGAATGCAAGGGATTTCTGTTGATTTTATATCCTGCAACTTTACTATATTCATTGATTAGCTCTAGTATTTTTCTGGTAGAGTCTTTAGGGTTTTCTATGTAGAGGATCATGTCATCTGCAAACAGTGAGAGTTTTACTTCTTCTTTTCCAAATTGGATTCCTTTTATTTCTTTCTCTGCTCTGATTGCTATGGCCAAAACTTCCAGAACTATGTTGAATAGTAGTGGTGAAAGTGGGCACCCTTGTCTTGTTCCTGACTTTAGGGGAAATGCTTTCAATTTTTCACCATTGAGGATAATGTTTGCTGTGGGTTGTCATATATAGCTTTTATTATGTTGAGGTATGTTCCTTCTATTCCTGCTTTCTGGAGAGTTTTTTTTAATCATAAATGGATGTTGAATTTTGTCAAAGGCTTTTTCTGCTTCTATTGAGATAATCATATGGCTTTTATTTTTCAATTTGTTAATGTGGTGTATTACATTGATTGATTTGTGGATATTGAAGAATCCTTGCATCCCTGGGATAGAGCCCACTTGGTCATGGTGTATGATCTTTTTAATTTGTTGCTGGATTCTGATCACTAGAATTTTGTTAAGGATGTTTGCGTCTTTGTTCATCAGTGATATTGGCCCATAGTTTTCTTTATTTGTGCAGTCTTTGTCAGGTTTTGGTATTAGGGTGATGGTGGCCTCATAGAATGAGTTTGGAAGTTTACCTTCCTTTGCAATTTTCTGGAAGAGTTTGAGTAGGATAGGTGTTAGCTCTTCTCTAAATTGTTGGTAGAATTCAGCTGTGAAGCCGTCTGTACCTGGGCTTTTGTTTGCTGGAAGATTTCTAATTACAGTTTCAATTTCTGTGCTTGTGATGTGTCTGTTAAGATTTTCTATTTCTTCCTGGTTCAATTTTGGAAAGTTGTACTTTTATAAGAATTTGTCCATTTCTTCCAAGTTGTCAATTTTATTGGCATATAATTGCTGATAGTTGTCTCTTATCATCCTTTGCATTTCTGTGTTGTCTGTTGTGATCTCTCCATTTTCATTTCTAATTTTATTGATTTGATTTTTCTCCCTTTGTTTCTTGATGAGTCTGGCTAATGGTTTGTCAATTTTATTTATCCTTTCAAGGAACCAGCTTTTGGCTTTGTTGATTTTTGCAATGGTCTCTTTTGTTTCTTTTGCATTTATTTGTGCCATAATTCTTAAGATTATTTCCTTCTACTAACCCTGGGGTTCTTCATTTCTTCCTTTTCTCGTTGCTTTAGGTGTAGAGTTAGGTTACTTATTTGACTTTTTTCTTGTTTCTTGAGATATGCCTGTATTGCTATGAAATTTCCCCTTAGCACAGCTTTTACAGTGTCCCACAGGTTTTGCATTGTTGTATTTTCATTTTCATTCGTTTCTATGCATATTTTGATTTCTTTTTTGATTTCTTCTGTGATTTGTTGGTTATTCAGCAGTGTGTTTTTTAGCCCCCATATGTTGGAATGTTCAATAGTTTTTCTCCTTTAATTGAGATCTAATCTTACTGTATTATGGTCAGAAAAGATGCTTGGAATGATTTCAATTTTTTTGAATTACCAAGGCTATATTTATGGCCCAGGATATGATCTGTCCTGGAGAAGGTTCTGTGTGCACTTGAGAAAAAGGTGAAATTAATTGTTTTGGGGTGAAATGTCCTACAGATATCAATTAGGTCTAACTGGTCCATTGTATCATTTAAAATTTGTGTTTCCTTGTTAATTTTCTGTTTAGTTGATCTATCCATAGGTGTGAGTGGGGTATTAAAGTCTCCCACTATTATTGTGTTATTGTTAATTTCCCCTTTCATACTTGTTAGCATTTGTCTTACATATTGTGGTGCTCCTATGTTGGGAGGATATATATTTATAATTGTTATATCTTCTTCTTGGATTGATCCTTTGATCATTATGTAGTGTCCTTTGTCTGTTTTCACAGCCTTTGTTTTAAAGTCAATTTTATCTGATATGAGTATTGCTACTCCTGCTTTCTTTTGGTCTTTATTTGCATGGAATATCTTTTTCCAGCCCTTCACTTTCAGTCTATATGTGTCCCTTGTTTTGAAGTGAGTCTCTTGTAGACAACATATATAGGGGTCTTGTTTTTGTATCCATTCAGCCAGTCTTTGTCTTTTGGTTGGGGCATTCAACCCTTCTATGTTTAAGGAAATTATTGATAAGTATGATCCTGTTGCCATTTACTTTATTGTTTTGGGTTCAAGTTTATACACCCTTTCTGTGTTTCCTGTCTAGAGAATATCCTTTAACATTTTTTGGAGAGCTGGTTTGGTGGTGCTGAATTCTCACAGCTTTTGCTTGTCTGTAAGGCTTTTGATTTCTCCTTCATATTTGAATGAGATCTTTGCTGGGTACAGTAATCTGGGCTGTAGGTTATTTTCTTTCATCATTTTAAGTATGTCTTGCCATTCCCTCCTGGCCTGAAGAGTTTCTACTGAAAGATCATCTGTTATCCTTATGGGAATCCCCTTGTGTGTTATTTGTTGTTTTTCCCTTGCTTTTAATATTTGTTCTTTGTGTTTGACCTTTGTTAATTTCATTAATATGTGTCTTGGGGTGTTTCGCCTTGGGTTTATCCTGTTTGGGACTCTCTGGGTTTCTTGAACTTGGGTGGTTATTTCCTTCCCCATTTTAGGGAAGTTTTCAACTATTATCTCCTGAAGTATTTTCTCATGGTCTTTCTTTTTGTCTTCTTCTTCTGGGACTCCGATGATTCGAATGTTGGAGCATTTAATATTGTCCTGGAGGTCTCCGAGATTGTCCTCATTTCTTTTAATTCGTTTTTCTTTTTTCCTCTCTGATTCATTTATTTCTACCATTCTATTTTCTAATTCACTAATCGTATCTTCTCCCTCCGTTATTCTACAATTTGTTGCCTCCAGAGTGTTTTTGTTCTCATATATTGCATTATTCATTATATATTGACTCTTTTTTATTTCTCCTAGGTCCTTGTTAAACCTTTCTTGCATCTTCTCAATCCTTGTCTCCAGGCTATTTTTCTGTGATTCCATTTTTATTTTAAGATTTTGTATCATTTTAATTATCATTATTTGGAATTCTTTATCAGGTAGATTCCCTATCTCTTCCTCTTTTGTTTGGTTTGGTGGGCATTTATCCTGTTCCTTTACCTGCTGGGTATTCCTCTGTCTCTTCATCTTGCCTATATTGCTGCGTTTGGGGTGGCCTTTCTGTATTCTGTCAGTTTGTGGAGTTCTCTTTATTGTGGTGTTTGCTCACTTTGGGTGGGGTTGTATTGGTGGCTTGTCAAGGTTTCTTGGTGAGGGAACTTGTGTCAGTGTTCTGATGGGTGGAGCTGGATTTCTTCTCTCTGGAGTGCAATGAAGTGTCCAGTAATGAGTTATGAGACGTCAGTGGTTTTGATGTAACTTTAGGCAGCCTGTATATTGAAGCTCAGGGCTGTGTTCCTGTGTTGCTGGAGAATTTGTGTGGTATATCTTGCTCTGGAACTTGTTGGCCCTTGGGTGGTGCTTGGTTTCAGTGTAGGTATGGAGGCTTTTGATGAGCTCCTATTGATTAATGTTCCCTAGAGTCAGGAGTTCTCTGATGTTCTCAGGATTTGGACTTAAGCCTCCTGTTTCTGGTTTTCAGTCTTATTTTTACAGTAGTCTCAAGACTTCTCCTTCTATACAGCACTATTGATAAAACATCTAGGTTAAAGATGAAAAGTTTCTTCACAGTGAGGGACACCCAGAGAGGTTCACAGAGTTACATGGAGAAGAGAAGAGGAAGGAGGGAGTTAGAGGTGACCCGAATGAGATGAGGTGGAATCAAAAGAGGAGAGAGCAAGCTAGCCAATAATCACTTCCTTATGTGCACTCCACAGTCTGGACCGCTCAGAGATGTTCATGGAGTTATACAGAGAAGAGAAGAGAAGAGGGAGGAAGGAGACAGAGGTGGCCAGGAGGATAAAAGGGGGGAATGAAAAAGAGAGAGACAGATCCAGCCAGTAATCAGTTCCCTAAGTGTTCTCCACCGTCTGGAACACACAGAGATTCACAGAGTTGGGTAGAGAAGAGAAGGGGGAGGGAGGAGACAGAGGCGACCTGGTGGAGAAAAAGGAGAGTCCAAAGGATGAGAGAGCAGTCAAATCAGTAATCTCGCTCTGAAGTAAAAATGGATATTAAAGATTGGGTTCTTAAAGGTACAAAATTGATAACAAATACCAAAAAGCAAAGATTAAAAATCGAGTGGAAAGGTTGGATTTTCAAAAATACAATATTAAAGAAAAAAATAATAAAAAAAAAACAAAGTCACAAACATTTTATATACATATATATATACATGAAGTTTGTTATATATATATATATATATATATATATATACACACACACACATGAAGTTAAACATTTTATATATATATACACACATGAAGTTTGCTTTAAAAAATAGGGTCTTTTTGTTGCAAAGTAATAGTAGGTTATAAAAATGAAAATTAAAGTAGTAATAGAGGACTTAAAATTAAAAAAAAAGAAAACAAAAACGAATGATTGTAAAAATAGTTAAAAAAATATATCTAGGACTTTCTCTGGTGTTGTTGTGGGCAGTGTGGGGTCAGTTCATTTTTGGATAGTTCCTTGGTCTGGCTTATATTTCTCAAGACCTATAGGCCCATTCCTATGTAGTCTGTACTAACTACAGGGTTTTAATCTATTGCACCTGTCACTTCCAAGGCGGTTCCCTCTGTTTTAGCTTCTTCTGTTTGCTGGTTTCTTCAGTGTCTGATTTCTGCCCTGACACAAGGGGGGTGGTGGTGGGCACTTTTTTTTAGGCTCACTTGTTCAGTCGTGCTGTGGGGAGGGAGGGACGCTGCAAACAAATGACACTGGTGTGTGCTCGCAGTGTCTCAGCCACACTGGGTCTGTCCCCGCTCACGGTGCATGTGCTCTCCCTGCCCACACAGCTCAGGCTCTAGGTTGCTCTGCCGGGAACTGTCTGAGGCTGGCCCTGGGCTGCCTGCACCTCTCAGGTCTAAGCCGCTCAGTTTCAGGCTCTCGGGTAGTCCTCAGAGGCGCAGACTCTATCGGGCCTGCGTTTTGTGCCCTTCCCAGGTCCAAGCAACTCAGGTGATGAGGTGATTGGCGAGCGCGGTTGCTGCAACTTATTGCCTCTCCTGTCCCTGCTGCTCAGTTTTCTGGGTGTACAACTGGCGCACCTTCTCAGGCGGATGATGACTGTCCAGAACCCGAAGAAGTTTTAGTTAGCAAAGAAGCCTGCTTGTAGTTATGTAGATAATGTCTCTCTGGGGCTGCGATTGCCCCCTTCCAGCTCTGGCTGCCTGTCACTGGAGGGGGATGATCTGCAGCTGGCTAATTCTGTTCAGTCCTTTGTTCTGTGCGCAGTCCTGGCGGTGTCTTAGGGCTTTCGCGTGGTAGCTATCCCTCAGTCTGGTTTGCTAGCCCAAGTTAGTTTGCTCTGATTACCCTCGGGGCATTCATGCCTGATCCTTACTCTAAGCAATGGAGCCCACGCCTCCCTGCCCAGCCCCCGCTTGCTAGTGGTGGATGCAGGCGTCTGCACTGCTTCTCCACTGGGAGAGTTACCGTTGGGCTCATAATCTGTGGGTTTGAAATTATTTATTTATTTTTCCTCCCTGTTATGTTGCCCTCTGTGCTTCCAAGGTTCACCACAGACTTGGCAGTGAGAGTGTTTACTGCTGTTTGGAAACTTCTCTTTTTTTAAAACACCCTTCCCAGGACGGAGCTCTGTCTCTACCTCTTTTGTCTCTTTTTTTGTCTTTTATATTTTTTCCTACCTCTTTTTGAAGACAATGGGCTGCTTTTCTGGGTGCCTGATGTCCTCTGCCAGCTTTCAGAAGTTGTTTTGTGGAATTTACTCATCGTTTAAATGTTCTTTTGATGAATTTATGGGGGAAAAAGTGGTCTCCCCGTCCTATTCCTCAGCCATCTTAGGACCGCCCTCAAGAGCCTATGTTTTAATGATTTATCTATGAGGGGTTGCAAACCTTTTTTTTTTTTTTTTTTTGCTTCCAACTTTGCTTATCTTGTTAGGATAAGCAAGTTCTGGCTTAAGGCTATTTTCTTTTTTTTTTTTTTTTCTCCTTTTTAAAAAAATTTTAGTTGGAGGCTTATTACTTTACAATATTGTGGTGGTTTTTGCCATACATTCACACAAATCAGCCATGGGTGTACATGCGTTCCCCATTCTGACCCTCCCTCCCCACCCCATTCCTCAGGGTCATCCCAGTGCACCAGCCCTGAGCACCCTGCCTCATGCATTGAATCTGGACTGGCAAAGGCTATTTTCTTTATAGGTTGGGCATTAATAGCCTTCCCAGGGATTCCTTTGTTCAAAACTGCATGCAGAATGGCTGGGAATAGGGCCTTGTTTTTCCAGCTGACTTGTCTTAGTCCAAATCAAGAAGAGGGGCTAGTTTGGGCCTCCTAACCAGAGTATGGCTACAGGGGGAGCCCAGACAGTCTCTTCCCAGTAGTAGGGTAGGAAACTTAGGCACAAGTAAGAAGACATATGAGATCAAACACTGTTCAAACTGGCAAGTGAGAGGCCCAGTGAAGAAATGGGTGTGAGGCTTTCTGTCAACACCAGTCACAGTATAGTTTTTGAAAGAAAAAGACCCAGTATGAGAAATCAGGACAGAGGAAGTGGCTCCTGTATCCATTAACAAATTGTTTTTCCTGTCAACTCTGTCAAGGACCAACCAGAGCTCCTCAGTGGAGACAGACATCTCATCAGGGGAGCCACCAGAATCCCCGAGCTGCCTTAATCATTCAGCATGGCCATCTTGGGAGTAGGAGCAACCCCCTGACTTCCCCTTTGGGAATGGGGCAGTCCCACTTCTAATGACATTTTGCTTGCAGACTGGGCATGGACCAGGGGTTCCTTTTGTCAGTTTGGAGCTCAGTGGTTGGTTGACTTATATTTGAAGCATTCCACCTTGCTGGTTTTGTCTCAAGGTGGATGGTTAAACTTCCTTGGTCCCCTTGGGTTGTCCTGAGGTTGCAAGACATGGCTGACAGTTATGGGCACCAGTTTAGCATGAGCCCTGGCCTGCCTGCTTTCACATCAGGTTCTCTCTTCTTCCTTGGCTTGATCTCAGTTATCAAATATCCCAAAGGCCACCTTTAGGAGCTGGGGCATTGGGGTTTGTGGGCCTAATTGTAACTTTTGGAGTTTCCTCCTAATATCAGGGACTAACCTTCAGGAATGGAAAGATCAATGTCTAAAAGCCTCCACAAGCTATCCCTGAAAGAAGGTTGGATTTTCTTTTTCTTCCTGGGTCATTCATTTAACCTCTCCATAGTTAACTGGCTTTTTGATACACTTTCTCATCCCTTCTAAATCACATTGATTGGATCATGTACTTCCTGGATTCTGTTCCCTCCCAGGAATTATAATTCTAATGGGACTCCTGATTTGGAACTGTGTCTCCACCCACAACAAAATGTTCAGGTTAGTCTTTGGCAAGCTGGTCACCATGACCCTGGGCTGCTTTCTTGAGCCTTTTTTTTTTTTTCCCCAGGAGTACATCAAGTAGATAGGACTACTAGAACATTCAAGTTAAATCAAATGCCAGAATTGGGACTGAAGCCATTTCAACAAACTTACTAGGATCTTCAGAAAATCAACACAATCTCTGTTTGCATTGGGTTAAATCAGTTAAGAGTAAGGCACATGTACTCTGATTGTTGCTTCACCAGGGCATATTTTTCCCGACCCTGGATGATAGGAAGTTCCACTAAGTTACTTCGCAGGGACTAGTCTCTCCTTCCTGGGGTAATGAAGGGTATAAATGGATATAAGGAGTGGAGTTTGGGATTGGTCAGAGGGATCTGGAGAAATAGGTGCCTCCAGAGAAGTAGGTGGCTCTGGAGAAGCAGGGGAAACTTGGTTTCCTGCTCCCCCTGAGAATTGGGGAAGATTGGGAGGGTATAATCTAAAATGTTGGAAGTGCTTTCTGATTCCCCAGGCTTTTGATTACAAAAGCCTCGTAGAGCAGGGTTTTGGTAAAGGACCATGAAGGCTTGGAATATGAACCCCAGTCCAATTCCCCATCTTGTGACAGTAAAGATCAAATTGTAAGACAGTATTGTAATTTAGAGACCCATTTATAGGTCATTTTTCTCCATCCCCCAAACCTATATGAAGGCCTGGCAATAATGTTTAAATTTTTTCCCTTTCAGTCAATTTATTTTTTAATTTTTTTCCAGTTTTTAATGATACATTCCAGAGGTGTTTCATCTGGCTTAGAAGAGGATCCTCCCATGCTGAGTAACTTCGTACAGAGAAAGAGCACTCCTAGAAATTAAATCCATCATCCTGGAGACATTTTACCAGGGGGCTTTTTTCAGAAGGGAGTTGGAATGTCCTCTGAGTTCCCTTCTCACCCAATGGGGTTTTGAGCATTCTCCACTCTCCCGTCACCTAACCAGATATTTCTGGTCATTATCATCTCTTGCACAAGGGTTCCTCAATAAGGGACATTTGAACCAGTATCAGTGTCTTGCCAGGACTCTCCTTGAGGGAGATCTGTTGTCTATATAATGCTTATGTCCTATAACAATTTCCCCACAGTTGGGTTGTAGACCTCAAGATTGAACATATGTAAAGCCTAGGATGTGGGCTGCTTGGAATTAGCCAATCCAATAGGTAGTCTGTAAAAAGATACTAGCTGTCAAGGCCTTGCATAGAAGAAGGTCCTTTATTTCAGGTGCAAAAAGAACTCCTGTAGGAATTGGAGTCAGGCATAATGGAAAATGCCATTGGTGTCAGAACCTGAAGGTCTAGAGATGGGAGTATTCCCACAGGGAATTTTTTGGACATAGAGTAAGTTGACAAACTAGACAGAAGATGATTTAAGCTGACACAGGCAACAGTGAGTTTGGATAGCACTTCCCATATAATTTAACATACCAACCCAATTAATTTAAGATGTCTATTTGAGATGCTCCAGGGGCCTTTTGGAGTACTTCAAAGTTAGCTGGAGGTCAAAATAAATTTTATTAGAATTTGATATATGGGAAGTATGTCAAAAATTTCAAAAAATTTAAAAACACCCAGTCAAATAGAAACATAGGTTGCTGTGAAACAATTATTCCTTGAGGTAAGGTGAAAAAAAGATTTAAAAAGTAAATACAGATCCTTTAAAGGTATAGAAACACAGTGAAGTGAAAGTTTCTCAGTCGTGTTCGACTCTTTGTGACCCCATGGACTGTCCATGGAATTCTACAGGCCAGAATACTGGAGTGGGTAGCCTTTCCCTTCTCCAGGGGATCTTCCCAACCCAGGAATCAAACCAGGATCTTCTGCATTGCAGGAGGATTCTTTACCAACTGAGATATATGAAGGAAGCCCAGAATCTGTTATCAGAAGGAACATTCCAGGAAAACGTTGTTCTCTTATGAAAGAGAAACCAAATCTAGTCCTGCATCAGCTTATCTTAATAAAATCCATTTACCTAAATAAATTAAATAAAATCCATTTACCTAATTCCAAATTTAGAAAATCCTGACCACATAAAAAATTTTTTTCTCTGTGTCCCACTTCCACAAACCTTCTGCCACTTTCTGTAGCCATACTTTATCTCTTATTCTTTCCATTTAGAAATAACCAGCTTTAGGACAGAATCAACTTTTTTCCTTTAACAAAATATATTTCCATTCCTCACACCTCTTTTTCTAAAACCACACATCCTACTTTACTCAAGCAACCAGGAACTGTCTTTCACATTAGCATTCTATAGATTGGTAGAGAACATTTCAAGGTGGCACCAAACACCTTTAATTTCTCTCTCACAAAAATACAAAAGTAAGTAAATTTAGACCTGCTTAGCAATTAATGTTCCCAATATTTTTTTCTTATTTGAAATGGTCTGTATATTCAATGAATTCTTATCATTCACCTTAATTTAATTTTGTTACCAAAATTTGGAGGGACCATTTCAGATGCATGTTTTCAAAACATAATTATTCCTGTAGAATTCACCAAAAAGCCATTATCCCAGTTACATTTGCTTAAAATTTTAATCACATCAGGTTGTTTTCCCTGTTGACAAATTCCATAACAAAAACAATATGCACTTATTGACTTTCCATAACCCTAGTTACAATGAAAGTATTACACTTAATGTTGATGGCTCTAAAGACAGGTCTGTGTTAATAAAGTCCACAAGCTTAAGCCAGACAAGCAAATTTCTGTAGAACCAGAGATCTCATAGTTTTCCTGCTTGTATTTAAAATGGCCCCCTTTCCCCCCCTTCAATCTAGGGGACTACAGATGAACCAAGCAGTTCCCGAGATCCCAGACAGAATAGTTACATTGCAAAAGTAGAAGAGAGATTTTGCAAGCTCCTCCGGCTCAGGTAGGCATAGGAGGCAGAAATTGCAAAGGCACAGGAGACAGAAATGCAAACTTTCTTTTCTTTTTGTTCTTTAAAATTCTACCAAGAAACCAAAGCTGGAGTCTCAGGCATGTAGGTTGCATTTGTATTTCAAACTTTAAATGGTCCACTGTGCCCACAGTTTTGGCACAGTCTTGCAGGAACAGTTGGACAGACAAAACTACATAAAACAGACACCAGTGACAAAAACTTAGACACAAACACTATTTAGTGGGGAAAGGAGAAGGTAGGACCAGGAGAAGGAAAAGTAGCATTGACATGGATACACTATCATGTGTGAAATAGATAATTAGCTGGAAGCTGCTGTAAGCACAGGGAGCCCAGCCTGGCATTCTCTGATGACCTAGAGGGGTGGAATGGGGAAAGGAGGAGAGAGAGAGAGAGAGAGAGAGATAAATCAGTCATATATATATGTATATATATTCATATATATATGAATCACGAATATATATATAATATATAATATATATGAATATATATATGAATCATGAATATATATATATATTCATGTTGATGAATCAGTCATATATATATATATATATATATGAATCAGTCATATATATATGACTGATTCATGTTGATGGTCTACAGAGACCACATAGCATTGTAAAACAATTATCCTCCAATAAAAATTTAAAAAAGGCACAAAAAAGTTTTCATAATAAAGGGGATATGAGTGCAGGTATAAGGATCAAGGGAAAGGTACAAATAAAAGGGACAAAAAAGACTGAAAAAGAGAAACAGACAGCAGTAAAATAAAATAAGACTACTGGGCTTCCCCAATATCTCAATTGGTAAAGAATCCACCTGCAATGCAGGATACCCTGATTTGATTCCTGGGTCGGGACAATCTCCTGGAGAATGGATAGGCTACCCACTCCAGTATTCTTGGGCTTCCCCTGTGGCTCAGTTGGTAAAGAATCTTTGTGCAATGTGGGAGACCTGGGTTCGATCTCTGGGTTGGGAAGATCCCCTGGAGAAGGGAAAGGCTACCCAATCCAGTATTCTGGCCTGGAAAATTCCATGGACTCTATAGTCCATGGGGTCACAAAGAGTTGGACACGACTGAATGACTTTCACTTTTCACTGGGTCAATAATACTTTCAGGTACTACATGATATGAGGTTTAAACCTCTAATGCTGTCATAAATCTCCTCTCAGGGAGATCCTGTTGGACCAGGGTCTGCACAGTGTAAGGAGAGCCTCTTTTACCTCTGCTTGTTGCCCATCAAGGTGAGACACTGCCAACCAAGGGGAGCATGGTTTCACAGGCTGAGAAGACTGATGCTTGACATCCACTCTCTTGGAAGGAGAGGGTAGAAATAAGAGAGGACAAAGAGAGGAGAAATAGAGAGATATTAAGAGAGGGAAAAGGACAAAGGGGAGGTGAAAACATGGCCTAAATATGGGTCTTGAGGCCCCAAGAGGTGAGAAAAGCAGACTTACCAGATTCAGTAACACTGAAACAACAGGTTCAGGTGGCCACGAGGAAGCTGGTAGAGGTGGTCATCCATGAGGAAGCTGTACTTGATGGTCCTGGAGGTTCCCAGATCCTCTCTCCAGAAGGGGACAACTGCTCCACGTTGGGCACCACTGAGTCTGATAATGACAAGCATCCTTGGCCTTCTCAAATCAGTAAAAATTGACTACAGGCCAGACAAGAAATTCGGGCAAGGCTTTATTGAGGCTCTTGCACCAGCTTCAGGAGTGAAAACAAGTAACAAGTTCCATTGCTCATTCCCAAAGCCAGAGGGGAGAGAGCTAGTTCCTTATATGGAGTGAGGGTAGGGGTGTGTCCAGGGGTCGAGCTGAAGGGGTGGCTTAGGTGGTTTGCCCACCCCTTTGTGGTGTTGAGTGCTGGAGGGCATGCATAGTACCCTCTCTTTGTTCTTGGCTGTTCAGAAGCAGAAGTTGGTCTTTTTGTCTTTGTATCTTTTTGGTCCAGAATTTGCCCCAACCTCATGCGTGCAGTTATTTTTGTCCCATGTAGTTTGTATCTTTTATCTCCGGGAGAGTTGTGTTCAAGTGCCAGATTTTTGGCACTGAAGCAAAGTGTCCCAGATCCTAGGCCTGTCTCAGTGCCCTACAGCCCACCAGACTATTTTATAATAATGTCTTGATTAAGCACAGGAAACCATGGAGTCAGATAGATCTGACTTAAAATCCTAGATCCTCCATGTAATAGCAAGTTATGTAATTGACCTGAGGCCTCAGTTTCTTCAACTGGAAAATGGGAACAAGTACCTATTTCATAGTGTGATGTTACACAAAAGAATGAGACAATTTATTTATTATTATTGAATGATAATGTGTGGAAATGATTAGGGTATACAATTTATGTTTAGCTTGCCATTGCCACTCCAACAGAGTTATAATTTGCTTCCACTTATTGTATTGGCAAAATAAAATGAGTTACTCAAACATCAAGATACATTTAACACAAAGCCAACTGTAATCTTTATGTCAGTGAGATACAGTAAACTCACCAACATACCAGGACTAGTTGTCTTAGACAGAGTTCACAAAACTTATATGGTCCAGGCTGATGACCTAAATGAATAAAGAAGATCTAGTGTAGACTATGGACAATTGGAGAGCACAGCCTCTAAATTAAGTATCATCTATTCAATGACTCCCACTTGTGGCAATATGGATTTTCCCATGCAGGGAGGCAAGCTAACAGTTGATAAATTCTCTGAATTTTCAAGAGTAGTTAGAAATCCAAATTTTAATACAGAATCTCCTGACAAACTGTTGGCAACTATAATAATCCAGTTTTAAAAAACGAAAATACTATGTGAGCAAAACACAATCCATCTCTGGGCGTCCAGGTTGTCACTTCTATATAACAATTCCTTTCATATCAGAATGCAGTTATCTTCAATATACAGAGTTCATGAAAACATAAATCTTATGTTAATTGACTATGTCTCAAAATTATTATCCAATTTTAGCTAAAAATGTAATATATTTTATTTCCCATCTATGTAAAAAATGCTTCTTACAAGAGTGTAACATGTATGTAGATTTTTCCCAAAGCAGTTTGGTTGGATTTTATCAGATATATTTTAAAGAAGAAATTTTATGTTATACCTCTCTTTGTTGGTTCTCCTGAAATTCAAGTGATAATCTTATAGTGTAATGATATTTAACCCTAAAACATAATGGAAATGTCAATGTAGCAAGTTGCTTATTGGTAAGGGTGGAAAAGGGTAGGAGGTAGATTTGGAGAAGAAACAACTGAATTCCAGTTTTGTTGTGAACAACTTTTCTATTAGGAAAAGTCCGGAATGGCTACTTATCTATGAATCTTTCAAATCAGTTTGGACTGTGCACCTAATGTAAATAGTCCTTGGAAGAAAAACAATAACAAACCTAGACAGTGTATCAAAAAGCAGAGACAGCACTTTGCCTGCAAATGTCCGTATAGTCAAAGCTATGGTTTTTCTGGTAGTCATGTATAAATGTGAGAGCTGGACAATAAAAAGACTGAGTGCCGAAGAAATGGTGTTGGAGAAGACTTGAGAGTCCCTCGGACATCAAGGAGATCAAACAAGTCAATTCTAAAGGAAATCAACCATGAATATTCACTGGAAGGCTGATGCTGAAACTGAAGCTACAATTCTTTGGCCACATGATGTGAAGAGCTGATTCATTAGAAAAGACCTTGATGTTGGGAAAGAATGAAGGCAGGAGGAAAATGGGACAACAGAGCATGAGATGGTTGGATGGCATCATTGACTCAAGAGACATGAATTTGAGCAAATTCCAGGAGATGGTGAAGGACAGAGAAGTCTGGTGTGCTGCAGTCCATGGGATCTCAAAGAGTTGGACATGACTGAGCAACTGAACAACAATGAATTTTCAATGTTATTTTTAGAAAGATTACTTTGAATATCTTTTATATTTTGGATAAGCATTTAATAAATTGCATTCCTGAGAAATAGACATTCTTTAGTTTCTTAATAGGAAATGAATCAGAATACCATAAATATGAATATTATCCAAACAAGGAACTTGGAAATTCAATCATTCATACTTACAGCAATTTATACCCATGTTTGATACATAACTGTTTGGATGTCATACACACTTTTGTGTAATTTATTATGTTGCTCTCATAGTCTTTTCTTTAATGGAGAAGAGACCTGTTTGTCCCATTGAATCTTTTTTCTTTTTTCAATTTACTTTTTATTTTATACTGGAGTAGAGTTGATTAACAATGTTGTTTGTTTCAGGTGTACAGAAAAATTATTCAGTTATACATATACATATATCCGTTCTTTTCCATACTTTCCTTCCCATATAGATTATTACAAAGTATCAAGTGAATTCCCTGTGCTATGCAGTAGGGCCTTGTTGGTTATCTATTTTATATATAGTATTGTGTATATGTTAATTTGAAACTCCTAATTTATCTCTCCTCTTTGATAACCATTAGTTTATTGTCAAAGTCTTTGAGTCTCTTTCTGTCTTGTAAATAGGCTCTGTTGTATCATTTTTTTAAATTTCACATATAAATGATATATGCTGAATAAAAGTGATGAGAGTGAACACCCTTGTCTTGTCCATGATCTTAAGGAAATGCTTTCAGTTTTTCCACCATTGAGTATGTTAGTTGTGGGTTTGTCATTATTATGTTGAAGTAGGTTCACTCTGGGCTTCCCTGGGGTGCTGGTGGTAAAGAACCTGCCTGCCAATGCAGGAGACCTAGGACATGTGGGTTCAATCCCAGGGTTGGGAAGATCCCCTGGAGGAGGGCATGGCAACCCACTCAAGTACTCTTGCCTGGAGAATACCATAGATAGAGCAGCCTAGCAGGCTACAGTCCATAGGGTCACATAGAGTTGGGCATGCCTGAAGTAACTTAGCATGCACACATGCAGGTCCTCTCTATGCCCACATTCTGGACAATTTTTTTTTTTTTAAGATAAATTGGTGTCGAATTTTGTCTAATGCTTTTTCTCCAATTTGTTGATATGATGTATCACACTGATTGATTTAGGTATACTGAATCCTTTGAATCTCTGGGATAAATTCCAGATGATAATGGTGTCAGTTCAGTTCTTCTCAGTCACACAGTCATATCCAACTCTTTGCGGTCCCATGGACTGCAGCATGCCAGGTCTCCCTGTCCATCGCCAACTCCCAGAGTTTACTCAAACTCATGTTCATTGAGTCGGTGATGCCATCCAACCATTTCATCTCTGTTGTCCCCTTCTCCTCCTGCCTTCAATCTTTCCCAGCATCAGAGGCTTTTCCAATGAGTCAGTTCTTCACATCAGGTAGCCAAAGTATTGGGGTTTCAGCTTCAGAATCAGTCCTTCCAATGAATATTCAGGACTGATTTCCTTCAGGACTGACTCGTTTGATCTCCTTGCAGTTCAAGGGACTTCTCCAACACCACAGTTCAAAAGCATCAATTCTTCAGCACTCAGCTTTCCTTATGGTCCAACTCTCAAATCCATACATGATTACTGGAAAACCATAGCTATGACTGGATGGACTTTTGTTTGCAAAGTAATGTCTCTGTTTTTTAATATGCTGTCTAGGTTGGTCATAGCTTTTCTTCCAAGGAGTAAGAGTCTTTAATTTCATGGCTGCAGTCACCATCTTCAGTGATTTTGGAGGCCAAGAAAATAAAGTCTCTCACTCTTTCCATTGTTTCCCCATCTATTTGCCATGAAGTGATGGGACCACATCACTTTGTTTATTGAATGTTGAGTTTTAAGCCAGCTTTTTCACTCTCCTCTTTCACTTTCATCAAGAGGCTCCTCAGTTCCTCTTCACTCTCTGCCATAAGGGTGATGTCATCTGTGTATCTGAGATTATTGATATTTCTCCCGGAAATCTTGATTCCAGCTTGTACTTCATCCAGTCGAGCATTTTGCATGATATACTCTGCATATAAGTTAAATAAGCAGGGAGATAATATACAGCCTTGATGTATGCCTTTCCCAATTTTGAACCAGTCTGTTCCATGTCTGGTTCTAACTGTTGCTTCTTGACCTGCATACAGATTTCCCAGGAGGCAGGTCAGGTGGTCTAGTATTCCCATCTCTCAAAGAATTTTCCACAGCTTGCTGTGATCCACACAGTGAAAGGCTTTGGTGTAAACAATAAAGCAGCAGTAGATGTTGTTCTGGAACTCTCTGCTTTTTCTATGATCTAACAGATGTTGACAATTTGATATCTGGTTGCTCTGCCTTTTCTAAATCCAGCTTGAACATATGGAAGTTCACAGTACACATACTGTTGATGCCTGGCTTGGAGAATTTTGTGCATTACTTTGCTAGTGGGTGAGGTGAGTGCAATTGTGCCGTAGTTTGAGCATTCTTTGGTATTTGCCGTCTTTGGGTTTGGAATGAAAACTGACCTTTTCCAGTCCTGTGGCCACTGCTGAGTTTTCCAAATTTGCTGGCATATTGAGTGCAGCACTTTCAGGAATCATCTCTTAGGATTTGAAATAGCTCAGCTGGAATTCCATCAGTTCCACTAGCTTTGTTTGTAGTGATACTTCTTAAAGCCCACTTGACTTCATATTCCAGGATGTCTGGCTCTAGATGAGTGATCACACAATCTTGATTATCTGGATCATGGAGGTTTTTTTTTTTTTTTTTTGATGGTTCTTCTGTGTATTCTTGCCACCTGTTTTTAATATCTTCTGTTTCTGTTAGATCCATACCATTTATGTCCTTTATTGTGCTCATGTTTCCATGTAATGTTCCCTTGGTATCTCTAACTTTCTTGAGGAGATCTCTAGTCTTTCCCATTCTATTCTTTTCCTCTTTTTCTTTGCAATGATCACTTAGGAAGTCTTTCTTATCTCTCCTTGCTATTCTTTGGAACTCTGCACTCAAAGGGGTATATCTTTCCTTTTCTCCTTGACCTTTCACTTCTTTTCTTTTCTCAGTTATTTGTAAGGCCTCCTCAGACAATCATTTTTCCTTTTTGCTTTTCTTTTTCTTGGAGATGGTCTTGATCACTGCCTCCTCCATCCATAGTTCTTCAGGCACTCGATATCAGATCTAATCCTTTGAATCTGGTTCCAAATTGGGAAAGGAGTATGTCAAGGCTGTATATTGTCACCCTGCTTATTTAACTTATATGCAGAGTACATCATGAGAAATGCTGGACTGGATGAAGCACAAGCTGGAATGAAGATTGCCGGGAGAAATACCAGTAACCTCAGATATACAGATGACACCACCCTTATGGCAGAAAGGGAAGAACTAAAGATCCTCTTGATTAAAGTGAAAGAGGAGAGTGAGAAAGCATCTGGTCCCATCACTTCATGGCAAATAGATGGGGAAACAGTGGAAACAGTGGCAGACTTTATTTTGGGGGGCTCCAAAATCACTGCAGATGGTGATTGCAGCCATGAAATTAAAAGACGTTTACTCCTTGGAAGGAAAGTTTTGACTCACCTAGACAGCATATTAAAAAACAGAGACATTACTTTGCCAACAAAGGTATGTCTAGTCAAAGCTATGGTTTTTCCAGTAGTCAGGTATGGATGTGAGTGTTGGAGTATAAAGAAAGCTGAGCACCAAAGAATTGATGCTTTTGAAGTGTGGTGTTGGAGAAGACTCTTGAGAGTCCCTTGGACTGCAAGGAGATCCAACCAGTCCATCCTAAAGGAAATCAGATCAGATCAGATCAGATCAGTCGCTCAGTCATGTCCGAGTCTTTGCGACCCCATGAATCGCAGCACGCCAGGCCTCCCTGTCCATCACCAACTCCCGGAGTTCACTGAGACTCACGTCCGTCGAGTCAGTGATGCCATCCAGCCATCTCATCCTCTGTCGTTCCCTTCTCCTCCTGCCCCCAATCCCTTCCAGCATCAGAGTCTTTCAGTCCTGAATATTCATTGGAAGGACTGATGTTGAAGCTGAAACTCCAATACTTTGGCCACATGATATGAAGAACTCACTCATTTGAAAAGACCCTGATGCTGGGAAAGATAGAAGGCAAGAGGAGAAGGAGAAGACAGAGGATGAAATAGTTGGATGGCATCACTGACTCAATGGACATGAGTTTGAGTAAACTCAAGGAGTTTGTGATGGACAGGGAGGCCTGGCGTGCTGCAGTCCATAGGGTTGCAAAGAGTCGGACATGGCTGAATGACTGAACTACTGATGGTGTGTCCAGGAGTCTCTGGCAGAGGTATGGGTTGGAGGTGGCCTGCTGCAGGATCGGGTACTAAGTGTGGCAGTGCATGCACAGGACCTTTTGAAGGAAGTCCCCATTTTATTCATTAACTCAACTATCGATTTGTCTCAGGTCAAACAACAGGGAGGGAACACAGCCCCACCAATCAACATAAAATTGGATTAAAGATTTACCAAGCATGGCCCCATCAGAATAAGACAGTTTCCCCCACAGTCATTCTCTCCCATTAGGAAGGGTCCATAATCCTCTTATACTTATCCATCAGAGGGTGGACAGAATTAAAACTGCAGTCACAGAAAACTAATCAAACTGAGCACAGACGTGTCTAACTCAATGAAACTATGAGCCATGCCGTGTAGGGCTACCCAAGACTGACGGGTCATGCTGGAGAGTTCTGACAAAACGTGGTCCACTGGAGAAGGGAATGGCAAACCACTTTAGTATTCTTGCTTTGAGAACCCCATGAACAGTATGAAAAGGCAAAATATTATGACCCTGAAAGATGAACTCCCCAGGTCCGTAGGTGCCCCATATGCTACTGGAAAAGAGTGGAGAAATAACTCCAAAAAGAATGAAGAGACAGCACCCCCAGTTGTGGATGTGACTGGTGATGGAAGTAAAATCTGATGCTGTAAGCACAATATTGCATAGCAACCTGGAATCTTAGGTCCATGAATCAAGGTAAATTGGAAGTGGTCAAAGAGGAGATGGAAAGTGTGAACATTGACATTATAGGCATCAGTGAACTAAAATGGACAGGAATGGGCAAATTTAACTCAGATGACCATTGTATCTACTTCTGTGGGCAAGAATCCCTTAAAGAAACAGAGTAGCCCTCATAGTCAACAAAAGAGTCTAAATGCAGTTCAGTTCAGTCGCTTAGTCTTGTCTGACTCTTTGCGACCCCATAGACTGCAGCACGCCAGGCCTTCTTGTCCATAACCAACTCCCAGAGACTACCAAAACTCATGTCCATGGAGTTGGAGATGCCATCCAACCATCTCATCCTCTGTCGTCCCCTTCTCCTCCTGCCCTCAGTCTTTCCCAGCATCAGGGTTTTTCAAATGAGTCACCTCTTTGCATCAGGTGGCCAAAGTATTGGTTTCAGCTTCAACATCAGTCCTTCCAATGAACACCCAGGACTGATCTCCTTTAGGATGGACTTGTTGGATCTCCTTGCAGTCCAAGGGACTCTCAAGAGTCTTCTCCAACACCACACTTCAAAAGCATCAATTCTTCAGTGCTCACCTTTTTTTATGGTTCAACTCTAACATCCATACATGACTACTGGAAAAACCATAGCCTTGACTAGATGGAGCTTTGTTGGCAAAGTAATGTCTATGTTTTTTAATATGCTGTCTAGGTTGGTCAAAACTTTCCTTCCAAGGAGTAAGCGTCTTTTAATTTCATGGCTGCAGTCACCATCTGCAGTGATTTTGGAGCCCCCCAAAATAAAGTCAGCTACTGTTTCCACTGTTTCCCCATCTATTTGCCATGAAGTGATAGAACCGGATGCCATGATCTTCATTTTCTGAATGTTGAGCTTTAAGCCAACTTTCTCACTCTCCTCTTTCACTTTCATCAAGAGGCTTTTTAGTTTTCTTCCCTTTCTGCCATAAGGGTGGTGTCATCTGCATATCTGAGGTTACTGATATTTCTCCCGGCAATCTTCATTCCAGTTTGTGCTTCATCCAGCCCACCGTTTCTCATGATGTACTCTGCATATAATTTAAATAAGCAGGGTGACAATATACAGCCTTGACTACTCCTTTTCTTATTTGGAACCAGTCTGTTGGTCCATGTCCAGTTCTAACTATTGCTTCCTGACCTGCATACAGATTTCTCAAGAGGCAGGTCAGGTGGTCTGGTATTCCCATCTCTTTTCAGAATTTTCCACAGTTTTTGTGATCCTCATAATCAAAAGCTTTGACATAGTCAATAAAGCACAAATAAATGTTTCTTCTGGAACTCTCTTGCTTTTTCCATGATCCAGATGAAGTTGGCAATTTGATCTCTGGTTCCTCTGCCTTTTCCAAAACCAGCTTGAACATGTGGAATTTCACGGTTCATGTATTTTTGAAGCCTGGCTTGGAGAATTTTGAGTATTTCTTTACTAGCATGTAAGAAAATTGCAATTGTGTGGTAGTTTGAACATTCTTTGGCTTTGCTTTTCTTTGGTATTGGAATGAAAACTGACCTTTTCCAATCCTGTGGCCACTGCTGATTTTTCCAGGTTTGCTGTCATACCAAAATGTAGTACTTGGGTGCAATCTCAAAAATGACAAGACTGATTTCTGTTCATTTCCAAGGCAAATCATTCAATATCACAGCAATCTAAGGCTATGCCCCAACCAGTAATGCTGAAGAAGCTGAAGGTGAACGATTCTATTAAGACCTACAAGACCTTCTAGAACTAACACCCAAAAAAGATGTCCTTTTCATCATAGGGGACTGGAATGCAAAAATAGGAAGTCAAGAGATACCTGGAGTAACATGCAAGTTTGGCCTTGGAATACAGAATGAAGCAGGGCAAAGGCTAACAGAGTTTTGCCAAGAGATTATGGTGTAGGATCCTTTAATGTGTTGTTGGATTCTGTTTGGTAGAATTTTGTTGAAGATATTTTTGTCTATGTACATCAGTGATATTGGCCTGTGATTTTCTTTGTGTGTGTGTAATATCTTTGTCTAGTTTTGGTATTGGGGTGATGATAGCCCCATAGAATTGAGTTGGGGTGTTTTCCTTACTTTGCAATCTTTTGAAATCGTTTCAGAAGTGTAGGTGTTAACTCCTCTCTAAATGTTTGATAGATTCACCTGTGAAGCTATCTGGTCCTGAAATTTTGTTTGCTGGAAGGTTTTAAATCAAAAAGTTTCAAGTTCAGTACATGTGATTTTGTGTGTAGCACTCCAGGCTTCCCTGTCCTTCACTATCTCTTGGAGTTTGGTCAAACTCATATCCATTGAGTCAATGATGCCATCCAACCATTTCATCCTCTGTCCCTCCTTTCTCCTCATGCCCTTAATTTTTCCTTGCATCAGGCTATTTTACAACGAGTCAGCTCTTTGCATCAGGTGGCCAAAGTGTTGGAGTTTCAGCTTCAGCATCAGTCCTTCTAACCCCAGATATTCAAGATTGATTTCCTTTTGGATTGACTGGTTTTATCTGCTTGCTGTCCAAAGGACACTCAAGAACACTTCCATTGTATAATCATAAGGGATTTGATTTAGTTCATAACTGAATGGCCTAGTGATTTTCTCTACTTTCTTCAGTTTAAGTCTGAATTTTGCAATAAGGAGTTAATGATCTACTTTTGTATTCCAATCCCTTATGATGAAAAGGACATATTTTTTGGTTTGTTTGTTTGTTTTGGTGTTAGTTCTAGAAGATCTTGTAGATCTTCCTAGAACCATTCAACTTCATCTTCTCTGGCATTAGTTGTTGGGGGATAGAATTGGATTATTATGATATTGAATGGTTTGCCTTGGAAATGAACCGAGATCATTTTGTTTTTGAACTTGCACCCAGGTACTGCATTTTGGATTACTCCATTTCTTCTAAGGGATTCTTGCCCACAGTAGTAGATATAATGGTCATCTGAACTAATTTGCCCACTCCTGTCCATTTTATTTATTTATTTATTTTCACTTAAACTTAGACCAACTTATCTTTGGTAGTGAACATATAGGTATATTTAATATAAATATTATTTTAATGTCTACATATCAATTTTAATATTAACAATTTGGAAAGCTAATTTTACTGGTATTGATCCCATGAATTTTCATTAAAAATTTAGATTTAGACATATTTTATTTATTTTCTTAGAAATTTTTCCTTTCTGAGGACTTTTCTTCACCTGCATTTTGATAATGAGTTATAGATATAAGGCAGAGATTTTGTTCATATAGACTTTTGTGCAGTAGAGATTTTTGAATAGGATGAATATATGATCGAAGCATATTACCTGCCATTTCAGACTTGAGTGTAATTAAAGCTCTTCTGCCTACACTTGATGCAGTTCTGAGATGTGAAGAAAGAGATCTTTAGTTCACTGATTCTTAAAATATTAATGTTCACTCTTTCCATCTCCTATTTGACTTCCAATTTACCTTGATTCACAGACCTAACATTATAGGTTCTTATGCAATATATTGGTCTGTTCATATTTTCTATTTCTTCCAGGTTCAGTCTTAGAAGATTGTATCTTTCTAATAATTTGTACGTTTCTTCTAGGTTGTCCATCTTATTGGCATATAGTCTCTTATGATCCTTTGCATTTCTGTGGTGTTCATGGTAACTTTCTCTTTTTCATTTCTGAGACGTCACAGCAGTGGAGCCTGAAAGCTCTTGGGTGGGGCTAGATCTCAGTGCCAAAATGGGGACCTCTGGGTGGTCTCACAGCAATGAATATTCCCTGGAGTCTCTGCCACCAGTGTCCTTGCCCCCAGAGTGGCCAACATCTGATCCCTGCTTCTCTAAAAGACCCTTAGGCTCTAAGAGACCCTACCTCAAGATGTGCAGGTAGGCCTGGCCCAGGATTCTATGAAGTTGCTGCTTTGCCCTGGGTTCCAGTACAGAGGAAACCTGATGTGCACCCTCCAAGAATGGAGTCTCTGTTTCTCCCAGTCTTGTGTATCTGCACTTTGAGGTCCATTGGTCTTCAAAGTCAAATATTCTGGGGATTCTCTTCCCGATGCTAGACCCTCAGGCTGAGAATCCCAATGTGGAACTTAGAACTCTCACTTATGTGGGAGAATCCCTGTGATATACTTTTTTTTTTTTTCAGTTTGGGGGTTGCCCACCAAGTGTGTATGGAATTTGATTATATCATGAGAGTGCCCCTCCTACCATCTCATTGTGGCGTTTTATTTTTCTTTGGATGCAGAATATCTTTTTTGTAGTTTCCAATCTCTTTTTTGATGGTTGTTCAGCAGGTATTTTTGATTTTGATGTTTTTGTAAGAGGGAGTGAACTCAAGTCATTCTACTTCATTGTCCTGTCTCCTCCCTCCAACGGATTCTTCCCAGGTACATTACTCGGCTTTTGAGTTTAAAATTACTATTTTGTAAAGATGTTCATCTTTATCTTAAAATACATTTACTCATTTTAAAATAATGTTTTTAATAAATAACTATTAATATTATTAACATTTAATTTAATTATAGATCTTGGGAGCAACTTGACACAGACTAAACTTGGAGAAACAGAAAGGTGGACATAACTCAAAATAAATATCACCTAGAATTTTGTGATTTGGCTTATTCTACATGAGGGATAACTGAAATGATATTAATTTTTATCATAATCTTTCTTTTCATATTCTTAATTATGTGACTGTTGATCTTATTTTAATGATCTGAACTGTGTGTCTGTCATTTGTAAGCAAGTCTAGTGTTCTTTGAAAACATGCATGAGCACCTTAAGCCCAGACTTTCCACTTTTTATCAGTCATTTCAGAAAGTTCCCTTCAGTGCATGTGGCAAGATCCTAACTCTAGAGTTTGCCATTGATCTTCAGCCCACAATATCTGACAGTATACCATGTCTATTGGCTTGATAGATTCTTCAAGATCTACAAGTAATTCAATGTTTCTTTGAGCTCTCTTCATACCATTTTTAGAAGTTCAAGGCTAACAACCTAGCAAGTGTATAAGCACCAATTTCTCATGTTCATCACTTTGTGATATTGATTCTACAAGCTAAACTTTTAACTTTTCTTTCAAGGTTCCATTTTCAATAGACATCTTTTTTTTTTTTTTTCTTCATTGATCATTCTTTTGTCTTCTGAGAAGTTATGTATCTTTAATATTTAGAGAAAGGAGATTTTTTACAACTTCATTTAGTTTCCTACTGCTGGATATTTCTGTCCTTTTAAAATTTGTGATGAGGTTTTTTAAAAAGGAAAATTTTAATTCTTGTATTGTTCAGGGATTATGTGACATACAACCAACAAATACACATCTGTCTTAACGAAGCAAGGATGTGACTGTGGAAATTTCCATCTTTCCTTTTTGTTCCAAACAAATAAGCCAATATAAAGGTTGCTCTCTTATTCCTAACCAACTAACAGCTGCTCCAGCAGCATTTGGCATGGAATTGTATCTTTGCTGACATTTTTAGAGGCATAACCAAAGGATAAACAAACCTACAATTTAGCGTAGACTATTTCCACAACAGGTGTGCTTACAAAAGTAGTTCATGATCCACTTTAAAGGATTTGTGTAGGAAACACAGCATAGCTGCTGAGAACTGTTAGTTCTGCAAAAAGGTTCTTCTCTTTTCATGACAGTTAATTCAACCATTTTCTTCAGGGTCACAGTCTACATTGTGTGAACAATAGGTTCTTTCTGAGAGAGATTAAAATAAAATTCAATCAAAAAGCTAGTGTTGCTACTATAAAATAGAAAGGCTCTTTCTTTGTGGTAAGGTGAATTACCATGCTATACCTGTACCAAGCATATTAATGGAGCAATTCATGTATATAAAGATAGCTTTCAAACATGAGGCTCTCCTGTGAAAAGAATATCATTTTTAAAGTATAAGCAGGAAGGGTTTTTCAATTATGAGTCTTTCTCTCAGAATAATGTTGCATACAGACTGAAGATTGCCTCTTCTATTGAATTGTATAATGAAAAATCAATCAGTTTAATGGTTGACAAACTTTGATACTCAAATAAAAATGTTGCTAGTATTTTCATAAGGACCTGTAGGCAAAATGAGACTCCATGAGTTTAATTTATGCAACAGTAAATGTCTGCCAAAACATTGTACAAATGACTGTATAATGAGGCAATAATAACTAAAGGAATCAAGGTAAAGCAAACAGAAGCCAAACTTTCCCACTTTTGCAGATAACAGAATATGTATTCATAAAACTTAGTAAGCTTCTTGCAGTCTTATTACACCAATAGGTTTCGTTAGGGGTGAAATACTTCTAAATCTTTTGCTATGTTGCTTTAATATCCTTGTATCTTTCCCCAAAAAGAAAATGTAAGACTCCTCATTTTTTTAATCCTGCATTTTAGGTTATTTCATATGTGATCTTTATAAACCAAGCTTCAAGGTAAAAAAGACAACATAAAAGCCCTAATTTATAATGATAATTGTCTGAGATAAAACCAGTTGCTTTGATACAGTATGAGCAATCTCAGTCTATGATTTATGGGTAGTATGAATGAGATCTTTCCTATTTTGTGATGTCGTTTAGTCACTCAGTTGTGTCTAACTCTCTACGACCCCCTGGACTACAATACGTCAGGCTTCCCTGTCCTTCACTGTCTCCTGGAATCTGCTCAAACTCATGTCCATTGAGTCAATGATGCCATCCAATATCTCATCCTCTGGAACCCCCTTATCCGCAAGCCCTCAATCTCTCCCAGCATCAGGGTCTTTTCCAATGAGTCGGTTCTTTTTATCAGGTGGCCAAAGTATTGGAACTTCAGCATCAGTCCTTCCAATGAATATTCAGGGCTTATTTCACCTTCTATTTTACCCAGGTGCTACATGGAGGTTAAAAATGTTTACAAAGGCTAGACTATAGAGATGGCAGTGAATGTAACTAAGTTGGGTGAGTAAGGATGAATAGACTTGGGGAGTGATAGAGAGGGGGTAAAATGATGATAAGATGCTAAAGATTGAAATAAATGAGGCAAAGTGAATGTTTTAGTATTGATATTTGTAAATCATGTATTGATAAGGGATTAATATCCAAAATATATTAAATAACGCCTACAACTCAACAACAAAAAAATCAAATAACCGATTTAAAAATAGATATAATACTTTAATAGACATTTCCTGCCAGCTTCCTCTGTCCATGGGATTCCCCAGGAAAGAATACTGGAGTGGGTTTCCATGCCGTCCTCCAGGGACCTTCCTGACCCAGATCGAACCTGCATCTCTTACGTCTACCTGCATTGGCAAGTGGGTTCTTTACTGCTAGCACCACCTGGAAAGCCCCAAAGAAAATATACAAATATCCAATAAGCACATGAAAAGATGCTCAATATCACTCATCATTGCATGTGTTTTCAGTTACTAAGTCGAGCCTAACTCTGTGTGACCCAATGGACTATAGCCCAACTGGCTCCTCTATCCATGGGAATTTCCAGACAAGATAACTGGAGTGGGTTGCCATTTCCTTCTCCAGGGAATCTTCACAACTCAGGGATTGAACCCAGGTTAGGATCGAACCCAGGTTGGGATCGAAACCCAGGTCTCCCGCATTGGCAGGCAGGTTCACTGAGTCACCAAGGAAGCCTATTCACTAACCATTTGTTGTTGTTCAGTTGCCCAGTTTTGTCTGACACCTTGCGACCCCATGGACTGCAGCATGCCAGGCCTCCCTGTCTCTGTCACTAATCATTCAGTCAGTTCAGTTCAGTTCAGTCGCTCAGTCGTGTCCGACTCTTTGTGGCCCCATGAATCACAGCACACCAGGCCTCCCTGTCCATCACCAGCTCCCGGAGTTCACTCAGACTCATGTCCATCAGGTCAGTGATGCCATCCAGCCATCTCATCCTCTGTCATCCCCTTCTCCTCCTGCCCCCAATCCCTCCCAGCATCAGAGTCTTTTCCAATAAGTCAGCTCTTCGCATGAGGTGGCCAAAGTACTGGAGTTTCAGCTTTAGCATCATTCTTTCCAAAGAAATCCCAGGGCTGATCTTCAGAATGGACTGGTTGGATACAAATCAAATCCATATTGAGATTAACCTCACATCCATTAGGATAACTAGTACAAAAACAAAACCTAGAACATAATGTAAGTATTTTTAAAGATATGGAGAAGTTGGAACACTGTGCATTTCTAAGGGAATGTAAAATGGTACACCACTGTGGAAAATATCATGAGGTTTCCCCCAAAAAATTAGATTTAGGATTAGCATATGATCCAGTAATTTTGCTTCTAGGTATATAGTCAAAAGATTTTAAAACAAGGGCTTGAGTAGGCATTGTATACCATTGTTCATAGCAGTATTAGTCACAATAGCCAAAACGTGTAGATAGCCTAAATGTACATAACAGATGAATGGATAAACAAAGTGTGATATATACATAAAATGGAAGAAAATTCTGATAGCTATTAACAAGAATAAATCTTGAAAACATTGTAAATTAAATAAGCTATACACAAAAGGTCAAATGGTATGTGTCCAGTCATATGGGATATTTAGAATCATCAAATTCACAGAGACAAATTGTATATTACAGGTTACCAGGGACTAGGGAAGGGCAAAAGGGAACATACTGTTTACTGGACACAGAATTTTAGTTTGGAAGATGAAAATTATGGAGATGGATGGTGGTGGTTTTATGGTGATGGTTATACAACAAATATGCATGTACTTCAGTTCAGTTCAGTTGCTCAGTCATGTCCGACTCTGTGACCCCATGGACTGCTGCATGCCAGACTTCCCTGTCCATCACAGACTCCTGGAGCTTACTCAAAGTCATGTCCATCGAGTTGGTGATGCCATCAAACCACCTCATCCTCCCACCTTCAATCTTTCCCAGCATCAGCATCTTTTCCAATGATTAGTCAGTTCTTTGCATCAGGTGGCCAAAGTATTGGAGTTTCAGCTTCAGCATCAGTCCTGTAGTGAATATTTGGGACTCATTTCCTTTAGGATTGACAAGTTGGATCTCTTTGCAGTCCAAGGGACTCTCAAGAGTTTTCTCCAATACCACAGTTCAAAAGCATCAATTCTTCGGCGCTCAGCTTTCTTCACAGTCCAACTCTCACATCTATACATGACCACTGGAAAAACCATAGCTTTGACTAGATGGACCTTTGTTGGCAAAGTAATATCTCTGCTTCTTAATATGCTGTCTAGGTTGGTCATAACTTTTCTTCCAAGGAGTAAGCATCTTTTAATTTCATGGCTGCAGCTACCATCTGCAGTGATTTTGGAGCCCAAGGAAATAAGTTCCATCACTGTTTCCATTGTTTCCCCATCTATTTGCTATGAAGTGATGGGACCAGATGCCATGATCTTAGTTTTCTGAATGTTGAGTTTCAAGCCTATTTTTTCACTTTCTTCTTTCACTTTCATCAAGAGGCTCTTTAGTTCTTTGCTTTGTGCCATAAGGGTGGTGTCATTTGCATATCTGATGTTATTGACATTTCTCCTGACAGTCTTGATTACAGTTTGTGCTTCATCCAGCCTGGCATTTCACATGCTGTACTCTGCATAAGTTAAATCAGCAGGGAGACAATATACAGCCTTGATGTACACCTTGCCCAATTTAGAACCAGTCTGTTGTTCCATGTCTAGTTCTAACTGTTGCTTCTTGACCTGCATACAGATTTCTCAGGAGTCAGGTAAGGTGGTTTGGTGTTCCCATCTCTTTATACTTAGTGCTGCTGAATTATACCATTACAATGATTAAAATGGTAAATTTCATGTTACATATTTTTTACCATAATAAAAATCAAGAAATAAAATTTTGAGGACAAAATATTTTTATTTTAAAAGTTTAAATGATAGTTTGTGAGTTGCTGGAAATTACGGTAAATGGATTCAGTGTGGGAATAAGTAGTGTGATACTGGTACAAACTAGGAGATGTAGAAAGCAGGATGGAGGCAAGAGGTAAATAGTTAAGAAATGACCTAGGAAACTACCTTTCCTATGGTAATTAAGGTAAAGAAAGATGTAGGTAGCTCTAGGTAGTGAGATTATCTGGAGGAAGTGTGTAAATGCCTTGGAATGTCTGTTTTTCATTGAATCATGATAGTTCAATGAAGGCAATGAAGAAAAAAAATGTTGCCATCATGGAGTTTTGCTTCTAACAAAACTAGATTTAAATCATGTTTCTGCTACTTACTATCTATGTAGTACTTCCATTAAATTTTTGAAACTCAGTTTTCTCAACTATTAAAAAAAAACACTGATAAGACCTGCCTGAAAGAACTATATGGATCCAAAAACAGTTATATAGCTAATGTGCTTAATACATTGTCAGTACTAGATAAAATTGTAATTTTGCTTTGATTGCTACTGCAATTATTATTGCATTCATCAACATTATCATTATCATCATACTTCTCTTTTAGAGAAGAAATACAACATGGTAGTATAGAAGGCTTGGGAATATTGAAGGGAAAGAAAGGGAGTAGGAGAAAATTTGCTAGTGGTTAAACTAAATCCGCTTCCCCATTTTGATCTGAGCTGGATTAATTCATGTAACTGATAGACAAACAGGATCAGGAGGTTTAGAAATATTAATGGAAGAAATATGAAAGTTGAAGGTTTGTGACTCCATACAGTTGAAGATTCTATTCTGTCAAATAATTTTAAAAAGTGTTTTTTATTAATATAAATTGCAATGCAACTGAATATTCTAAAACTTTTTTCTTGTATCATAAGAACTGAATTTTCACTACTGAAAGTTACAAATTTCAAGAAACATAAGGACAAAAATTAAGAATGGCACGTGATCCTAAAACCCAGAGATGACCACCATTACATCTCAATGCATAAGCTTCTGGGTTTTTTTTTAAACTCACATGTAAATCTTTTTTTAAAAACTATTTTATTGGAATATAGTTCTTTTGGGCTTCCCTGGTAGCTCAACTGGAAAAGAATACACCTGCAATGCAGGAGACCTCCGTTTGTTTCCTGGGTCGGGAAGATACCCTGGAGAAGGAATAGGCTACCCACTCCAGTATTCTCAGACTTCCCTGGTGGCTCAGACAGTAAAGAATCTGCTTGCAATGCAGGAGACTTGGGTCTGATCCCTGGGTTGGGAAGATCCCCTGGAGGAGGGCATGGCAACTCACTCTAGTAATCTTGCCTGGAGAATCCCTGTAGACAGAAGAGCCTGGCAGGCTACAGTCCATGGGGTTGCAAAGTGTTAGATGCAACTGAATGACTAAGTACACATAGTCCCTTTAAAATGTTGTCACATTTAAACTCTTTAATAAAATTAAGATCCAACTTCATATTCTAATTTAAACTTGAATTTTTCACTTAATGCAAAATTTTGAACATCTTATGTCAATAAATATAGGATTAGATTATTACTTCTAAATTATATAGTATTCCATTGTATGAAAGTGCCATAATTTATTTAACCTCATTGTAGTACATTTAGTTTATTTTTATTTTTTCACTATCAAAGACAACTCTGTGCTGAACATCCTCTTAAGTAAATCTATCTATCCATCTTGTCATTTCCTTTATAAACATTGTTAGAGAAATATTCCTGAATCAAAAGCTATGTAATATATTAAGGTGTATACATATGTAAGGATAAAAAAAAGAGTGGCACTGTGGTGCTTAGAGTCAGAAAGGCATGAGTTGGAATTCTAGCACCTAAACTTACTATCAGTGTGACATTTAGAAGGTTTCTCAACTTGGTGTGCTTCCATTCCCTCAACTATAACAACAGGAATAAATAACTGCCAGCCACATAGGTGGGTGTGAGAAAATGCATATGAAGTACTCAAGTACAGTGCAGGCACACAGAAGGTCTTTGCTGAAATATATTTTAAATATTTTAAATTTATATACTCTTGCTGCTGCCAAGTCACTTCAGTCGTGTCCAACTCTGTGCAACCCCATAGACAGCAGCCCACCAGGCTCCCCTGTCCCTGGGATTCTCCAAGCAAGAACACTGGAGTGGGTTTCCATTGCCTTCTCCAATGCATGAAAGTGAAAAGTGAAAGTGAAGTCACTCAAGTCGTGTCCAACTCTTAGCGACCCCATGGACTGCAGCCCACCAGGCTCCTCCATCCATGGGATTTTCCAGGCAAGAGTACTGGAGTGGGGTGCCATTGCCTTCTCTGAGTATATACTCTCAGGTATAAACTAACATGCATACTACAATGCAAGTGGTCTTGGAAGTATCAGTGAGGCCCCTTCACAATTGTTCAGTTCAATTCAGTCACTCAGTCATGTCCAACTGTTTGTGACCCCATGAATCCAAGCACACCAGGCCTCCCTGTCCATCACCAACTCCCGGAGTTTACTCAAACTAATGTCCATCCACTTGGTGATGCCATCCAGCCATCTCATCCTCTGTCGTCCCCTTCTCCTCCTGCCCCCAATCCCTCCCAGCATCAGAGTCTTTTCCAATGAGTCAACTCTTCGCATGAGTTGGCCAAAGTATTGGAGTTTCAGATTTGGCATCAGTCCTTCCAATGAACACCCAGGACTTATTTCCCTTAGGATGGACTGGTTGGATCTCCTTGCAGTCCAAGGAACTCTCAAGAGTCTTTTCCAACACCACAGTTCAAAAGCATCAATTCTTCAGCACTCAGCTTTCTTTACAGTCCAACTCTCACATCCATACATGACCATTGGAAAAACCATAGCCTTGACTAGATGGACCTTTGTTGGCAATGTAATGTCTCTGCTTTTGAATATGCTATCTAGGTTGGTCATAGGTTTCCTTCCAAGGAGCAAGCGTCTTTTAATTTCATGGCTGCAATCACCATCTGCAGTGATTTTGGAGCCCAAAAAAATAAAGTCTGACACTGTTTCCACTGTTTCCCCATCTATTTCTCATGAAGTGATGGGACCAGAGGCCATGATCTTCGTTTTCTGAATGTTGAGCTTTAAGCCAACTTTTTCACTCTTCTCTTTCACTTTCATCAAGAGGCTTTTTAGTTCCTCTTCACTTTCTGCCATAAGGGTGGTGTCATCTGCATATCTGAGGTTATTGACATTTCTCCCTGCAGTCTTGATTCCAGCTTGTGCTTCTTCCAGCCCAGCGTTTCTCATGATGTACTCTGCATATAAGTTAAATAAGCAGGGTGACAATATACAGCCTTGAAGAAATCTTTTTCCTATTTGGAACCAGTCTGATGGTCCATGTCCAATTCTAACTGTTGCTTCCTGACCTGCATATAGATTTCTCAAGAGGCAGTTGTAAATTACACTAAATAAAGACAACACACAATGGATGAGCTGTTATATGCAAATATCATGGAAGAAACAGTGTCTTTCAGGCCAAAATATAGAAGCAAGCACTAGATTGCAGCCTAATCAATGGTATTGACTAACCTAAAGATTCTGATGATAGCGAGTGGTTGATTTTGAAATAGCTTTTTTGGGAAAAAATTATTATAGAGGCACAATCCAAGAGAAGAAGTCTTGGTGAACTGACATCAACATTTCCTCAGCAATGTGACCACTTCTGTGAAGATGGGTAGTACATTATTCTCTAGCTGGTTGATAGTAGCCATGAAAACCAACCAGCTCACTCTCCAGGTGTATTAAATCACCTGGTTATAATCTGATTATCATCCCAAGTAAACTTTACAATAGAGAAGAGAATGTACTGACTGAACCTGAGTATTCTAGCCCATGTAGCACTTATATTTTAAAAGTAAAATTTTAAATTGTTATTCTGTTTTGTGTCTCAGATTTGGGGCATTTTTGTTAATTTGGGAAATATAAGCTATTCTCAAAGATCCTAGTTATCTTCTAGGCAGAATCACTACTGAGTTTCTGACCTTGCAAACCTAGAGTGAGTAAAATCATTAAGTTACATATTAATATTGGCATTTTTTTTCTACCCTTTTGCCCCAAATCATTTCTAAATCTTGGTAGGCCAAGGCAGAGTGGGACGAAATATGGTTTAGATTATTATCACCCATCTATGCTCTATCCACTGGGACGCATATAATTTTCTTTCATCTTTGGTAGGCAATCCTCACTGGTCATGCTGCTCTTTCCCTTGCTTATTATAACAATGTCTCTTTAGGTCTGGCTTTCCCTCAGACAACATCCGCAGCCCTATGGAATGTGCCAGAAATTGTTTTCTGCTTCTGTGTCATGGTATGGTGCACGTCAGGCTGTGAGAGTCTCTATAGGCCTCTCTGACAAAGTACATCACATTCATTTTCACTCTACTCTTGCTGTACCATGTTGAGTACAGGATAACTCTGCCAGTCCATTATCTCATCTGTATCAAGATGGGCTAGGTAGTTAGTTTTGCTTTATGCCTCCCATGTCATCCATGAGGGAATTCTCCCTTGGAAAATGGCACAGGGAGTAAATCAACCAAACCTATATAGATATCTTATTATCCTTATTTCTTGGGACTTGAACCAGGGTTCAGAGCACAGGGCTTCTTCTCAGAGACCCGTCAGTTTCTAACTCTCTTCTTCGTCTCTCTGAATCTCTTCTTCCCCTAGTCAATGGACTTCTTAACCCCTCTAAAATATGACAAAATGGTTCTAGCTCATCATGCAGTCTTATGAAATTATTTTGTATGACAAAACCCTGTGCTCTAAGTTCTAGGCTTATAAAACCTTAAACTTTTTATCTCAAACTATTTGTAATTGCCCTAAGTTTCAAAAGTCTATATTAAAACATGAAAGCCAATGGTTGTCTTTTTGCCCTCCGGTTTTGTTGTAATAATACTTTCTTGTTAGGTCTGTAATTCCAGAATCCTTCCAAACAAAAGCCATTGTAACCTGGGAAATGACAGTGTATAGCACCAGAGAGGCTGGATGTAGCACAGGCAAGAATAGGGTACTCTCTCTTGACCTTCAATATTGGCCCAGATCATTGAAAACATTCCTATTTTTCATATAATACATGATGGCTTTGGTGACCTTTGTATGACACTCTGGTAATTCTTTCACCCTGCACCATACTTTCTGTCCTCCCTTGTATTTCATTTTGACCTTTCACTGCTGCTGCTGCTGCTGCTACTGCTAAGTCGCTTCAGTCATGTCCAACTCTGTGCGACCCCATAGACAGCAGCCTACCAGGCTCCCCCGTCCCTGGGATTCTCCAGGCAAGAACAATGGAGTGGGTTGCCATTTCCTTCTCCAATGCATAAAAGTGAAAAGTGAAAGTGAAGTCACGCAGTCGTGTCCGACTCTTTGCGACCCCATGGACTGCGGCCTACCAGGCTCCTCCATCCATGGGATTTTCCAGGCAAGAGTACTGGAGTGGGGTGCCATTGCCTTCTCTGGACCTTTCATTATTGTACATTATCTAAGTGCCTTTCTATTGAGATAAAGATGGGTAAGTATCAGCCTCTCCTATGGACCAACTGGACTTATTTGAAAGTTCTAGCACAGGAGTACAGCTATTCTGATACCTTTGATAGTTATTCTCTCTGGAAAAATCATACTCTTTGGCTGAAAGCAACTTTGGGAGCAGACAGGGCTGATGGAGATGGGTTTGCTAAATTGATCATACTGATCAATGGGATAAAATATGTGAAAACAAACTTATCCTTCTTTTCAAATACAATGTCACTAATGGAAAAAATAGCAGAGATATAGACCTACTCACATAGAGTCAATAATATCTTCTTCCTACTCAAAACAACTAGGCCCATCCCTGGTATACATTTTTTAAGCCTTACTGAGTTATAAATGAAAAATAAATCTGTAGTATATTTAAAGAGTATAATGTGATATATGTATAAATTACAAAAGGATTCTCAAAATCAAGTTAATTTATACTTTCATCAGCTCACATAGTTACCTTTTTTTGTTTCTTTGTTTGTTTTGGTGAGAACGCTTAAGATCTACTCTCAACAATTTCAAGTATACAATGCAGTACAATTAAATGGAATGCATTTCTAAAAACTAAAGGTGATGATTTTTTTAAAATAGATAATACATATACAAGGTACAAAATCCAAAACTGTCAAATGGATATATAGTGAAAATTAAGTCTCCCTTTTACCCAGAAATCCAGTTTACTTCTTCAGAGGTAACTGTTGCTAATGTTTCTTGAAAATATTTATTGGCATTTTCTATACATATTGTTTTTTAAATGAATTTCAAGATAGTATAATGCATTGCTTCTTTACTTAAAACCAACATAAGGATTATTAATATAAGTAGAGAGCTGTGTCAATTTTTTGATGGCTACATGATATTCCCTTGTGTGGACATATCACAATTCATTTAACTACCCTTTGATAATGGATATCTAAATTTCATTCAAAGCAGTCATGTTGCACCATTGAGAACTTCTTTTTCTGCCTCCCTCTTCCTTGCCCCAAAGGTATTTAGTACATTTTGGCTGCTCTCTGGATGCTCTATTTGCTTCCCCAAATAGGTCCATCATCAGTGGAAACATCTTTCCTCTCCTGATTTTACAATTACTAGTCATAGCATAGTATATTTCACAATATGCCCCATAAATATTAGATTTATTTCCTCAGATTGGATGTATTAATTGATATGTTCTAGAAGAAAAATAATCTGATCAACCAAATCATACAAATATGTCAAGAATCAATAATACATCTTATTATAGTCCATCTAGATGTGTTACATTTTAAAAGAAGACTTAAAATAATCAGAGAAGAATCTCCAAGTATTTAAATGGAAAATTTACATAAGTAAATCAAGCAATGTGGAATAAGTACACGTATCCTTGGGGTCACCTTCTCAACATATCCTAAATGTCATTAGACTAGATATTATTCTATTTATTGGTAACACTTTTCCTTCAAAGTCTGGCTCTTCATTAGATGATCTCTAAGGTATCACACAGTTCTAACATTCTCTGATTCCTAATTTAATTACAAAAAACCACATTCATAAACAAGATTTTAACAGAAAGGGTTAAGGTAATTGCAATCCTAGTTGTTAGATTTTTGCCAATTTTGTAACAATTTAAACATATTTCAATAAAACTACCTTTAAACCATATCAAATTTCTATATTATCATATATTAATTAATTGAATTAAAATTAGCACTCTGCCAAATGAAACAATGGAGTGTCCTCAACAGGCTCTCTACTTAACAACAGAAGTACTGCAATACGTGAACACCATGAGAATAACTGCTTGTTTAAATTTTCTGCCTATGCTTGACTCACCTAAGTAACAAACTGGTCTTGGCCAAGAGGTAAGCTTAGTTTTAAGAAGTAAAAGGAGACCTTCCTTTTGCCTAAGTTTTAGGTTTGTGATTCTCAACTTATGTGTGCACCAGGATCACTGGATGGTGCGATGAAACAAATTTCTGGACCCCAGCTCAAGTTTTTTTTTTTTTTTTTTTTGATTGGTGTTACAATCCTTTTTTTTTTTAATTTTATTTTATTTTTAAACTTTACATAACTGTATTAGTTTTGCCAAATATCAAAATGAATCCGCCACAGGTATACATGTGTTCCCCATCCTGAACCCTCCTCCCTCCTCCCTCCTCCCTCCCCATTCCACCCCAGCTCAAGTTTTTGATTAATCTAAGGTGGAGTCTGAATTTTAGTATTTCTACAAATTCTGATACCAGGGATGATTGTGCTCATGTGGACTGTTCAGGATGCACACTTTGAGAACCACTGTCCAAATGGCAAATGCCTACGTGTTCTCTACAACTTCATGCTCTAAAATTTATAGGTGCAGGCTCTGTCTCTGCTGGAGGAAGCTTGCCTCAGTCTGTTGCTATTGGTGACTGGATTGTTAATTTTATTTCAAAGATGAGTATTAGGAACCCACTTGCCCACAGATATAAGTCACATGTCCCAGTTTCAGCTTTATCAGTGGTACAAGCAATATTTCAATATTCTAGACTCCCAACTTCTAACTCTTATGTTTCAACAGGTTCAGGATACCTGTGGGAAAGTGTTGTTGTTTTTTTTGCTAGCTCTTCCCTCAAGACCCTAACATACATCAACACAGTATCAAACATATGAATCTTTTCAAGAACACCTCTACTATATCTGAATAGATGCTTTCCAGAATTTGAAAATATATTCAGAAGTATGTAGGTGAGGAAATCTGGTAATGTAAGATTACTCTGTCAACAAAAACAATTTTTGCTATATTAAGTATTTATTTATACATTTACTTGGTGTTCAGTCTGTATTTTTATCAACAATGCAAATTAAGTATATTATACATGCCAGAACCTTTATGTGTTGAGGCAAAGTGTTTAAAAAAAAATAGATGATGTCCCTACTCTTGTGGAACTTACACTGAGCACTGAAATAAACAAATATATAAATGAGCAACAATATATAAAGTGGCCAAAGGTGCTGTGATGAAATAAAAGAGAAAGTGATTGGCAAGACATGTCAAGTCAAGCAAAACACTCACTAACTGATAGATGAGAAAGAGGCAATTAGGCAAAGATCTGAGAAAATTGAATCAGTAAAACAATTTAGATTATTGAAGTAGTCTAATGAGAAATGCTGTCAACCAGGACTTTGAAAGGAGACTAAAGGAAAATGGACACTTTCAAGAAATATTTCGGAAGCAAAACCCATGTTGGATTGGATATAGGGAGTAAAAGGGATGGGAATGTCAATCTACTTACTTTCTGGCTTTAGTGACTGGGCTGTTAGTGGTGTCAAGTTCTAAGACAAGGGGAAGTAGCAGAGAAGCCATTTGGGATAAAATGATGATCAGTTTTGAGTGAATTTGAGATGCTATGGAACATTTATCTGGAGATGTTCACCCTACTGTTGGAGATATACATATGGATTTAGAGTTCAAGAGAGAAAGGTCTGAGCTAGAACTACAATTTGTCAACATGATAGTCCGTCATTTAAACTATGGGTGTGAATAAGATACCTCCCTCCATCATAGCTCAGCTGGTAAAGAATCCACCTGCGACGCAGGAGACCCTATTCTGATTCCTGAGTTGGGAAGATCTGCTGGAGAAGGGGTAGGCTACCCACTCTAGTATTCTTGGGCTTCCATTGTGGCTCAGCTGGTAAATAATCTGGCTTCAATGTGGGACACCTGGGTTCGATCCCTGGGTTGGGAAGAACCCCTGGATAAGGGAAAAGCTACCCACTCCAATATTCTGGCCTGGAATAAGAATGGAATAAGTCCACGGGGTCGCAAAGAGTCGGACACGACTGAGTGACTTTCACTTTCACTCCAGAGGAGTGGAAAAGGCCCAGCACACAACTTGCACACTTTACATAGAGAGTGGTTAAAGAGTGTATCTCAAATACGATCTAATTATGTAAATGTTAATGCTCTTCAGTTATAAGATTGTCTTAAAGTAATATCATATAAAGCAGAAAAGAAACATTGTCTTTAGTTAAACATTCCAAAGACTACTTAAAATCTGATGCAGTTATCATTTTTTCCTCCAAAATCATCATAGATACATGTTTATGTGTATATAGTTGGCTATTTGGCTATATGATTTTGTATTAGTTTTTAGTAATCCTGTTAATTCTTTGAATTATTTTCAAAGAATTCACCAGATAAATCCTTCAAGCTATGTGAAGTATGCTGGTACCACTATTTTACTCATGTGTTAGTTCAGATATGTTCAAAAGCTGATACCATAATAGGATTAGATGGACAAGAAATTTACTGGGAACAGGAGGAGGGGAGAGGCTTCAGATCACAATCCACGTATGACACTTGTGAAAGAATAGAAATAAGGAAAGGAGATTGGGTGAGAAGAGTCTTCAGCTGTAGCATAGTTGTTACAGCAGTTCAGCTAGGCCAATGGGGAATCCTCAAGCCAATGTCTCCATTGAAGAAGCCCTGTGCCTCTCAAGAATCTTGTTTTTAGTATGCCCATAATACTTAGTCACTGGTTGAAAGCAGCTCACAGGAAAAGCACTGCCTCATCATAAATACACTGGTGAACCCAGAGGGATCACAGTTGGAGCCATCAATCAATTATGCTCCTTGTAGCATGAGATCTGAGTGGCATATTTACATGGCTACCATACCTTAATAATACTTGAGTCAGTTCTGTTGCTCAGTTGTGTCTGACTCCTTGCAACCCCGTGGACTGCAGCATGCCAGGCTTCCCTGTCCATCACCAACTTCTGGAGCTCTTGCTCAAACTTATGCCCATCGAGTCAGTGATGCCATCCAACTATCTCATCCTCAGTCATGCCCTTCTCCTCCTGCCTTCAATCTTTCCCAGCATCAGGGTATTTTCCAATGAGTCAGTTCTTCACATCAGGTGGCCAAAGTATTGGAGTTTCAGCTTCAGCATCAGTCCTTCCAATGAATATTCAGGACCAATTTCCTTTAGGATTGACTGATTTGATCTCCTTGCAGTCCAAGTGACTCTCAGGAGTCTTCTCCAACACTACAGTTCAAAAGCATCAATTCTTCCACATTCAACTCAGTAATAATACTTAGTATTGCATCATTGACAGATGTTGTAAACAATGGATTATCATTTCATATTCTAGCTGAACCTAGTGTTATATGATCTTGAAAAACCATAAAAACTTTCTGGTTCTCAGTTTCACTTTTGGTAAAACATGAAAGATAATATCTGCCCTACTTGCTTTAATAGGCTGCTTCCCTGATGGCTCAGCAGTGAAGAATCCATCTGCCAATGCAGGAAATATGTGTTCAATCCCTGGCTTGGTAAGATCTCCTGGAGGAGGGCATGGCAAACCACTCCAGTATTCTTGCCTGGGAAATCCCATGGACAGAGGAGTCTGGCAGGCTACACAGTTCAGAGAGTCACAAAGAGCCAGACACAACTTGGCCACTAAACAACAACAACTTGCTTTAATAGATTTGTAAGGATCAAATGAGGTCATAAATAAGACATTACCATGATGTTCTATACTATATAGTCCAGTATTATTGCCACTTGTGGCTACTGTACTCTTGAAATGTATAGTTGTATCTAAGTGTAAAATACATAACAGATTTTGAAAACTTATTGCAAAAAATAGAAATAAAATATTCCATTAATATTCTTTATATTGACTATACGTTGAAATGACAACATTTTATATATATTGGGCTAAATAGAATATAGTATTAAAATACTTTTAATTGATTTTAAAAAGTTTTTTTAATATAACTACTGGGAAATTTTAAATTACCTATGTTGTTTACATTGCATTTCTACTGGACTGTGCTGTTGACTGTGCCTTAAGCATGAATGACCATGAAAAACTTCAGTTTTAAGGACACACTAAAAATCTGTGTGAATCATAGAGGAATATTATAATAAATAGCTATAAATAATATAGGAATTAGATTCAATTATGGTTGCTGAGAGATGAAAGACATTAAACTGTTGACATTTTAAAACTTACACTGAAACATCTATTTTATGCAGTATAACTGACATACAATATCATATTAGTTTGAGGTGTACATCATAGTGATTTATTTATATACATTTTGAAATGATCACCTCAATAAGTCTAGTTCTCTGTTACCATAAAAATTATTTAAATATTATTGACTATATTCCCTATGCTGTACATTACATTCTCATGACTTATTTGTTTTATATCTGGAAGTTTGTACCTCTTAATCCTCTTCACCTGTTTCACTCACCAAACGCCCTCCCCTCTGACAACCACCAGCTTGTTTTCTGTATCTGTGAGTCTGTTTCTTTTTGTCTTGTTTTTTAAATTCCACATAAGTGAAATCACGAGGTAATGGTGTTTCTCCATCTGTCTTATTTCACTTAGCATAACATCCACTAGGTCCATCCATGTTGTTGTAAATGGCAAGTTTCATTACCTTTTATGGCTAACTAATATTCCATTACCTATCAATCAATCAATCTATCTGTCTATCCTGCAACTTCTTTATTCATTCATTAATTAATGGCTACTCTTGCCTTGTGATGTAGGTAAGAGCACTCCTTTCAACATTTACTGTAAGTCTAGTTTTGATGAACTCCCTCAACTTTTGCTTGTTTGTAAAAGTTTTATTTGTTCTTCATATTTGAATGATAACTTCACTGGATAGAGTTTTTGCTGAGAAATCTGTTAATAGTCTAGTAGGAGTTCCTTTGTAGGTTACCAATTTTTTTTTCTCCCTAGCTGCCTTTAAGATGGTTTCTTTGTCATTGACTTTTGACAGTTTTAATGTGTCTTGAAGAAGATAATTTTGCATTGATGTAATTAGATGTTTTCTTAGCCTCATGGACTTGTATATTCAGTTTCTTCCCTAGGCTTGGGGAATTTTCAGCTATTTTTTAAAAATAAATTCTCTGCTCTGTTCTCCCTCTCTTGTTTAAGAATACCAATGATCCTAATGTTGCCCTTTGTAAAAGAGTCAGAGAAATTTTTTCCTCATTTTTAAAATATCTTATTCCTCTTTCCTCTTCTACTTGTATCATTTTTAGATTTCTGTCTCTGAGCTCACTAATTCTCTCTTCCATATTGTCTGTTCTATTTCCTTTGCTTTCTAATGCATTCTTTATCTCATTTATTGAGAATTTCTGTTTGGTTCCTTTTAAGAGTTTCAATCTCCTTGGTAAAGTATCCATTCTGTTCATCGTTTTTATTTCTGGGTTCACTGAACTACCTTTCTGAATTTTCTTGTAGTTCACTGAGTTTCTTCATAACAGCTATTTTGAATTCTGTATCATTAAATAGCAATATTTATTTTTCTGGGCTCCAAAATCCTGCAGATGATGATTGTAGCCATAAAATTAAAAGACACTTACTCCTTGGAAGGAAAGTTATGACCAACCTAGACAGCATATTAAAAAGCAGAGACATTACTTTGTCAACAAAAGTCCATCTAGTCAAGGCTATGGTTTTTCCAGTAGTCATGTATATATGTGAGAGTTGGATTATAAAGAAAGCTGAGTGCTGAAGAATTGATGCTTTTGAACTGTGGTGTTGGAGAAGACTCTTGAAAGTCCCTTGGACTGCAAGGAGATCCAACCAGTCCATCCTGGGGGAGATCAGTCCTGAAGCTGAAACTCTAATACTTTGGCCACCTGATGCGAAGAGCTGACTCATTTGAAAAGACCCTGATGCTGGGAAAGATTGAAGGCAGGAGGAGAAGGGGACAACAGAGGATGAGATGGTTGGATGGCATCACCGACTTGATGGACATGGGTTTGGGTGGACTCCAGGAGTTGGTGATAGACAGGGAGGCCTGGCGTGCTGTGGTTCATGGAGTTGCAAAGAGTCGGACACGACTGAGTGACTGAACTGAACTGTCTGAAATAGCAATATTCTATAATTTTAAGTTTTTTTTTTTTTTTTTTTTTGAGAATTGTCATTTTCTTTTGGTGATACCATGTCAACATGGTTCTTCATGGTACTTGATGAGTTCCTCTGCTATTGCTTTTGTAGTAACAACTGCCTTTCTTCTTTAGGTAATTTTTTTTTTTTTTTTAATTTCATTCTCCCAATTCAACTGATTAGTAATTAGAGATCTTTCTTTTGTTTTCCAGCAGGTGGCATTATAGAACAAGTTTTGGTTTCTCTTTCTTGTTCAGCCTCTGGTTGTATTTGAGAATGGGCATTTTCCACCCTTCACCTTTCACATTCACCATTCACCTCTGTTAGAGGTGTCACCTTATGACCTTGTTGCCACTGCTTGTGCCTCTTGGGTTGGTGCCTTTCTGTTGCTGGTGTTGGTGGGATCACAGCTTGGAGCATCACAATGATGGGGCCACATCTGGGGTCTCCTGGCTTTGCTGCTGCAAGAGTAGGGAGAGGGGAAGCCAGGTCACAGTGTCTCTGCCATGACCAGGATTGTCAGGACCCTAGGTACCACTACTGTAGGCAGTGATGAGGGTGGTTCTGGCCAGAGTTACATGTGTCTCTGTGGCTGAAGGGACAGGATTGCAGACCCTGCTGCTGCTGTCTTGTTTCCTGTGGCCATAGGCTCTGCTGTAATCAGGAGGCCGTGGTTATCTGCACTACCTCCCATGATGCTAAAAGGTTATCTGGGGCTGTGGACCATGGCCAAGGGTCCAGAAATGCTGGCACTCCCTCCTCCGTTCCCCTAGTCCTGCCTCTTTTATGTGTTCCAGTCTACCCAACTTTAGATGTACAGATGAGTGGAATTCTTCAGCACCATGATGTGTTGGCCTGAGGCACCTTTGTTGAGTTATGGATGTTTTACTGGTTATAGATTGAGGGAAAGAGACAAAAGGAGACTCTCATATCACTATGACACTGATGTCACTTTCAAGATTGCCTGACTTATTCTTGATATGCTCTTGTTGAGGATGTTCTAAGACCTGTCAGGTTTCCAGGAGGAGGAAATCTCATTCAGCATTTAGTTTTAGGTTGAGTGGATGCCAGTCTCTCAGGCAACAGCCTTTAAAGTACATAGATATATATGTAGTCCTATGGGGTTTTGTCAGGGAACTTTTAACAGGAGGATTCCTGTGTGCTGTTTTCTGTCTCTCATAAATCCTCTGTTCCTTATCAGTTCCTGGTAATGGGAACGAGTGGAACAGCACACTACACCCAGGACTGAGGTCATGGGATGAAACGCATGCATGGATTTCCTTCAGTAAACATTCTCCTTATGACAAAACTGCTTAGTCACGACCCTCTTTCTTGAGATATGGATTGTCTTCTGACCTTATGACCATTACTAATTCCTTGTTTCCTTGATAACAGTTGCTGTACATATGGTTTTCTGATCTTTATCATTGTCGAAAGAAATTCCTTGTATAACAGCCTATATATACTCACAGAAAGATCATTAAAGCACCCTTGCTCCACCAGAAACTTGGGTCCCTGTGTCTCTCTCTCTCTATCTCTCCCTCTGGCTAATTCTCTGGAGCATAGAAACCCTCTGAGCTCACTCTCCTGCCCGGGCTTTCAAGACCTCCGCGAGAGGATGTCCTGTGCCTTCGTGAGCGGTGCAAGCCCTCTTCTAGGGTTTTGTTGGTTCTCTGCTTAAACCAGGAAATGCTAGCTTCTTTCTCTCTTTCACTTTCTTATTGTCAACTCTGGACCACCAGGTTCTGGTCCATTAAAGGACCGCAACAAGTGGCGCCTGAAACAGGAACCTGGTATACATGGCATTTCAGACGGAGTGACTCAGGACCTATTGATGTTGGTAAGTACTAAGACATGGGTAAAACGGCTGGAAAGCCCATCTTTTTTCTACTTTACTTCACCATTTGTTTAAAGTTCAGGGACTTTTGGTTTCATGCCAATGAATAGAGGCTTGTTTTCAAACAGTAGTCGAGCATAATCCCTGGTTCCCTGATGAAGGCAGTTTTGATTTAGAAATTTGGCACTGGGTAAAAGAAAATGTTGAACGAGCCACCAGGCAGGGAGAGAACATTCCAATTGATTTCTGGCCCATATGGGCTCTCATTAAAGCTGTAATTCTGCCATTTCAAGGTAATTCTAGCCCTCACGATATTCGACCACAGAACACTTGTTACACGAATATGAATTAGATGATGAAACTTTACGAAGGGTCCAATTAGAACAACATAAAATATTTCTGAATTTTCCTACAAGCCCTGCCCCGGCTGCTCCAAATGCCCCTTCTCTGCCAGCAGGCACAAATCCAAAAGTCTCTCCTTTGCTAGAACCTAATGATTCTGACAACCACTCTCCTGAGACAATTTTTATCACCAAAACTGGCAATACTTTTCTGGATAATAATGATAAGCCTTTAGCACAGACTCATACTTGCAAAAAATCGATACCTATTCACTCTGCTCCATGACAGGCTCTCTGAATTGCTGGCTTTGCAATCACAAGTCTCTGAAGCCAATGGTTTTTCTGCTTTTCCAGTTTTAAGAAATCCTGACACTCAAGGGCACATAACACCTCAATATGAAGGTATTAACTTTTTTCACATGCAACAAATGAAAAAGGCTGTAACTATGTATGGCGCACATTTGCCTTTTACTAAAGAGCTTCTAAATATTGTGGCATCTTCTATTGGAAACTTTATTCCCTATGATTGGTGAATTTTAATAAAACCTCTCGTTAAACCAGGAGAATATCTTCAGTGGACAATGTGGTTTAATGATATAGCCAGAGATCATGCTAACAAGAATGCTTGAACTGGCGCTCCCCAAAACCAAATTACTTTTGAAATGTTAACTGACACCAGACAGTTTGATGCCATAGAAGCTCAAATACAATGCCCTCCCTTGTTGCATGAACAATTAAAAACAGTGGCCCTTGAAACTTGGGATCAAATGACTCCTCAAGGAGAGCCTGCAGGTAGCTACACTAAATTATTACAAGGACCTAATGAAAATTATGCTGATTTTTTACCTAGATTAGAAACTGCTATTTCTCATACTGTAATTGCAGAAGAAGCCAAAAAACTACTAGAGAAATTACTGGCTAATGAGAATGCAAATCAGGAATGTCAAAAGGCAATAGCTCCAATTCTTGAGACTGGGACTATTACTGATTATTTGAAGGCTTATCGCAATCTAGGATCAGAAACTTAAAAGATGCAAGTGCTAGCTGAAACAATGACTGCTGCCTTTAAAAGGGGAAATGAAAGATGTTTTACATGTGGGAATAAGAACCATTTAAAAGGGACTGCCCTAAGAAAGCTAATAAAAAACCTCCAAAAATCTGCCCTTACTGCCATAGAGGAATGCATTGGGCCAAAGATTATAAATCTAGATTTGATATTTAAGGAAAACCTATTTCTGGAAACTCCAAGCAGGGGACCCCCCCGCCCAGGTCCCCTTCAACAAAAACCAGGGGAAAATTCCGTCTTTTCCCTCAAACCCTCAACATCCAGCAGTGCTGCCATCGATATACCAGCCCTAAATGATTTTCTCCTTTACCCTCAAGCAATCCCTTCTAGAATACCTACCAGACTTTTTGGACTCCTGCCCCCACAAAACTTTGGTCTTTTACTTGGCCAATCTAGTTTGACTTCTAAAGGAATTACTGTTCACCCTGGAGTAATTGATTCAGATTATAAAGGCGAGATTCAAATTATGATGTCATCTCAGATTCTATGGCAATTCAAAAAGGGGGACAAAATAGCTCAATTACTTCTTTCACCTTACATCTCTATTAGCTCCTCTAATAATGTACAGACAGGCGGATTCAGCAGTACAGATTAAAAACAATCCTTATGGGCATCATTGGTATCTGAATATGTCTGACAAAATATAAATATCAAAATTAATGGTAAAAAAAATTTCTGGCCCCTTTGACACTGGATCTGATATTACTATTATATCCAAACATTTATGGCCCAAATCCTGGCCTATACAAAAAATCTCTTGCCAAATTGCAGGGATTATTCAAACCAAAGTACAAGAGGTTTATCAGAATACTCAAATCTATCCATGTGAGGGGCCAGAAGGCCAACCTGCAACATTAAGACCTTATGTGATAGTTGCACCCCTTAATCTAATAGGAAGGGACGTATTTATGCAATGGCAAACTCAGATATACATTCCAAATTTTTCCCAGGGGCCACTGCTCATTTAACAAATAATGCAATTATTAAAATAACTTGGAAGAATGACAAGCCTATTTGGACAGAGCAGTGTCCCCTTATGAAAGAGAAACTACAGGCTGCTAAAGAACTTATCAGATCAGATCAGATCAGATCAGTCGCTCAGTCGTGTTGACTCTTTGCGACCCCATGAAACGCAGCATGCCAGGCCTCCCTGTCCATCACCAACTCCTGGAGTTCACTCAGACTCACGTCCATCGAGTCAGTGATGGCATCCAGCCATCTCATCCTCTGGCGTCCCCGTCTCCTCCTGCCCCCAATTCCTCCCAGCATCAGGGTCTTTTCCAATGAATCAACTCTTCGCATGAGGTGGCCAAAGTACTGGAGTTTCAGCTTTAGCATCATTCCTTCCAAAGAAATCCCAGGGCTGATCTCCTTCAGAATGGACTGGTTGGATCTCCTTGCAGTCCAAGGGACTCTCAAGAGTCTTCTCCAACACCACAGTTCAAAAGCATCAGTTCTTCGGCACTCAGCCTTCTTCACAGTCCAACTCTCATATCCATACATGACCACAGGAAAAACCATAGCCTTGACTAGATGAACCTTTGTTGGCAAAGTAATGTCTCTGCTTTTGAATATGCTATCTAGGTTGGTCATAACTTTTCTTCCAAGGAGTAAGCGTCTTTTAATTTCATGGCTGCAGTCACCATCTGTAGTGATTTTGGAGCCCAGAAAAATAGTCTGACACTGTTTCCACTGTTTCCCCGTCTATTTCCCATGAAATGGTGGGACCGGATGCCATGATCTTCGTTTTCTGAATGTTGAGCTTTAAGCCAACTTTTTCACTCTCCACTTTCACTTTCATCAAGAGGCTTTTTAGTTCCTCTTCACTTTCTGCCATAAGGGTGGTGTCATCTGCATATCTGAGGTTATTGACATTTCTCCCAGCAATCTTGATTCCAGCTTGTGTTTCCTCCAGTCCAGCGTTTCTCATGATGTACTCTGCATATAAGTTAAATAAGCAGGGTGACAATATACAGCCTTGACGTACTCCTTTTCCTATTTGGAACCTGCCTGCTGTTCCATGTCCAGTTGTAACTGTTGCTTCCTGACCTGCATACAAATTTCTCAAGAGTCAGATCAGGTGGTCTGGTGTTCCCATCTCTTTCAGAATTTTCCACAGTTTATTGTAATCCACACAGTCAAAGGTTTTGGCATAGTCAATAAAGCAGAAATAGATGTTTTTCTGGAACTCTCTTGCTTTTTCCATGATTCAGCGGATGTTGGCAATTTGATCTCTGGTTCCTCTGCCTTTTCTAAAACCAGCTTGAACATCAGGAAGTTCATGGTTCACATATTGCTGAAGCCTGGCTTGGAGAATTTTGAGCATTACTTTACTAGCATGTGAGATGAGTGCAATCGTGCAGTAGTTTGAGCATTCACAATTAGAATTGAAACATATTGAGGAATCTTGCTCTCCTTGGAACTCTCCTATTTTTGTTATAAAAAAGAAATCTAACAAATGGCGTCTCTTAACAGACATAAGAAAAGTTAATGCATCTATGAAATCTTTGTGTGCATTGCAACCAGGGATCCCATCACCTACTACTATTCCTTAAAAATGGCAAATTATTATTATTGATTTACAAGATTGCTTTTTTAATATACCTTTACACCCTTTAGACTGAGAGAGATTCTCTTTCTCTCTCCCTTTTCCTAATCACATTGGGCCTCATAAACAATATCAATGGACTGTGCTACCTCAAGGAATGATGAATTCTCCCACCATGTGTCAATACTATGTAGCTAAAGCCCTTGAGCCTGTGAGAAAACAACTTCCTGCCTTTCTTGTTATTCATTATATGAATGATATATTGTTTTTGGCTCCATCTGCTTTAGAAGCTCAACACATGTTTGATATAGCTCAACAATGCTTAGAAAACTCTGGGTTAATCATTGCCCCTGAAAAATTTCAAACCTCTACACCTTACCATTACTTAGGATTTGTTGTTAATAGAAAACGTATTACTCCCCAACTAACACAGATTTGTACTGATAAATTATCAACTTTAAATGATTTTCAAAGACTCTTAGACGATATAAATTGGATTAGACCCTCATTAGGCATTGCTAATTATCAAATAACTAATCTATTTGATACTTTGAAAGGAGATCCTGATTTAAATCGTCCTCTTTCACTTTCTCAAGAGGCACGAGAGGAACTCTATTTAGTGCAAAATAAATTAAAAAACAGTTTCTTACTCGCATCAGACTAGATTTACCTCTAGAATTATTTATACTCTCCTCTCTTCATTCTCCAACAGGACTTCTTGCCCAACAAGAACACCCAGTAGAATGGCTCTATTCCCATTTTAGAGTAATGAAGTCATTTACACCCTACCTTGATTTAATTGCTTTAATCATTATCAATGGAAGAAATAGAACTAAAACTCTAATTGGCTCTGATCCTCATAAAATTGTAATACCTATTAATAAATATCAGTTCAAACTTCCACCTATTTTCAAATAGCTTTTATGGAATATTTTGGAGAAATTTCATTTCACTATCCCTCTAACAAGTTATGGAATTTCTTCAAAAATGCTGAATTTATTATTTCCCACATCATCAGCTCACAGCCTATACCTCAAGCTGAAGTTTTCTATATAGATGAGACTAAAAACGCCAAAACATCATTCTGGTCTCTCAAAAAATATAAAGTCTTTTACACTAAATTTCATTCTGCTCAGCAAAATGAATTATATGCTCTTATTCAAGTTATTTGCTTACATTCTTTCCCCATTAATATAGTATCTGATTCCTTATATTCAGTTTTTATACTAAAAAATATAGAAACCTCCACAATAAACTCCAATAAACCTATTATTCAACACCTTTTTTTCGAGCTACAATCCATTATTAGAAACCACACTTCTCCCATTTATATTACCCATATTTGGACACATTCCTGCCTTCCCAGTCCTATGACTCATGGTAATGAACAGGCTGATAAACTAGTTTCTTTTGCTACTCCGGAGGAACAGCATGCTCTGTTGCACAACAATGCTGGCTCTCTACAACACTTATGGAAAAGCCCATACCACCAGGCTAAAGAAATTATTAATAATTGCTCTACTTGTAGACCCCTACATCTTCGACCCATTGCACAAGGTATTAGTCTTCGGGGATTGCAACCTAATGAACTATGGCAGATGGATGAAACTCATTGCCCTGAACTTTCTCCATCTTCTTTCCTACATGTCTGTATCGACACCAATTCTTCTTTTATATGGGCCACACCTCTTTGTGGTGAAGCTACACAACACGTTATAACTCACCTATTAGCTTGCTTTGTTATAATGGGAACTCCTAGTTCTATTAAAACAGACAATGGCCCTGCCTACACTTCAAGATATTTCAAACAATTTTTACAATAATTTTCTATTAAACATATCACGGGTATTCCTTATAATCCACAGGCACAAAGCATAGTCGAACGAGCACATCACACACTAAAATTACAAATAAAAAATTTTTAAAAAGGTGGAATACACAGGAACACTACTATCTAAAGCAGACTTTACCAACATAAGATATTCTCTAAACCTATAACTATTGTTAATAGAGCTTTATTTGTTTTAAAATTTTTAAACTTACTGTAGGGAGATATCTTAACAAGAGCTGAAAAACATTTCAAGGAATTGAAGGACTCTTCTCTTCCTCTGCCCATTTGGTACTAAGATGGGTTAACTAAACAATGGAAATCTGGGAAATTAATCTTACAGGGAAAGGGGTATGCTTGTACTTCTCCAGATGTATCCAACGAACTCACATGGCTTCCTCTTCGGAAGGTTTGACCCAAGGGGGCCCCTGGCATTCAAAATAGAGATGAAACTACAAAACCCCTAGGAGGAAGAAATTCCAATATGGGCCATGGCAGCTCTAAAGATCTCCAGAAAGCACTGCCCTCGGTGGCATCAACCTTATAATCTACCCTCTTGGGGACAAATAAAAACCCTTAATAATCAAGCTGAAAATCTGATTCCTCAACAGGGAATGCCTCAGAGTCCTGAAAACATTCTTGTTGCTAAGCTTGCTTTAGCTTCCCCTGCTCAAGCTGAATTAACTACTCATACTTACTGGGCTTACATACCCAACTCCCCTTTATTACAGGTTGTAGAATGGACAGAAAAGGGACCGATCATATCAACCAATGATTCCATACATATGCCTTCTCCCTGGAGCATGAAAGGGCCCTCACAGCCTGAGGAGGAGGGAAGACTAATTAATATTTCTCTAGGTTATGAAGTCTCTCCCTTGTGCACGGGCCCGGTGGAACTATGCATTAACGTTAGCTGACAAACTTGGGCTTTTGTCCTGTCTCCAAAAGAGGGCTTGTGGACATTGCTTGGATTATTTACTGCCCTTTCTTTTACTGAAAATCATGTCAGTACTACTGAAACTCTAGGGAAAGCACAAAGAACATTATATGAAGGATTTACTTATAATAACTTTAAATATACTCCTGTTTGTTGGGACAAATGTCAAGCCAAATCAGGAAAATTAATATTCATGGCTGATCACACCATTGTCGATTGGGGACCCCATGGTATGTGGTTGTCTAACTGCTCAGATGATATTAATAATACTATGTGTGACTATGCTACTAAAGTAGCATGGAAAGTTACTAATACTACGATGGAACATTACCATGACAAAGGACTTGACAGTGGAATGGCACCTCCTCGCCCTCGAATCATCCTCGATAAACAGATTGGGCCTGAACAATGGGACATCTGGAAACTTGCTGCGAGGACTGTAGAACTTCAAACTTGGACTGGACATTTCACAGGGACCAGTCGTAGTCATAGTAACTATTTCTTTCATTATAATCAATCATATTTCATTCAAGCTTGTGTTCCCCTTCCTTTTGTTATAGCTATAGGAAACTTGCAATTCAATAAGACTTTAAATTCTCCAACTTGAATAAAATGCAAATTATATACTTGTCGTAACTCTTCTGTTTCCTTAAGAAATGAATCCCTTTTGATTCTTTGATCTCGATGTACTCTGTAGTTAACAATAAATCTCCAGCGGCCCTGGGAAGAAGGTCCCATGTCTGGACTTGCTTCCTGGTTACTTACTAAACTCTTCCAGCAATCTAGACAATTCATTGGATGGCTAATTCTTGGCATTTTCGGATTAATAGTTATTTGTACCACTGTTGCTGTCACTGGCGTTGCTTTACAAGCCTCAATTCAAACACATAATTTTATCCAAAATTTGACTAAAGATGCTCATACTATGTGGGCCACTCAGGCTCGGATAGATGAGGATACTCAAGATGAAATACAGGAACTAAAAACAGCCATCAGATGGGTTGGAGATCAATTAATAGATGTACAAAAACAAGTGATACTAAAATGTGATTGGAATTCTACTCAATTTTTCATTACTCCTGTTCAATTCAATCATAGTGCCTACAACTGGGGACAAATCAAATTTCATTTACAAAACATACATGATAATGCCTCTCTGAATGTACAATTATTACAAAAAGAAATCTTTGAAAGCTTTTCTAAAAATCTGTCCTCTTCCACTAATTTGAAAACTTTAGCTGAACAACTAGCTGATCAATTATCTGGGCTAGACCCATGAGGATGGTTTCAAAGCATTACTCACAGCATCAGGTCTGGAACTGTAATTTTGGTGATTGTCTTGACAATTATATTTGTCGTTTACTATTGCATTCATAGAAAAATTGTTAAAACTAAACAAACTCAAAAGGTCAGAACCCTTTTTACAAATATTATAAATAAATAAGGGGGGATTATCAGGGAATGTTTAACAGGAGGATTCCTATGTGCTATTCTCATAAATCCTCTGTTTCTTATCAGTTTCTGTTGTCAGAAACCAGTGGAATGGCAAGCCGCTCCCAAGGCTGAGGTCATAGGATGAGACAGGCTTGAATCTCCTTCAGTAAACATTCTCCTTACAACAAAACTGCTTAGTCTCGATCGTCTTTCTTGAGATATGGATTGTCTCCTGACCTTGTCACCATTATTAATCCCTTGTTCCCTTGGTAACGGTTGCTGTTCATTTGGTTTTCTGATCTTTATCATTGTCAAAAGAAATTTCTTGTACAACAGCCTGTATATACTCACAGAAAGATCATTAAAGCACTTCTGCTCCATCAGAGCTTGGGTCCTCCTGTCTTTCTTTCTTTCTTTCTCTCTCTCTTTCTCTCTCTCTCTCCTTCCCTCTGGCTCTCTCTTTCACTTTCTTACTGTCGACTCCAGACCACTAGGTTCCGGTCCATTAAAGGACCCCAACACTGGTCATTTGCAATGATTGAACTAAGAAAATGAATGGGAGATGTCACACAAATCTTTGATAGTGACTCTAGTATCTGGAATTCTTTTACAGAGATGATACTATCATCATTGATCTAGCCTGTTGATAGAAAAGTGGTATGCCTGAACCCCCTGTATCCTGCATTGAACCTGGACTGGTGATTCTTTTCTTATATGGTATTATACATGTTTCAATGTCATTCTCCCAAATCATCCCACCCTCTCCTTCTCCCACAGAGTCCAAAAGACTGTTCTATACATCTGTGTCTCTTTTGCTGTCTCACATACAGAGTTATTATTACCATCTTTCTAAATTCCATATATATGCGTTAGTATACTGTATTGGTGTTTTTCTTTCTGGCTTACTTCACTCTGCATAATAGGCTCCAGTTTCATACACCTCATTAGAACTGATTAAAATGTATTTTTTTAATGGCTGAGTAATACTCCATTGTGTATATGTACCACAGCTTTCTTATCCATTCATCTGCAGATGGACAGCTAGGTTTGCTTCCATGTCCTGGCTATTATAAACAGTTCTGTGATGAACACTGGGGTACATGTGTCTCTTTCAATTCTGGTTTCCTCAGTGTGTATGCCCAGCCGTGTGATTGCTGGGTCATAAGGCAGTTCTATTTCCAGTTTTTTAAGGAATCTCCACACTATTCTCCAGAGTGGCTGTATTAGTTTGCATTCCCACCAACAGTGTAAGAGGGTTCCCTTTTCTCCACACCCTCTCCAGCATTTATTGCTTGTAGACTTTTGGATCACAGCCATTCTGACTGGCATGAAATGGTACCTCATAGTGGTTTTGATTTGCATTTCTCTGATAATGAGTGATGTTGAACATCTTTTCATCTAGCCATCTGTATGTCTTTTCATCTAGCTATCTGTATGTCTTTTTTGGAGAAATGTTTATTTAGTTTTTTGGCCCATTTTTTGATTGGGTCATTTATTTTTCTGGAATTGAGCTGCAGAAGTTGCTTGTATGTTTTTGAGATTAGTTGTTTGTCAGTTGCTTCATTTGCTATTATTTTCTCCCATCCTGAAGGCTGTATTTTCATCTTGCTTATAGTTTCTTTTGTTGTGCAGAAGCTTTTAATTTTAATTAGGTCCCATTTGTTTATTTTTGCTTTTATTTCCAATATTCTGGTAGGTGGGTCATAGAGGATCCTGCTGTGATTTATGTCAGAGAGTGTTTTGCCTATGTTCTCCTGTAGTAGTTTTATAGTTTCTGGTCTTACGTTTAGATCTGTAATCCATTTTGAGTTTATTTTGGTGTATGATGGGGAGCACGTGTACACCAGTGGCAGATTCATGTTGATGTATGGCAAAACCAATATAATATTGTAAAGTAATTAACATCCAATTAAAATAAATAAATTAAAAAAAGAAAAAATTAAAAAAAGTTGTATGCCACTGTTTTCACTTAGTTTTTCCTATGACAACCCTTAATCCATCAGGCAAATAACTCAACAGAAGGTTCTGCAAGTTGCCAAAGATATCTTCACCTACTCCTTCAGGAACTGAGTTGATTAATACAGAAAGTATTTGGGGACCCATTGAAATTAACATGAAGTAAAAATATCAAGCCTATTACCCTCTGGTACAGCCATGGAAATGCACCACTCAGATCTTTCTTCCAGAGAACTTGTTTATCTCTAAGTACAGTTAGCTGACAGCTTCCAACTATTAGCACCTTCAGGATCTACTTCGATTTTTTAGCTGAGGCCCTCCTCTTCTGAGTAGCCACAAATAGTGACTGAGGATGACAGAAATACTAGGGCCTGGCCATTTCTGCCTAATGTGGAACTCTTCTAACAGGAAATCTTTGCTCTGTATTTCCCCTTTATGTTGGCTAAGACTCCACTACACCTGAAAAAGGTCTGAGATTCTGTGCTTCATAGACAGCCAAGTACCATAGTTGTTTAGCTGCTAAATTGAATTCAACTCTTTTTGCAACCCCATGGACTAGCCTCCCAGGCTTCTCTGTCTATGGGATTTCCCAGGGAAGAATACAAAAATTGGTTGCCATTTCCTTCTCCAGGGGATCCTCCCTACCCAGGGATCAAACCCATGTCTCCTGAATTGGCAGGTGGATTCTTTACCACTGAGCCACCAGGGAAGAATTTCAAATACCATTAGATCACTAAAATTATGAGAATTAATGGAAAAGGAATCGTTATTCCTACCCCTATCCAAAAGACATTTTGCATTTTCAACTCCATTTCCACATCTGCCTCCTAACCTATAGACCATCATGACACTTGGAATCTTCAGGAATTACAATTAGCTCAGGGTCAGTCAAAAATATGATAATTTTCTTTACTCCAGTATTCAGTCACATGGATGGATATACTGCCTCAGTTTCCTTTGTGAAAGGCTATAAATAAAATCACAAATCATATTTGAGGTATTATAAGACATCTTTAAATATTTCTGGACCCCCTGTCATTAAAAGGTCTGCAATTTGTTAAATGATCTTGTTCAGAATATAATGAATGAGGAAAGATGTTCTTCTCTGTATGTTTGAGTCAGGCTGAGACTCTTTCATAGGCCCAGAACTTCTCTGATAAAAGTACAACCTTTGGGTCCTGAAGGTCAATTTAATATATGGGGCAATATAGTGCTTAAATCCAAAGAAAAATATATTAGACCACTCTTCACCTCAGATTGCTGTCCCATCTGGTTGAAAATTAAGTTTTTATAATTGGCAAATAGACTGAACCAACTTTGTTTCTCTTGTAGTTACTGTGATTTCTATAGCATTTCTGAATAGCACAGCATATATAGGGAGAGCCTTTTTACCTAAAAGGGGGTTAGCCTGGGAGCAAAGGTATAAGACAATCAGAGATACAAATAACATCCAGTACCACAAAAACCTTGCTTCTCACACCGAGAAGCTCCCAGGCCCATTTCCTATTATCAGCCATGACACCATATCTAATTTAACAGCCTCTTTAATCTCATGCTGCTTGGAATACCATTCATCAAAATATTTTTTTTCACAGATTTGACTCACTAATGTTGTAAATGCTACAGTTGCATTCTGTTTTTTTTTTTAATATATTAATCTCTTAAATTATATAGAAAACAAAGAATAGAGTTACAAATTATTGCTACAGTAATGTTAAAATTTATAACTGTCCCTGTCAGGGAATGTTTAACAGGAGGATTCCTGTGTGCTGTTTTCTGTCTCTCATAAATCCTCTGCTCCTTATCAGTTCCTGGTAACGGGAACGAGTGGAACGGCACCCTGCTCCCAAGACTGAGGTCATGGGATGACACGCATGCATGGATTTCCTTCAGTAAACATTCTCCTTATGACAAAACTGCTTAGTCATGACCCTCTTTCTTGAGATATGGATTGTTTTCTGACCTTATGACCATTGCTAATTCCTTGTATCCTTGATAACGGTTGCTGTACGTATGTTTTTCTGATCTTTATCATTGTCGAAAGAAATTCCTTGTATAACAGCCTATATATACTCACAGAAAGATCATTAAAGCACCCTTGCTGCACCAGAGACTTGGGTCCCCATGTCTTTCTCTCTCTCTCTCTCCCTCCAGCTAATTCTCTGGAGTGTGGAAACCCACCGAGCTCACTCTCCTGCCTGGGCTTTCAAGACCTCTTTAAGAGGATGCCCTGTGCCTTCGTAAGTGGTGCAAGACCTCTTCTAGGGTTTTATTGGTTCTCTGCATAAAGCAGGGAATACTAGCTTCTTTCTCTCTTTCACTTTCTTATCGTTGACACCGGACCACTAGGTTCTGATTCATTAAAGGACCGTGACAGGATTTCAACTGTATCCCTGCTGGCTTCCAAACCAGGAGACCTAGAGGTATCCCCTGGGTGATAGTTACAAATCACTGAGCCTCCTACTGAGTGTGACAGCCCTTTTATGGGGAGTCCTGTTGAGCCATACTGAGGCCAAGGGAGTGTACAAGGATGGTGTCTCCTGGTTTGCCTTCTTAGCTGCTAGATGTGTGGGAAGTGTGAAGCCTGTCCCCAGATGTGAAGCACCAGGCTAATTAAATAGGCCTTTTTTTTTCCACAAGAAGACTGACTTGTATTTCAGTTTGCTGTCTATGCAGTGCATTCGGTGGGGGCAGGGGGTGGCTTGCCAAAAATTGACTTTCATTGTTACAGTTTCATGGAGCCCTGGAATTCTAGCCCCTTGGCCACCAGTGCCAGGTAATCAAGGGGTGTCCTCTGTAGATTGCACACCCTAATTTTCTTTAGGTAGGCAGCTGGAGAGTGTTGGAGTAGGGCTTGTTATCTTGTTTAAGGAAGGCAGCAGGAAAATGACTTGAACGTGTATGCCTCTGAGCTCAGCAGTACAACATGAGAGATGCCTTGTCCATCCATGCACATGCATCAGCTTTAGGCCTGAAGTGGGAGACTGCTGAGACTGCACCTGCTACCAAACTCAGTCATGGGAAAGGGCAGTGCTGAGTTGGTTTTAGGCTGGGAAACAGATAAGACAGCTTATACTTGCCAGTCCCAGCCAGGGACTGAGGGAGTGGTGAATTTGCTGGAGCTCTTCAGCTTCAGCACTGCAGTAGGATGGTGCCACAAATGCTTGCCTCCATGTCCAATCCCTCCACCTCATGCTTTTAGATCCACAAATGACTCTTCTTCACACAAAGTCTCAGCACTTTCCAAATTGCTATTATTTCACTGGGTCTTGGGTCCTATAGCACTTTGGGATCCTTGAATGTCAGCCCTATTGGTTTTTTAAGCCAAACTTTTGTGGAGGTCCTTTCTCGGATATAGATTTCAGGGGCTGGGATGCCTGAAGTGGAGCATCCACCTTTGCTTCTCCTGAAAAAACACCCATCTTGTGTAATCCCATCCTATTGTGTGAGATGATATCTCATTGTAGTTTTGATTTGCATTTATCTAATACTGAGCAATGTTCAACATCTTTTCTTGTGTTTATTAGCCATCGGTATGTCTTCTTCAGAAAAATGTCTGTTTCGGTCTTCTGCTGACTTTATATTGGGTTGTTTGTTTTTCTGGTATTGAGTTGCATGAGCTATTTGTATATTTTGGAAATTAATCCTCTGTCAGTTGTTTCATTCACTATTATTTTCTCTCATTCTGAGGGCTGTTTTTTCACCTTGTTTATAGTTTCCTTTGTTGTGCAAAATCTTTTAAGTTCAATTAGGTCCCACTTGATTATTTTTGTTTTTATTTCCATTACTTTAGGAGGTGGGTCTAGGAGCAATATCTAGAGGATCTTGCTGCAATTTATGTGAAAGAGTGTTCTTCCTATGTTTTCCTCTAAGGCTTTTAGAGTTTCTGGTCTTACATTTAGGTCTTTAATGCGTTTTGAGTTTATATTTGTGTATAGTGTTAGGAAGTGTTCTAATTTCATTCTTTTACAAGTGGCTATCCAGTTTTCCCAGCACCACTTATTGATGAGACTGTCTTTTCCCCATTGTATATTCTTGCTCCATGTCAAAAATAAGATGCCCATAGGTGTGTTGGTTTATCTCTGGGCCTTATATCTTGTTCCATTGGTTTATATTTCTGTTTTTGTGCCAGTAACATATTGTCTTGATGACTGTAACTTTGTGGTATAGTCTGAAGTCAGGAAGGTTTAGGTTGATACCTCTGGCTCCATTCTTCTTTCTCGAGATTGCTTTGACTATTCAGAGTCTTTTGTGTTTCCATACAAATTGTGAATTATTTTGTTCTAGTTCAGTGAAAGATGCCATTGGTAATTTCATAGGGATTGCATTGAGTTCTGTAGATTGCATTTGGTAATATAGTAATTTTCACAATATTGATTCTTCCAACCAAGGAACATGGAACAACTCTCCATCTGTTTATGTCATCGTTGATTTTTTTTTTTTTTTTAGTGTCTTATAGTTTTCTGTGTAGAGGTCTTTTGTCTCTTTAGGTAGGTTTATTCCTAGGCATTTTATTCTTTTTTTACAGATAAAAATGGCACATAATTTATTGTTAAAATATCACACATTTAGGCAATAAGGCACAGGTAGTGAACTGGAGGAACATATTACTATTGCTTTCTGGATCATTTAAGTGTATATTTGCAGGTTCACTTTTCCATGACTTTCTCAGATCCCTCCTTGTACTATTCTTTTTCTTGCAATGGTAGATGGGGTTGATTCCTTAATTTCTCTTTCTGATTTTTCATTGTTAGTGTATAAGAATTCAACTGATTTTTGTGTATTGATTTTGTATTCTGTGACTTTGCTAAATTCACTGATTAGCTCTAATAATTTTCTGGTAGTATCTTTAGGGTTTTGTATGTATAGTATCATGTTGTCTGCAAACAGTAAGAGTTTTATTCCTTGTTTTTCAATCTGGATTTTTTTTTTATTTTTCTTCTCTGATTGCCATAGCCAGAACTTCCAAAACTATATTGAATAATAGTGGAGAGAGTGGACAGCCTTGTCTTGTTCCTGGTGTTAGAGGGAATGCTGTCAGTTTTTCACCATTGAGAATGATGTTTGAAGTGGATTTATCATATATGGCCCTTATTATGTTGAGGTAGACTCCTTCTATTGCTCAGTCGTGTCTGACTTTTTGTGACACCATGGACTGTAGCCTGCCAGGCTTCTATGTCCATAGGATTCTCCAGGCAAGAATACTGGAGTGGATTGCCATTCCCTTCTCCAAAGGATCTTCACGACACAAGGGTCAAATCCTGGTCTTCTTCATCATAAGCAGATTCTTTACCTTTGAGGCTACAGGGAAGTCTATCATATATGGCCTTTATTATGTTGAGGTAGATTCCTTTTATACTGATTGTTTGAAGAATTTTTATCATAAATGGGTGCTGAATTTTTCTTTAATTTATTTTTTTATTGAAGGATAATTGTTTGTTGTTTTCTGCCAAACCTCAACATGAATCAGCCATAGGTATACATTTATCCCCTCCCTTTTGAAACTCCCTCCCATCTCCCTCTGCATCTCATCCCTCTAAGTTGATACAGAGCCCCTATTTGAGTTTCATGAACCATACAGCAAATGGTGCTGAATTTTGTCAAAAGCTTTTTCTGCATCTATTGAGTTTATCATATGGGCCTTTCTCTTTCAATTTTTAAATATTGTGTAATGTATTGATTGTTTTGCACATATTGAAGAATCTTTGCATCCCTGGGACAAACCTGACTTGATTATGGTGTATGATCTTTTTAATGTGTTGTTGAATTCTGTTTGCTAGAGTTTTGTTGAGCATTTTTGAATCTATGTTCATCAGTGATATTGGCCTATGATTTTCTTTTTTTGATGTCCTTATCTGCTTTTGGTATCAGAGTGATGGTGGACCTGCAGAATGAGTTCAGAAGTGTTCCTTATTCTACAGTGTTTTGGAAGAGTTTCAGAAGTATACACATTAGCTCTTCACTGGTGCACTGGGATGACCCAGAGGGATGGTATGGGGAGGGAGGAGGGAGGAGGGTTCAGGATGGGGAACACATGTATACCTGTGGCAGATTCATTTTGATACATGGCAAAACCAATACAATATTGTAAAGTTAAATAAAAATAATAATAATAAAAATGTCTCATAGAATTCACCTGTGAAGCCATCTGGCCCTGGGCTTTAGTTTTTTGGAAAATTTTTTATCACAGTTTCTATTTCAGTACTTGTGATGGTCTTGGTCATAATTTTTATTTCTTCCTGGTTCAGTCTTGGAAGGTTGAAATTTTCTAAGACTCTGTCCATTTCTTCTAGGTTATTCACTTTATTAGCATATAGTTCCTTTACTAGTCTCTTACGATCCTTTGTATTTCTGCATTATCTGTTGTAACCTCTCCTTTTTCATTTCTAATTTTGTTGATGATTCTTCTCCCTTTTTTTCTTGGTGAGTCTGGCTAATGTTTTGTGAATTTTGTTTATCTTCTCAAAGAACTAGCTTTTAGTTTTGTTAATGTTTATTTATTGTTTCCTTCATTTCTTTTTCATTTATTTCTGCTTTGATCTTTATGATTTCTTTCCTTCTATTAACTTTTGGATTTTTGTTCTTCTTTTTCCAGTTACTTTAAGTGTAAAGTTAGGTTGTTTATTTGATGTTTTCCTTTTTTCTTGAGGTAGGATAATATTGCTATAAACTTCCCTCTTAGAACTGCTTTTGCTGCATCTCCTAGGGTTTGTATCAAAATGTTTTCATTGTCATTTGTTCCTAGAAATTATTTCCTTTTTTATTTCTTCAGTAATCTGTTTGTTATTTAGAAATGCATTGTTTAATCTCCCCATGTTTTTAAATTTTTTATCTTTTTTTCCAACCTGTAATTGATATCTCCTCTCATAGTGTTGAGGGCAGAAAAGATGCTATTTAAATTTTCTTAAATTTGCTGAGGCTTGATTTGTGATCCAAGATGTGGCCTATCCTGGGGAATGTTCTGTGTACACTTGAGTAGAAAGTGTATTCTTCAGCATTTGTATGGAATGTTTCAAAGATACAAATTAGATACATCTGAGCAGATACATATGATCTAATTTGATCATGTAAGGTTTGTGTTTCCTTATTAATTTTCTTTTTAAAAAACTTATATATGACTTTATTTTTAAAATTCTGAAGGAGATCAGCCCTGGGATTTCTTTGGAAGGAATGATGCTAAAGCTGAAACTCCAGCACTTTGGCCACCTTATGCGAAGAGTTGACTCATTGGAAAAGACTCTGATGCTGGGAGGGATTGGGGGCAAGAGGAGAAGGGGACGCCAGAGGATGAGATGGCTGGATGGCATCACTGACTCAATGGATGTAAGCCTCAGTGAACTCCGGAAGTTGGTGATGGACAGGGAGGCCTGGCGTGCTGCGATTCATGGGGTCGCAAAGAGTCGGACACGACTGAGCGACTGATCTGATCTGATCTGATCTGATTTTTAAAATTAATTTGTTTACGTTAATTGGAGGCTAATTACTTTACAATATTGTGATGGTGGTTTTTGCCATATATGAACATGAATAAGCCACGGGTGCACATGTGTCCTCCTATTCTGAACCCCCATCCCAATTCCCTCCCCACACCATCACTCTGAGTTGTCCTAGAGCACCAGCTTTGAGTGCCCTGCTTCATGCATTGAACTTTCACTGGTCATCAATTTTGCATATACATATTTTAATGCTATTCTCTCAAATCATTACACCCTTGCTTTCTCCCACATAGTCCATAAGTCTGTTCTTTATATCTGTGTCTCTTTTGCTGTCTTGCATATAGGGTCATTGTTACCATCTTTCTAAATTCCATATATATGCATTAATATACTGTATTGGTGTTTCTCTTTCTGACATAATTCATTCTGTATAATAAGCTCCATCCAGTCTCATCCACCTCATCACAACTGACTCAAATGTATTCTTTCGTATAGCTGAGTAATATTCCATTGTGTTTATGTACCACAACTTCCTTATCCATTTGTCTGCTAATGGACATCTAGGTTGCTTCCATGTCCTAGATATTGTAAACAGTGCTGCAATGAACATTATGGTACATGTGTCTCTTTCAATTCTGGTTTCTTCAGTGTGTATGCCCAGCAGTGGGATTGTTGGGTCATATGGCAGTTCTATTTCCAGATTTTTTTAAGGAATCTCCACACTGTTCCGCATAGTGGCTGTACCAGTTTGCATTCCCACCAACAATGGAAGAGGGTTCCCTTTTCTACACACCCTATTAAGCATTTATTGCTTGTAGACATTGATGGCAGCTATTCTGACAGGCATGAGTGAGATTGTACTTCATTGTGATTTTGATTTACATTTTGCTGATAATGAGTGATGTTGAGCATCTTTTCATGTATTTGTTAGCCATATGTATGTCTTCATTGAAGAAATGTCTGTTTAGTTCTTTGGCTCGTTTTTTGATTGTGTCATTTATTTTTCTAGTATTGAGCTGCATGAGCTGCTTGTATATTTTGGATATTAATTCTTTGTCACTTGCTTCATTTGCTATTATTTTCTCCCATTCTTAAGGCTGCCTTTTCACTTTGCTTCTAGTTTCCTTCATTGTGCAAAAGCTTTTAAGTTTAATTAGGAGTCATTTGTTTACTTTTGTTTTTATTTCCATTACTCTGGGAGGTGGGTCATAGAGGATCTTGCTGTGATTTATGTCAGAAAGTGTTCTGCCTATGTTTTCTGCTAATTGTTTTATAGTTTCTGGTCTTACATTTAGATTTTTAATCCATTTTGAGTTTATTTTTGTGTATGGTGTTAGAAAGTGTTCTAGTTTCATTCTTTTGCAGGTGGTTGACCAGTTTTCCCAGCACCACTTGTTAAAGAGATTGTCTCTTCTCCATTGTATATTTTTGCCTCCTTTGTCACAGATAAGGTGTCCATAGCTGCCTGGGTTTATCTCTGGGCTTTCTATTTTGTTCCATTCATCTATATGTCTCCCTTTGTGCCAGTACCATACTGTCTTGATGACTATAGCTTTGTAGTATAGTCTGAAGTCAGGCAGGTTGATTCCTCCACTTCCATTCTTCTTTCTCCAGATTGCTTTGGCTATTCAAGGTTTTTTGTATTTCCATACAAATTGTGAAATTAGTTGTTCTAGTTCTGTGAAAAATACTATTGGTAGCTTGATAGGGATTGCATTGAATCTATAGTTGCTTTGGTATATTTTTTTCTATTTGTTAATCTCTGATTTCTTTCATGATTGTTTTATAGTTTTCTATATATAGGCCTTTTGTTTCTTTAGGTAAATTTATTCCTAAGTATTTTATTCTTTACATTGCAATGGTGAATGGGATTGTTTCCTTAATTTCTCTTTCTGTTTTCTCATTGTTAGTGTATAGGAATGCAAATGATTTCTGTGTATTAATTTTGTATCCTGCAAATTTACTATATTCATTGATTAGCTCTAGTAATTTTCTGGTGGTGTCATTAGGGTTTTCTATGTAAAGGATCATGTCATATACAAACAGTGAGAGTTTTACTTCTTCTCTTCCAATTTGGATACATTTTGTTTATTTTTGTTCTCTGATTTCTGTGGTTAGGACTTCCAAAACTATGTTGAGTAGTAGTGGTGAGAGTGGACACCCTTGTCTTGTTTCTGATTTTAAAGGAAATGCTTTCAATTTTTTTGCCACTGGGATAATATTTGCTGTGGGTTTGTTGTATATGACTTTTTTATGTTGAGGTATGTTCCTTCTGTGCCTGCTTTTTGGAGAGTTTTGATCAGATGTCTGTTGAATTTTGTCAAAGACTTTTTCTGCAGCTATTGAGATAATCATATGGTTTTTATATTTCAATTTGTTGATGTGGTGTATCCCATTGATTGATTTGTGAATATTGAAGAATCCTTGGATCTCTGGATAAAGCCCACTTGGTCATGATGTATGGTCTTTTTAATATGTTGTTGGATTCTGTTTGTTAGAATTTTGTTGAGGTTTTTTGCATCTATGTTCATCAGTGATATTGGCCCATTTTATTTTTTTGTGGCATTTTTTTCTGATATTGGTATTAGGGCAATGGTGGCCTCATAGAATGTGTTTGGCAGTTTAACTTTCTCTGCAATTTTCTGGAAGAATTTGAGTAGGATATGTGTTCAGATCAGATCAGATCAGTCGCTCAGTCGTGTCCAACTCTTTGCGACCCCATGAACTGCAGCACGTCACGCCTCCTTGTCCATCACCAACTCCCAGAGTCCACCCAGACTCATGTCCATTGAGTCAGTGATGCCATCCAGCCATCTCATCCTCTGTCGTCCCCTTCTCCTCCTGCCCCCAATCCCTCCCAGCATCAGAGTCTTTTCCAATGAGTCAACTCTTTGCATGAGGTGGCCAAAGTACTGGAGTTTCAGCTTTAGCATCATTCCTTCCAAAGAAATCCCAGGGCCGATCTCCTTCAGAATGGACTGGTTGGATCTCCTTGCAGTCCAAGGGACTCTCAAGAATCTTCTCCAACACCACAGTTCAAAAGCGTCAATTCTTCGGCGCTCAGCCTTATTCACAGTCCAACTCTCTCTAATTTTTTGGAAGAATTTCACCTGTGAAGCCATCTGGCTTTTGTTTGTTGGAAGATTTTTCATTACTGTTTTGATTTCCATGCTTGTGATGGGTCTGTTAAAATGTTCTATTTCTCCTTGGTTCAGTTTTGGAAGGCTATACTTTTATAACCATTTGCATTTCTTCCAAGTTGTTCATTATATTGGCATATAGTTAGTTGCTCCTAGTAGTCTCTTATGGTCTTTTGTATTTGTATTGTCTGTTGTGATTTCTTCATTTTCATTGCTAATTTTATTGATTTGATTCTTCTCTCTTCTTTTCTTGATGAGTCTGGCTAATGGTTTGTTTATTTTATTTATCTTCTTAACCAGTTTTTAATTGTGTTGATCTTTGATATTATCTCCTTTGTTTCTTTTTCGTTTATTTCTGCTCTGATTTTTATTATTTCTTTTCTTTTACTAACTTTAGGGTTCTTCTTTTCTTCTCTTTCTAGTTGCTTTAGGTGTAAAGTTAGGTTTTTTATTTGATGCTTTGCTTGTTTCTTGAACCTCCATCTTAACAATGCCTTTATTAAATCCCATAGCTTTTGAGTTGTCCTGTTTTCATTTTCATTTGTTTATATGCATATTTTGATTTCCTTTTTAATTTCTTCCATGATCTGTTGATTATACAGAAATGTGTTGTTGAGCCTCTACATGTTTGTATTTTTAATAGATTTTTTTTCTGTAGTTGACATCTAATCTACTGTATTTTGATCTGAAAATGTGCTTTAAATAATTTCATGTTTTTATAATTATGAAGGCTAGATTTATGGCCCAGGATGTGATCTATCCTGAAGAATGTACCTTTTGACTTTAGAAAAAAAAAGGTGAAATTCATTGTTTTTGGGTGAAATGCCCCATAGATATCTATTATGTCTAACTGATCCATTGTGTCATTTAGAACTTGTGTTTCCTTGCTAATTTTCTGTTTGGTTGATCATAGGTGTGAGTGGGGTATAAATGTCCCACACTTCTACTGTGTTACTGTTAACTTCCCCTTTCATAGTTGTTAGCGTTTGCCTTACATATTGAGGTGCTCCTATATGGGTACATACATATTTATATATTTTTCTTGGATTGATCATTTGATCATTATGTAGTGTTCTTTTCTGTCTCTTATCACTGTCTTTATTTCAAAGTCTATTTTATCTGATATGAGTATTGTTTTTCTTGCTTTCTTTTGGTCTCCGTTTGCATAAAATATCTCTTCCAGGCTCTCACTTTCAGTCTGCATGTGTCTCTAGGTTTGGGTCTCTTGTAGACAGCATATATAGAGGTCTTCTTTTGTATCCATTCAGCCAGTTTTTGTTTTTTGGTTGGGGCATTTAACCCATTTGCATTTAAAGTAAGTATGATCCTGTTACCATTTACTTTGTGTTTTGGGTTTAGTTTATATACCTTTTCTGTGTTTCCTGTCTAGAGAAATCCTTTAGCTTTTGTTGAAAAGCTGGATTGGTGGTGCTGAATTCTCTCTCTCTTTTTTTTTTTTCTTGTTTGTAAAGCTTTTGATTTCTTCTTCATATCTAAATGAGATTCTTGCTTGGTAGAGGAATCTTTGGTTGTAGGTTTTTCTTTTTTATTGCTCTAAGTGTGTCCTGCCATTCCCTTCTGGTCTGAAGAGTTTCTATTGAAAGATCAGCTGTTATCCTTATTGGGATCCCCTTGTGTGTTATTTGTTGCTTTGCCCTTGCTGTTTTTAATATTTGCTCTTTGTGTTTGTTCTTTGTTAGTTTGATTAATAAGTGTCTTGGGGTGTTTTGCCTTGGGTTTTTCCTGTTTGAGAATCTGTGTTTCTTGGACTTGGTGGTTATATCCTTCTCCATTTTAGGGAAGCCTTCAACTATTATCTCCTCCAGTATTTTCTCATGCCCTTTCCTTTTGTCTTCTTCTTCTGAGGCACATATCATTCGAATGTTGGGCATTTAACATTGTCCCAGTGGTGTCTGAGCTTGTCCTCATTTTTTTTTTTTTGATTCTTTTTTCCTGCCTGCTTCGTTTATTTCCATCGTTCTATCTTCTACCTTACTTATCCTCTCTTATACCTCAGTTATTCTATTGTTGGTTCCCTCCAGAATGCTTTTAATCTCAGTTACTGCATTTTTCATTACTGATTGACTCTTCTTTATTTCCTCTAGGTCCTTGTTAAACATTTCTTGCATCTTCTCAATCCTTGTCTCTAGTCTGTTTACCTGTAACTCCATTTTGCTTTCAAGATTTTGGATCATCTTTACTATCATTATTCTGAATTATTTTTCAGGTAGACTCCCCATCTTCTCTTTTGTTTGGTTTAGTGGGTTTGTATCATGTTTCTTCAGCTTCTGGATATTTCTCTGCCTTTTCATTTTGTTTAGATTGCTGTGTTTGGGGTGCCCTTTCTGCAGGCTGGAAATTTGTGGTTCCTTTTAATTATGGAGTCTTCTCCCTGTGGGTGTAGTTGGATCAGTGGCTTGTCAAGTTTTCCTGGTTGGAGGAGCTTGTGTCTGTGTTCTGGTGGATGGAACTTGTGTCTGTGTTCTCTCTTCTCTCTGGAGTGCGATCAAGTGTCCAGTAGTCAGTTTAGGGGTGTCTATGGGTTTTGCATGGCTTTGTGCAGCCTGTATTTTTATGTTCAAAGTTATGTTCCTGTTTAGCTGGAGAATTAGCATGTTATGTCTTGTACTGGAACTTTTGGCTCTTGGGTGGATCTTTGTTTCAGTGTAGATATGGAGACTTTTAGGTGAACTCTAGTCTATTAATGTTCCTTGGAGTCAGGAGTTCTTTGATGTTCTAAAGTTCTGGAGTTAAGCATACTGCCTCTGGCTTTTTGTTCTTCTCTTATGATAGCTTAAAGACTTCTACATCCATATAGCACAGAAGATTAAACCCTTAGTTTAATGGTGAAACAATTCTCCACAGCCAGGAGCACCCAGAGAGATTCACAGAGTTATATAGAGAAGAGGGAGGAGGGAGATAGATGTAACCAGGAGGGGAAAGGGGGGCATCAAAAGGGGATAGAGCAATCGAACAATCAAGCCAGTAATCAATTCCTTAAGTGAAAATGGATACTGAAGATTAGATTCTTAGAGGTACAAAATTGATAAAAAATATCAAAAAAAACAAAGATTAATAACCTAGAATAGAGGTTAGAGTCTCAAAAATACAATATAAAAATACAAAACAAAATCATTCACAAAAATTAAAAAAAAATATATATGGAATTTGTCTTTTAAAAATAAGGGTATTTTGAAAGGTAATAATAATAATGAAAATGAAAGTTAAAGAGTAATAAAGAACTAATTTTTTTTTTAAATTAAGAAATGATAATAGTAAAAGTATATCTAGGAATTTCTCTGGAGCTGTTGTGGGCAGAGTAGGGTCAGTTCAGTATCAGATAATCCCTTGTTCTGGCCGTACTTTTCTCAAGATCTATAGCTTCCCTTCAAATGCACAGTTTCAGCATTAACTGCTGGTTTTTAATAGTTGCAACTGTCACTTCCATAGCGGTTCTCCCTTTGTTTATTTTGGCTTCCTCTGTTTGCAAGTCTCTTCAGTGTCTAATTTCTTCCCTGAAACAAGGGGACAAAGGTGGCCACTTATTTAAGCTCACTTGTTCAGTTGTGTTGTGGGGAGGGAGGGACACTGCAAACAAGTACTGCTGGCATGTGTGAGGAGTGCTTGCAGTGGATGGACCACACTGAGTTTGCCACAGCCCAAGGCGGCATGTACTTCCTGAGTCCACACAGCTCAGGCTCCAGTGTGTTCTGCAAGGGCACTGTCCCAAGTGAGCCCTGCATTTCATGCACTTCCCAGATCTAAGCCACTCACGTTCTTAGGTGCTCCATAGGGGCACAGACCCAGATACGCTGTGCATTTTGTGCCCTTTCCAGGTCCTAGCCACTCAGGTTACCAGGTGCTTGGCGAGTGCACTGTCCCACGTGAGTCATGCACCTTATGCACCTCCCTGATCCTGGACCCTCGGTTTCCCGGATGCACCATGAGAGCACAGTCTCAGGTGTGCTGTGTGTCTCCTCTGGGGTGCTGATGTCAGGCTGTGACATTCCTGGCAGATGTGATCCATACAGGATCCCTGTAAGACATGATTAGCACCTGGGAGCCTGATCACAGTTTGGTGGAAGATGCAGTCTCTGGGGCCAGGATTGCAGCAGCCCCTTGCCTTCTGGCTCTGGCTATTGCACACCTGCCTCTCTGCCTCCAGGGAGGGAGGGCCCTATACATCAGCTGACTTGCTCTTCTTTGGTTATTGCTCAATCCTTTGTTCTGTGAGTGTGTCAGTGGTCACTGTGTGGTGTTAGGGCCTTTTGCAGGAAAGGTTTGTTTGTTTGATTGTTTGTTTTCGTCTCTCTAGTGATCCCACAGTTTGGGTTGCTATCTCAAATTAACTCCCTCAGATTTTCTTCAGGGCATTCAGGCCTGGTCCTTACCTTAAGGATTGATGCAGCCTGTGCCTCTCTGCCCAGCCCCCACTCACTCGTGGCAGATGAGAGCCTCTGAGCCACTTCTCCGTCTTTGCTTGTAGTTGCGGTTAGGTGCATTTTCTGTGAGTTTTATTTTTCTCTCAGTTATGCTGCCCTCTGAGATTCCAAAAATCCTCACAGACACACCTGTGAAAGGGTTTCCTACCGTGTGGAAACTTCTCCTCCTTCAGGACTCCTTCCCCAGGACGGGTCTCCATCACTAAATATTTTGTCTCTGTTTTTGTGTTTTATATTTTGTACTACCTCCTTTTAAAGAGATCGAGCTACCTTTCTGGGTGCCTAATGTCCTCCACCAGCATTTAGAAGTTGTTTTGTGAAAGTTGCTCAACATTCAAATGATCTTTTGATGAATTTTTGGGGAGAAAGTGGTCTCCCCTTCCTATTTCTCCATCATCTTAGGACTGCCCCCTCCTTATTAATTCTGTTTTGGTTATCTGTCCATTGGTGCAAGTCGGGTGTTAAAGTCCCCGACTACTATTGTCTTACTGTCTATCCTCTGCCCCAGTGAGGACTGAGGAAGGAGGTAATGCTGCTACTTGGATTGTGGTGCCAAGTGTTCAGGGATCTGGTGGCCTCAGGTGCAGGAGTTGTGGCGCTATTAGAGTCTTGTTCTAATCTCTGGCAGCTGGTGTTCAAAAGGCCTGCCTGGCTGGTCCTTCTTCATTGCTTGGCGTGGCAGATGCTCAGAGGTCCCCCTTGTCTGGAGGTCTTCTCTATTGCTTGATGCATCAGGCAGTTAAAGGGCCACCCTCTCTAGGGTCTTTTTCTATTGGTCAGCTTCCAGTGCTGGCATGTGGAGTGAGAGAGGCTACAGTGATGGCTCCACCTCTTATATGTGACTCAGCAGTGTCACCTTGTCTCCATAGCTGCTCGGCTTTCCTCCAAAGGCATTCCCCACTGTGACCTCCTCCTTCACATCCCCTCAGGTCATCTCCCTACAGTCAACAGCACACCTCATCCTAGGATTGCTCTCCAATCCTTATACTCCAACTCCCAGCCATAACACATTCCAGGGGACTTACATCCCTGCCTGGGGTATGTAGGGCTGCAGCAAGGACGGTCTGTGTGGTAATCACTCCATTCAGACTATTACAAATCACCTGCTGCACTCTCCCACAACCTCAGATGCTTCCCCTCTGTCCCAAATAATTGCCCCAATGTAGGGATCTGACCCCTGCTTCAGTTCCCCTACACCTTAGGTGAAGGTCCAGTCCTTCTCACTCTCCTCTTTTTCACTTTCTTCCTTTATCCTACTGAGTTTTGCATGGATCTACATATTCCCTTCTGGTGGTCAGGGACTCCAGCCTGCTCTCAGCTGGCATTCTGGAAGATCTTCTGCAACTGAAGGTGTATTCCTGATGCATTCATGGAGAGAGACGTACTCCATGTCCACCTACTCCTCTTCCATCTTGTTTCCTTGACATTATCTTTTTATTATGAAAAATTAGTGAGTCATAGAGCTTTTAAAAATCGAGCCAAAGCTGGAACAATTTGAGTAGTAATATAAGTAAAATGGTGTTGATTTATAACCCAAAGTATAAAATAATATGAGCTTATTCTGAAATAAATAAGTGATTGATTGAATAAATAAATAAATGATAAAGGAGAGAAAAATTCCTCATGCAGAAGAATTCTGAATTATTTATTTAGATAATCTGCCCTCACAGAGTTCAACACAATTCCCCACTCTTTGCATGTGGACTCCACATAATAACTTCCTTCCAAACAGTACATTATGGAAAGGAGAGAAAACAAGTTAGCTTTATAGTAGAGAAACCTAAGAAACTGTACCTCAGCGAAGTATTCAAAGTCAGAATCAACAAAAATAAGTCATGTTGATTTGTGAACTCTTGATCTGATGTAATCAAAATGACACATTATCTATGTAGTCTTTTTCTTCCAAACTCATAGCCACAGTCCAAACATGAGAAAAATATTTCACAACTCCCAGTAGAGGGACATTCTATGAAATACCTTACCTATAATGCCTTAGAACTGTTAAAGTCGTCAAAAACAAGGAAATTCTGAAAAACCATCACAGCCAAACTGAGTCAAAGCTATAACAACCAAACGTAATGTGATTCCAGGATGGGACCCTGAAAAAGAAAATGAGTCCTAGGCAAAAATTAGTGAAATCTGAATAAAATATGAAATTCAGTTAATAATACTGTATTCATTTCAGCTCTTTAATTGTAATATATCATGAAATGTCAACTGTTGGTAGTAGGGGAATTGAGTCTAGACTATAGGGAAACTGTATTATCTTTATAAATTTTTCTCTAAATCTAAAACTATTCTAAAATTTGGAGACTAATCCCTTGTAAGTCACATCATTTGCAAATATTTTCTCCCTATCTGTGGGTTGTTTTTTCATTTTTCAAAAATTGTTTCCTTTGCTTTTGAGTTTAAATATGTCTCATTTATTTATTTCTGTTTTTATTTCCATTATTCTGAGAGGTGGATTGAAAAAGATATTGCTGTGATTTAGTTAGAGATTGTTCGGGCTATATTTTCCTCTAGGAGTTTTATGGTACCAGTCTCACATTTAGGTCTTTAATCCATTTTGAGGTTATTTTTGTGTATGGCTTTAAAGAATTATCTAATTTCATTTTTTACATGTAGTTGTCCAGTTTTCCCAGCACCGCTTATTGAAAAGACTGTCTTTCCAACATTGTGTAGTCGTGCTTCCTTTGTCATAGATTAATTGACCATAGGTGCATGGGTTTATTTCTGGGTTTTCTGTCCTGTTCCACTGATCTATGTTTCTATTTTTGTGTCAGTTCCATACTCTTTTGAGGACTGTAGTTTTGTAGTATATATAGTCTAAAGTCAGGGAGCCAGATTCCTCCAGTTCCATTTTCCTTTCTCAAGATTACTTTGGCTATTTGGGGTCTTTTGTGTCTCTAAAAATTTTTAAGAATTTTTTGTTCTAGTTCTGTGAAAAGTGCCATTGGTAATTTGACAGAGATTGCATTGGATCTGTAGATTGCATTGAATAGTATAATCATTTTGACAATATTGTCTTTTCCAATCCAGGAACATGCCATATTTTTCCATCTATGTCTTCTTTGATTTCTTTCATCAGCATCTTATAGTTTTTTTTTTTTAATTTTATTTTTAAACTTTACATAACTGTATTAGATTTGCCAAATATCAAAATGAATCCGCCACAGGTATACATGTGTTCCCCATCCTGAACCCTCTTCGCTCCTCCCTCCCCATTCCATCCCTCTGGGTCGTCCCAGTGCACCAGCCCCAAGCATCCAGTATCGTGCATCTTATAGTTTTTTGAAGTACTGGTCTTTTAACTCCTTAGGTAGGTTTATTCCCAGATATTTTATTCTTTTTGATGTGATGGCAGACGAAATTGTTCCTTGCCCTTATTGTTCTGATCTTTTGTTGTTAGTGTATAGAAATGAAATATATTTCTTCCTGTTAATTTTGTAACCTACAACTCTACCAAATTCACTGATGAGCTCCAGTAGTTTTCTGAAAGAATCTCTAGGATCATCTATGTATAGTATCATGTGATTTGCAAGCAGTGACAGTTTTAGTTTTACTTGTTCTGACAGTTCATTCTTATATTTAATTTTATAATCTATTTTGAGTTATTTTTTGCTTGCATATGGATTAACATAGGGGTCCAACTTCAGTATTTTGCATGTGGATATCTACTTTTCCTAGAACCATTCTTTCAAAACAGTATTATTTCCCTATTGTATGGTCTTGACATTTTTATTGAAATCAGCTAACAATTGATATGTGAGTTTATTTCTGGATTCTCAGTTATAGTCCACTGCTACTGCTGCTGCTAAGTCGCTTCAATTGTGTCCGACTCTGTGTGACCCCATAGATGGCAGCCCACCAGGCTCCCCCATCCCTGGGATTCTCCAGGCAAGAACACTGGAGTGGGTTGCCATTTCCTTCTCCAATTCATGAAAGTGAAAAGTGAAAGTGAAAGTGAAGTCGCTCAGTCGTGTCTGACTCTTTGCAATCCCATGGTCTGCAGTCCACCAGGCTCCTCCACCCATGGGATTTTCCAGTCAAGAGTACTGGAGCAGGGTGCCATCACCTTCTCCATATAGTCCACAGACCTCTATGTATATCCTTATTCCAATACCATACTTTCTTGATTTCTTCATAGTAAGTTTTGAAATTAGGAAACATGAGTCCTCTAACTCTTTTTCTTTGGCATGATTCAGTTGCCTATTCTAGCATATTCTTGAGTATTTATATAAATTTTCAGATCAGTTTATCAATTTTTACAAAGAAGCCAGCCAGGATCCTGAATGGGATTGCACTATGTCTTAATTTATTTATATCTTCTTTAAATTTTGCAGTATTTTCTAATTTTCATTATACAAATAATGTAGTTCATTTGCTAAATATATTCCTAAGTATCTTATTCTTTTTGATGTTATTATGTGTTTATTTAATTTCATTTTCAGACTGTTCTTTGCAAGTATATGAAAATACAGTTGACTTTTGTATATTGATCTTGTATCTTGCAAACTTTCTGAACTCATATATTCAGTTCAGTTCAGTTCAGTTCAGTCGCTCAGTCATATCTGACTCTTTGCGACCCCATGAATTGCAGCACGCCAGGCCTTCCTGCCCATTACCATTTCCTGGAGTTCAATCAAACTCACGTCCATCGAGTCAGTGATGCCATCCAGTCATCTCATCCTCTGTCGTCCCCTTTTCCTCCTGCCCCCAATCCCTCCCAGCATCAGAGTCTTTTCCAATGAGTCAACTCTTCACATGAGGTGGCCAAAGTATTGGAGTTTCAGCTTTAGCATCATTCCTTCCAAAATATTAGTTCTTAATAATATTATTATATTAGTATGTTATAGATTTTTCAGTGGATTGCTTGGATTTATCTATGTATAAGGGCTTTCCTGGTGGCTCAGAAGTAAATAATCCACGAGCAATGAAGGAGACATTTTCGATCCCTGGGTTGGGAAGATCCCCTGGATTTGAAATGGCAACTCACACCAGGATTCTGGCCTGGGAAATTCCACGGACAGAGGAGCCTGGCAAACTACAGTCCATGGAGTTGCAAAGAGTTGAACATGACTGAAGTGACTTAGCATACATTTTACTTTAAGCTCTCCTTTAGTTGTTTCATGAGTTTAGTATATTTTATTTTGCTTTCATTAATGCTAAAGTATTTTCTAATTTACTTTGTGGTTTTTTTCCTTGACATATTGATTATTTAGGATGGTTAATTTTCACTTATTTGTCAATTCCCCACATTTCCATCTGTTATTGATTTCCACTTTATTTGTAGTCAGAGAACATACTTAACATTAAATACTTTTCAATTTTATTAAGGCTCATTTTATTTCCTATCAGACAATATTGTCTATCCTGGATAATGTCGTGTGAACTTCACACAAAAAATGTGTATTCTGCTGTTGTTGAGTGGAGTGTTCTACAAATATATCAGGTCAAGTTTGTTAGTAGTATTGCTTATATCTTCTATAACCTTGTTGATCTTCTGCTTAGCTTTTCTATCCATTATTGAAAATGGGTTTACTGAGTTGAATAGTGTTCCTCCAAAATTAATACCTATCCAAAACCTGTGAATATGACCTTATTGGAAAAAGCATCTTTGCAAATATAATCACGTAAAAATGAGATCGTACTGGATTAAGTGTAAGTGAAAGTGAAGTCTTGTCCGACTCTTTGCGACCCCACGGATGGTAGCCTATCAGGCTCCGCCATCCATGGGATTTTCCAGGCAAGAATACTGGAGTGGGCTGCCATTTCCTTCTCCAGCGGACCTTCCCAACCCAGGGATCGAACCCGGGCTCCTGCATTGCAGACCGACGGTTTACCGTCTGATTAAGGTGGGTTCTAAATCCAGTTTTTGACTGATGTCCTTCTAAGAAGACAGATATTTAAACAGAGACACAGACACAGAGGAAAAATTCATGTGAAGATGGAGGCAAAATTGGGTTGATACACTAAAGCCAAAGAATGTCAAGGATTGCTGGAAACCACCAGAAGCTAGGAGAGAGGCAAGGAAGAGATTATCTATCAGAGACTCCAGAAGGAACCAAACTTGTCAACACCTTGATTTCTAACTTCTAGGCTATAAAACTATGAGAGAATACATTTTCATTGTTCTAAGACAGCAAGTTTGTAGAATTTTGTTACAGCAGCTCTAGGAAATTAATAAAATGGGTGCTGAAGTCCCAAATATTACTGTTGGTTTATTCAGTTCTCTCTTTAATTCTGTCAGTTTTTGTTTCATGCATTTTGGAACTATATTTAATTACATGCATATGTTTATGATTGTTAAATCATTTTAAAGGTCACTCTTTGTCTCTAGTAATAGCTGTTTCTTTAATGTCTATTTGGTTTGATATTATTACAGCTACACCAGCTCTCTTATGGTTGTTGTTTAATATTTTTTACTTTTCTATCTTTTTGCTTTCAATCTACTTATGTCTTTGAGTATATTGTGTGTTTCCTATAGACAATGTACAGCAGGATCATGATTGTTGTTTTTAATCCATATATTTTGATTGGAATGTTTAATCCATTCATGTTTAAGGTCATTATTAATATGATTGGACTCTTTTCTACCATTTTTTTTTTTGTTTCTATATGTCTCATGTGTTTGCACTTTAAAAATGTCCTACTGCCTCCATCTGTTTCTGTTGAGGAGTCAGCTGTTAATTTTATTGGAGTTATCTTCTGTGAAATGTCATTTTCCTCTTATTCTTTTCAAGATTTTACTTTGTTTTTCAAAAAATTTCATAATTGTGTCTCTGGTTGAAAATCCTGAATTTATTCTACTTTAGTTCATAGAAGTTTTAAGATATGTATATTAATGTTTTCATCAGATTAGGAAGTTTTCCACCATTACTTCTTTTAAAGACATATATACTTAATGAAGTCCCACACATCTTTATGTCTCTGTTCATTTTTAATTTTTTTAATTTCCTGTTCTTCAGATTTCATAATCTTTACTGATTTATTTTCAAGGTCACTGATTTCTTTCTTTTGTCAGCTCAAAACTATGTACTCCCAAGGTCCTTTAGTGAATTTTTTATTTTGATAATTTTTTGCTTCAATTTCAAATTTCCACTTCATTGTTTTTTACACTTTTCCAATGATATTCTCTATCACTGTCACCATAATTTCTTTAATTATACAACCATGGCTTACTTTAGCTTTTAGATTTAATTACGGGACATTTGTTTATTTCTGTTTTTATTTCCATGACCTTAGGAGATAGATACAAAAAAATATTTCTGCAATTTATATCAAAGAGTGTTCTGCCTATGTTTCCTCTAGGAGTTTTATGATTTCTGGCCTGACCTTTAAGCCGTTAATCCATTTTAGGTTTATTTTTGTGTATGGTGTTAGAAAATTCTCTCTTTTTTTTAAACTTAAATTTATTTATTTTAATTGGAGGCTAATTACTTTACAACATTGTATTGGTTTTGCCATACATCAACATGAATCCGCCACGGGTGTACACGTGTTCTCCATCCTGAGCCTCCCTCCCACCTCCTTCCCCATACCATCCCTCTGGATCATCCCAGTGCACCAGCCCCAAGCATCCTATATCCTGCATCAAACCTGGACTGGCGATTTGTTACTTATATGCTATTATACATGTTTCAATGCCATTCTACCAAATCATCCCACCCTCTCCCTCTCCCACAGAGTCCAAAAGACAATTCTATACATCTGTGTCTCTTTTGCTGTCTTGCATACAGGATTATCGTTCAGTTCAGTTCAGTTAAGTTCAGTCGCTCAGTCATGTCCGACTCTTTGAGATCACATGAATCGTAGCACGCCAGGCCTCCCTGTGCATCATCAACTCCCGGAGTTCACACAGACTCACGAACATTGAGTCAGTGATGCCATCCAGCCATCTCATCCTCTGGCGTCCCCTTCTCCTCCTGCCCCCAATCCCTCCCAGCATCAGAGTCTTTTCCAATGAGTCAACTCATCGCATGAGGTGGCCAAAGTACTGGAGTTTCAGCTTCAGCATCATTTCCTTCAAAGAAATCCCAGGGCTGATATCCTTCAGAATGGACTGGTTGGATCTCCTTGCAGTCCAAGGGACTCTCTCAAGAGTCTTCTCCAACACCACAGTTCAAAAGCATCAATTCTTTGACGCTCAGCCTTCTTCAGAGTCCAACTCTCACATCCATACATGACCACAGGAAAAACCATAGCCTTGACTAGCAGACCTTTGTTGGCAAAGTAATGTCTCTGCTTTTCAATATGCTATCTAGGTTGGTCATAACTTTCCTTCCAAGAAGTAATTGTCTTTTAATTTCATGACTGCAGTAACCATCTGCAGTGATTTTGGAGCCCCAAAAAATAAAGTCTGCACTGTTTCCTCTGTTTCCCCATCTATTTGCCATAAAGTGATGGGACCGGATGCCGTGATCTTCGTTTTCTGAATGTTGAGCTTTAAGCAACTTTTTCACTCTCCCCTTTCACTTTCATCAAGAGGCTTTTTTTCCTCTTCACTTTCTGCCATAACGGTGGTGTCATCTGCATATCTGACGTTATTGATATTTCTCCCGGCAATCTTGAGTCCAGCTTGTGTTTCTTCCAGTCCTGCGTTTCTCATGATGTACTCTGCATAGAAGTTAAATAAGCAGGGTGACAATATACAGCCTTGGTGTACTCCTTTTCCTATTTGGAACCAGTCTGTTGTTCCATGTCCAATTCTAACTGTTGCTTCCTGACCTGCATACTGATTTCTTAAGAGGCAAGTCAGGTGGTCTGGTATTCCCATTTCTTTCAGAAATTTCCACAGATTATTGTGATCCACACAGTCAAAGGCTTTGGCATAGTCAATAAAGCAGAAATAGATGTTTTTCTGGAACTCTCTTGCTTATCGTTACCATCTTTCTAAATTCCATATATATGAAGAAATACCCTTCATCAAAGGTAAGGAGCAGTGGCTGCACTTTGCTGGAGCAGCTGTGAAGAGATATCCCACGTCCAAGGTAAGTGAAACCCAAGTAAGGCAGTAGATGTTGCAAGAGGGCATCAGAGGGCAGACACACTGAAACCATAATCACAGAAATCTAGTCATTCTAATCACACTAGGACAAGAGCCTTGTCTAACTCAATGAAACTAAGCCATGCCCTGTGGGGCCACTCAAGACAGGCGGGCATGGTGGAAAGGTCTGACACAATGTGGTCCACTGGAGAAGGGAATGGCAAACCACTTCAGTATTCTTGCCTTGAGAACCCCATGAACAGTATGAAAAGGCAAAATGATAGGATACTGAAAAAGGAACTCCCAAGGTCAGTAGGTGCCCAATATACTACTGGAGATCAGTGGAAAAATAACTCTAGAAAGAATGAAGGGATGGAGCCAAAGCAAAAGCAATACCCTGTTGTGGATGTTACTGGTGATAGAAGCAAGGTCTGATGCTGTAAAGAGCAATATTGCATAGGAACCTTGAATGTCAGGTCCATGAACAAGGCAAATTGGAAGTGCTCAAACAGGAGATGGCAAGAGTGAATATCAACATTCTAGGAATCAGTGAACTAAAACGGACTGGAATGGGTGAATTTAACTCAGACGACCATTATATCTACTACTGCGGGCAGGAATCCCTTAGAAGAAATGGAGTAGCCATCATGGTCAACAAAAGAGTCCAAAATGAAGTACTTGGATACAATCTCAAAAACGACAGAATAATGTCTGTTTGTTTCCAAGGCAAACCATTCAATATCACAGTAATCCAAGTCTATGCCCCAATTAGTAATGCTGAAGAAGCTGAAGTTGAATGGTTCTATGAAGACCTACAAAATTTTTTAGAACTAACACCCAAAAAAGATGTTGTTTTCATTATAGGGGAATGGAAAGCAAAAGTAGGAAGCCAAGAAACACCTGGAGTAACAGGAAAATTTGGCCTTGGAATATGGAATTAAGCAGGGCAAAGACTAATAGAGTTTTGCCAAGAAAATGTACTGGTCATAGCAAACACCCTGTTTCAACAACACAAAAGAAGACACTACACATGGACATCACCAGATGGTTAACACTGAAATCAAATTGATTATATTCTTTGCAGCCAAAGATGGAGAAGCTCTATACAGTCAACAAAAACAAGACGAGGAGATGACTGTGGCTCAGATCATGAACTCCTTATTGCCAAATTCAGACTTAAATAGAAGAAAGTAGGGAAAACCACTAGACCATTCAGGTATGACCTAAATCAAATCCCTTATGATTATACAGTGGAAGTGAGAAATAGATTTAAGGGCCTAGATCTGATAGATAGAGTGCCTGATGAAGTATGGAATGAGGTTCGTGACATTGTACAGGAGGCAGGGATCAAGACCATCCCCATGGAAAAAAAATGCAAAAAAGCCAAATGGCTGTCTGGGGAGGCCTTACAAATAGCTGTGAAAAGAAGAGAAGCAAAAGCAAAGGAGAAAAGGAAAGATATAAACATCTGAGTGCAGAGTTACCAAGAATAGCAAGGAGAGATAAGAAAGCCTTCCTCAGCTATCAATGAAAAGAAATAGAGGAAAACAACAGAATGGGAAAGACTAGAGATCTCTTTAAGAAAATTAGAGAAACCAAGGGAACATTTCATGTAAGATGGGCTTGATAAAGGACAGAAATGGTATGGACCAAACAGAAGCAGAAGATATTAAGAAGAGGTGGCAAGAATACACAGAAGAACTGTACAAAAAAGATCTTCAGGACCCAGATAATCACCATGGTGTGATCACTGACCTAGAGCCAGACATCCTGGAATGTGAAGTCAAGTGGGCCTTAGAAAGCATCACTACGAACAAAGCTAGTGGAGGTGATGGAAGTCCAGTTGAGCTATTTCAAATATGGAAAGATGATGCTGTGAAAGTCCTGCACTCCATATGCCAGCAGATTTGAAAAACTCAGCAGTGGCCACAGGACTGGAAAAGGTCAGTTTTCATTCCAATTCCAAAGAAAGGCAATGCCAAAGAATGCTTAAACTACCGCACAATTGCACTCATCTCACTTGCTAGTAAAGTAATGGTCAAAATTCTCCAAGCCAGGCTTCAGCAATATGTGAACCATGAACTTCCACATGTTCAAGCTGGTTTTAAAAAAGGCAGAGGAACCAGAGATCAAACTGCCAACTTCCGCTGGATCATGGAAAAAGCAAGAGAGTTCCAGAAAAGCATCTATTTCTGCTTTATTGACTATGCCAAAGCCTTTGACTGTGTGGATCACAATAAACTTTGGAAAATTCTGAAAGAGATGGGAATACCAGACCACCTGATCTGCCTCTTGAGAAATCTGTATTCAGGTCAGGAAGGAACAGTCAGAAATGAACATGGAAAAACAGACTGGTTCCAAATAGGAAAAGGAGTATGTCAAGGCTGTATATTGTCACCCTGCTTATTTAACTTCTATGCAGAGTACATCATGAGAAACGCTGGGCTGGAAGAAACACAAGCTGGAATCAAGATTGCCGGGAGAAATATCAATAACCTCAGATATGCAGATGACAGCACCCTTATGGCAGAAAGTGAAGAGGAACTAAAAGCCTCTTGATGAAAATGAAAGTGGAGAGTAAAAATGTTGGCTTAAAGTTCAACATTCAGAAAATGAAGATCATGGCATCTGGTCCCATCTCTTCATGGAAATAGATGGGGAAACAGTGTCAGATTTTATTTTTTGGGGCTCCAAAATCACTGCAGATGGTGACTGCGCCATATAATTAAGACAGTTACTTCTTGGAAGGAAAGTTATGACCAACCTAGATAGAATATTGAAAAGCAGAGACATTTCTTTGCCAACAAAGGTCCGTCTAGTCAAGGCCATGGATTTTCCAGTGGTCATGTATGGATGTGAGAGTTGTACTGTGAAGAAGGCTGAGTGCCAAAGCATTGATGCTTTTGAACTGTGGTGTTGGAGAAGCCTCTTGAGAGTCCCTTGGACTGCAAGGAGATCCAACCAGTCCATTCTGAAGGAGATCAGCCCTGGGATTTCTTTGGAAGGAATGATGCTAAAGCTGAAACTCCAGTACTTTGGCCACCTCATGCGATGAGTTGACTCATTTGAAAAGACTCTGATGCTGGGAGGGATTGGGGGCAGGAGAAGAAGGGGACAACAGAGGATGAGATGGCTGGATGGCATCACTGATTCGATGGATGTGAGTCTGAGTGAACTCCGGGTGTTGGTGATGGACAGGGAGGCCTAGATTGCTGCACCTCCTGGGGTAGCAAAGAGTCGGATACGACTGAGTGACTTGAATTTCACTTTTCACTTTCATACATTGGAGAAGGAAATGGCAATCCACTCTAGCACTCTTGCCTGGAAAATCCCATGGACAGAGGAGCCTGATAAACTACAGTCCATGCAGTCACGAAGAATCGGACATGACTTAGCGACTTCACTTTGATGACTGTAGCTTTGTAGTATAGTCTGAAGTCAGGGAACCAGATTTCTTCAGCATCATTTTTCTTTCTTAAGATTGATTTGGCTCTTTGCGGTTTCTTGCAATCCCATACAAATTGTTTTTTTTTTTTTTTTTGATTCTAGTTCTGTGAAAAATGCCATTGGAAATTTGACAGGGATTGCACTGAATCTAAAGGTGTTCTTGGATGTTATGGTCATTTTAACAATATTGATTCTAACACAGTATTATCTTTCCATTTGTTTGTGTCATCTCCAGTTTTGTTCATTAATGTCTTATAGTTTTCTTTGTACATGTCTTTTCCTCCTTAGTTAGACTTATTCCTTGGTACTTTATTCTTTTTTATGCTATTATAAATGGTATTGTTTTCTTGATTTCTCTTTGTAATAGTTCATTGTTAGTGTTTAGAAATGCAACAGATTTCTGTATGTTAATTTTGAATCCTGTAACCTTACTGAATTCATTGATGAGGTCTAATAGTTTTTTTGGTAGCATCCTTAGGATTTTCTATGTACAGTGTCATGTCATCTGCTAATAGTGACAGTTTTCCTTCTTCTTTTAGAATTTGGATTCATATTATTTCTTTTTCTTCTCTGACTGTTATGGCGATGACTTCCAAAACTATTTTGAGTAAAAGTGGCAAGAGTGATCATCCTTGTCTGAACATTGAAACTTTCATATAATATATTGCATTGATTCTGTATAGGGATCCCCCACAAGGGTTGTTGTTTTTCACTTGATTGTTTGCTTATTTGTTCAGTGACTTTGGCTGAACTAACTCTGCAAAATCTAGAGGAGATAGTAGGTGTCACTCACCTGATAAGCCCAGTTTAGCAGCTCTCCTATGACACAGAGGTAAAAGGAACACATTCTACATCAGTTATCCCACTGGGAGCCTCCCTATATAGTGGAATTTGAAGGTGAGAGGATGGGCATTTTGTGGATGCCACTGTCTGTTGGATATTGACCTTCTATACTACAAAGCTGTAAAAAATGGAATCTTCTATTGTTCATCAGCTTTGGAAACTACTCAGAATATCTTTTCCATTCCAGAAATCTGGGAGAGATAGGAATTTATATTCTGTTGCCAAGTTCTCTTAAATAATTCTTCTACAGGGTAGAGTTGTGGAGGAACAGGTGAAGTCTCTCAAATGCCACAACCGCCAACTATTCCTGAAATATTCCATAGATTTTGTTGAATACATGTTCCTCAGTTTTTTGTAAGTCTTTTGTCATTCTTCAGGGATTATAAATGATTTTCTTTACTAATTTTTACTGACTTGAGATGTGTCTCTCCAGAACATAGTTTTCCTCAAGCTTCTCATGCCATCATTCGTGAAGTCCCAACTCTGCATATACTTTTCAAAAGTAAAATATTGTTGAAAAACTTCCCCAGATTTGGGAAGTTCTCAGACATTATTTCTTTAAATGAACTTTCTGCCTCCTTCATCCTCTCTCTCTTCTCCTTCTGGGATACAATTAATCTGCAGATTGTTTCTTTTTATGGTGTGCCATAATTCCCATAGGCTTTCTTCATTTTTTCTCATTCTTTTCTCTTTGTTCTCTCCTGTGTAAGTTCAAAAGTCCTGTCTTCTACTTCATAGATTTTTCAGATTGATCCATTCTCAATTTTGGTGCTTGCTATTGTATTTTTCGCATCATTCATTGTATTCTTCATCTCCAAAATTTCAGTTTTTATAATGATTTATATCTATTTCTGAAGCTTCTTATTTTCTTCATGTACAGTTCTTCTGATTTTGTTGAATTATATTTCTCTATTTCCTTTAGGTCATTGAAATTGCTTAGAATAGCTATTTTTTTTTCATTGATTAAATCATAAATCTCTATATTTTGGGGTCTGGTTAACAGAAAATTATTGTATTTTTTTGGTGGTATCAGGTTTCCTTCATTTTTAAAATTTTCCTTGAGTTTTTGCCCTGTTACCTTTGCACCTGAAGTAGCAGTCACCTCCTCCAGTCTTTACTGACCTACTTCCAAGAAAGAAATACCTTTCATCAGCTCTTCTAGGGATTCTCAGGCTTTCTCAGATCTTTTCTCTGGATACATCTCCTCCACACAGCTTTCTTCTTCTTGCAGCAGAATTCTTAAGCTTGTATGCCTCATTTCCACCCTGCAAAGACAACCAAAGTTCTGACAGCCTCCTTTTATTTTATTTTTGCTACAAATTATTTATGTATTTTGTCTACATTCCTACTGGATATAGAAATACTTTATATAATCATAAAAATAATTCCTTTCTTAGAAATGAATGTCAAAACTTGTTCTTAGTTTGACATGTCTTTTGAGTTCTCTTATGTTATTTTACTTATTTGTTTTTTTTTTCCCTTTGATTGTTTTGGTTTTATTGGTCATGCAGACTTTTCCCATTTCTAATTGGTCAATGTTTACCAAACTTTTGTTTTACTACTTACTATGTTTAGTTACATTATACTTAGACCTACACCTCTCTTGTATTACTCTGAAAATCCTTCTATGGTTTCTTCTTCTTTTTGCAAGAACTTTTAATTACTTTTACATACAGAAAACTCAATAATGTGTACTTGACCAAGTTTGGTGGCTAGTTCTTTGATCTTTGCCTTCTCCGGCTTGGCAATATGAGCTACTGGTTTTGAACCCAGCACACTGCCTCCCCATTGATGGTAGATCTCACCATATCTGTCATTGTAATTGGTCCTGATGACTTCCACCAGTTTAGCCAGTGTGCCCTTGTCTTCTGAGTTGACTTGTGTGAAGGCCACAGTGTGTATAGGTCTTCCCATGGACCAGATGCTCCAGCCTGGCCTTCTCCTTGATTATGAAATATGGAACCCCATCTTACAGCACAAGGTAGGCAGGAAGACCACGATCAAATCATTGGGAGGCCTGGAGAAGCACTTCTAGGCTAGATATTTTGGAGTGAATAACACTGCCAAATTGGTCCACCATGAGATCTGCTACTTCTGAGGCTACTGGAGCCATGCTAGGGCTGGAGCCACAGCCTTTGCTGTGATTCATAGTTTGTGTTTCTTTTGTTCCCATAATTTGGAAGTTCTGACAGGTTCTCTTTGAGGAGCCCAATGAGTGAGAGGTAAATATTCTCATATGGCGAATCTTGAGGGGAAGGGCTGGCCGCAGGCCACTCAGCTCTTCCATCAAAGCATTTCCATTCTAGAATGCAACATTTACTGAATCCTAGCTGGGCTCCTTCTGGGCAAGTCACGCCTCAGTCCCCAAGGTACTGCTAGGTACTAGTCCAGTGCCTAGCACCTGACACTCAATATCAGTGGATGATGCATTAATACAATCATTATTGAAGCTGGTTACCACCTAACACTGCCAGACGAGTCTCACAGGTTTCCTGCAGGTGGACGAGCCCACCTAGCGCTCACAGCAGAGTGCTTCAGACAAGATGACGCCCCTGACAGCCTCCTTTTAGCTCTACTGAGGATGGTCCTAAATACTCAAATTTTTGCTCTCTCCCAGGATCACAGATTTGGGCAGAATTTCTGCATGTGTTCATTGCCCATCTGCAAAAGCTCACTCTCACTGCTGAAGGACCTGTCCAGGGAGTTTTCCATGGATTGTAGAGTGTGTGGGTGAGACACATGTAGCTCTCGTGGTGTCCATGGAACAGTTGTCAGAATCTGCAAGTGAGGCATTCCCCAGTCGTTCAGTGGGAGGTCGTCCAACACAGTCCATGATGTGTTTAGTAGAAATCAGTGTCCCTTTGAAATGTTCCATTCTGAACCCTGACTGCTCCTCTCCCAACTACTCAATATCCCCTAGTCATGCAGTCCATGACTTAGTTTAGATGGGGCATGAGAGAAATGGACTTCTCTGACAGAAAACAGAGCTTCCACAGAGCTGAGGAAACCAGGTACCCACTCATATTCTCTCACATTTTCCTACAGGAGAAATAATAGGCTAAGATTAGTGCTCTTGGCACTAAGCTGTATTACCTAGGGGGAGAGGTAATATAGTCAAACCGTTTCTCTTATCCTCTTCAATGTACCTTATCTCCATTTTTTATGCACCTATGGTGTGTTTTCACTTCTCTTTTGGATTCTTGAACTTCCACAAAAGCTCTTTCACCCATGGGTAATTGTCTAAATCAGAGTTCGTTTAAAGAGATATCTATTGTCCTGTCTTTATTGCTGCATTATTCATAGTAGCTGGAACATGGAAACAATCAAATAATCTAATTGACCATCAGTGGATGGATGGACAAAGATACACACACACACACACACACACACATGCTGAGCTTAGTCACTCAGTCGTATCTGATTCTTCACAACCTCATGGACTGTAGCCCACCAGGCTTCTCTGTCAATAGGATGTCCCAGACAAGAATACTGGATTGTGTTTCCATTTCCTTCTCCATATATATATACATATATATTACACACACAGTGAACTTCCCAAGTGGCTCAGTGGAAAAGAATCTGCCTGACAATGTAGAAGTAGTAGGAGATGCAAGTTCGAATATAAAGACAAATATTATATTATCTCTTATATGTGGAATCTAAAATAGTTCAACTCACAGAAGCAGAGAATAGAATGGTAGTTGCTAGGGGCTAAGAAGTAGAGAAAATGGGGAAATGTTAGCCAAGGGGTACAAAGTTTCAATTATGTAAGATAAATAAATTGTAGACATCTAGAATAAAGCACTGTGGCTATAGTTAACAATACTGTTTTGTATATTTGTAATTTTTCAAGAGGGTAGACCTCAAGTGTTTTCATCACACACGCACAATAGTAATTACGTAAAGTGATGGGTATGTTAATTAGCTTGACTATGGTGGTTATTTCACAATGTATACATATATCAAATCATCAAGTTATACACATTAAATATATTCAATTAAGCCTCAGTAAAGCTGGGGAGGCGGACTGATACTATAAAAAGTACAGACTCTGAAATCACATGGTGCTGCTGCTGCTGTTAAGTCACTTCAGTCGTGTCCGACTCTGTGTGACCCCATAGACGCAGCCCACCAGGCTCCCCCATCCCTGGGATTCTCCAGGAAAGAATACTGGAGTGGGTTGTCATTTCCTTCTCCAATGCATGAAAGTGAAAAGTGAAAGGGAAGTCGTTCAGTCGTGTCCAACTCTTCGCGACCCCATGGGCTGCATCCTACCAGGCTCCTCCGTCCAAAATCACGTGGTATGTCTGCTTAAATCTTAGTTTCACCACATCTTGGCTATGTGACCGTAGGCAAGTCACTCAATTTCTTTGTGCCCATGTCTTCATATGTAAAAGTGGAAACAATAATGGTATCTATTTCACAGAGTAGTTACAAGAAAGTTAAAGAGAAAACACATAGCATGGTGTTTCATTATGTGGTTAAAAAAACTCTAATGCACTTTATTAGCTATTCTATATATTAATAAAGGTTAGTAACCAGCGTTTTAAGCATTTTCTTCTCCCATCTTTACACTCAATTTAGAGATCAAAATTAATGTAAAGGGAGAGAAAATTCAACAAAGGAATGGAATAAAGTTCACATTACCCACATTTCACTAATTGTATTTTATTCAATTGTTTGTCAGATCACCTTACCTTAGTTTGTGCATTAACTACATACCATAGTATGTACTACATACCATAAATAGGTCAATATCCTTGTATCATTCACTTTCCTTTGAAGGCAGATTATGTTCTCAGCAGCAAAATGGAAACTACTTCTTACACTTCAACACTATGTCAGCAGCAAAATTGAAAGTGTTTTTTGTCACCTGCACTGCTATCAGAAGAAAAAAAAACAAGAAAGTGAGGAACATAATTTTAGTACTAACACAAATATCAGAATGATTTACCTGTCTGTTCTGCTTCACTTTCATCTCAGCTCTCAGAGCTTCATTCATCAATATTTTATTTACACATGCATACCTCATTTTTATACTATTTCTATCCCCACTCCCAGATGGCTGTGTTGTTTGCATAGTGTTCATCAAGGAGAATGAGAAAGATACATAAACAGCTATGTAATATTGGCATTTGAGTGGGGCTTAGATAACCACATTTTCTAGTGTGAATCTCCCATGAATAATTGGTCAGACTGAAGCAAACATTTGTTCCCCTTGGAAGAAATACTGGGCAATGACTAAACAAATGAGCAACTTGATTAAAAAACTTGTGGACCAGATTTCAAGTGATTCTATTAAAAATTTTAAAACTTTCAATTCTTTGCTGATGCGAAGGTTTTTTCAAATGACACATATTCCAGTGCTCTGTATTGTCCACTTTAAATGACTAAAGGCATGAAGTTGCTACCAGTTCTAACAAGAGTTTAATAGATATCCTGACTGGGGCATTATTCTTAATATTCATTCTAAATGTGTCTTATAGGAGAAAAAGACATGGTAATTTTGAATAAATTTAGCTATTTCATTTTTAGCCATAATGAATTTGTTTTAAAATGTTATTTTAGATTGTCACAGAGCACCTGATTTGAACTTCCTGCATCGTACAGGAAACTCTTACTGGCTATCTAATTTTACATATCATAATTGTTGCAGTCCTTTAATGGACCGGAACCTGGTGGTCCGGAGTCAATGATAAGAAAGCAAAAAAGAGAAAGAGAAAGAAAGAAAGAAAGAAAGAAAGACACGGGGACCCAAGCTCTGATGGAGCAAGGGTGCTTTATTAGCAGAAATGCAGGGTTATATATCTTTAGTAAGATGATTACTCAGCTATTACACAGGATGAAATTTTATCAGTAGCCACAATATGGATAGTCTAATACATACAAGGTCGCTGATGCTGAAAAGAGTCATTGCATGTCTCATCCTATGATCTCAGTCCTGAGAACTGCATGCAGCTCTACTCGTTCTCAGAATAGGAACTGATAAGGAACAGAGAATCCTTGAGAAATAGACAACAGCATGCAGGAATCCTCCTGTTAAATGTTTCCTGACAATTCCCGCTTATTTATTATATTTGTAAAAAGGGTCTTGACTAATTGAGTTTGTTTAGTTTTAACAATTTTTGCATAAAGGCAATGCTAAACAACAAATATAATTGTAACAAAAGGAAGGGGAACAAAAGCTTGTATGAAATATGATTGATTATAATGAAAGAAATAGTTGCTATGACTATGACTGATCTCTGTGAGATGTCTGGTCTGAGTCCCAAGTTGTTCAGTGCTCACAGCAAGTTTCCATATTTCCCTTCTCGGGCATTTGAGAACCCAGTCTCAGGGGAAAGGGCAGATGACCACTCTGGCTTCTTCAGGCTGTACAGGGGCATCGTGGGGTTCTGGGTTCCCTTTGCCTGCTTTCTGTCAGGGTGCATTAACAGAGGGAGATGAGAGTCCATGGAATGATAAGGTGACTTGTTTCAGCATTGTCTAGGTGTTGGTCAGGGAATATTCTTGTCATATTACCATTTGGAGATTTGCTGTATTCTGGAAGAAACAAACTTAACAAGAAAGTTAAAGGTACATGGCCCAGAGATTAATAGAAGTAGAAAAGCTGTTTAGGGTTTACCAGGAGAACCAGGACCAGACATTGGTTCATGACATTAGTGTTTTTCTAGGTATGAGATGATGAAATAATTTGGGCTCATAAAATCTTTACATTAAAACATCTGACTGTCTGAAGGCTGGTCCTTCTGGGTTTCTCCCAGAGCATAGAGTACCTTATTTCTGATTTCCACTCTGAACTCCTTTCAGGGGGTGTTGAAGGTCAGGAGCTTGCAGTGGTCATGATGTAATCTTTGTAGAGGCAGTTGGCAAGTACCAACTTCCAGTCAGCAGGGTCCCTTCATAGCCACATATTTGACCATGTTTGGGGGGCATTTCATGACCATTGTGTCCAACGGTGCTGGGAAGGCTCATTCCCAGGTCTAGGGAAGATTCCATTGATAAGCCACTCAGTGTTCTGTTATTGGACTAGGCCTTGCAAGTAGCAAACGTCTCTGGATCACTGTCTTACTAGCCTCTTGGTCCAGGAAAATATTCCCTCTTGTTGCTTCTTCCCATATCTAGAGTTACATTATTACAATCATTGATCTCATATGGAACTGTATATCAGCATTATATCACAGGATCAGTCACCATTTGTTAATGTAAGAAATTTTTCTGAAATAAGTGACATAGAAAATAATATAGCTATAGCTAGCAGTTATTAGTAAAGTCATAACTCTTAAGAAACTTGTATCATGCATAAAACTCTTTTCTACTTGCCACAAACCTTTTTTACACTTTCTGTATTTATCACTTTATTTTTCCATTCATAGAATAGCCATCTATAAGCCATATTTCTTTTTTTTTCTCTTAATAAAATGTACCACACATAGAACTTTCTTCTTGGGTCTCATTTTCTATAAACCTTTTTTTTATACTTTTTGTATTCATCATTTTATTTGTCCATTCATAGAATAGCTATCTACAAGCCATACTTCCTTTTTTCCTTAATAAAATGTAATTATATTTCTTATACCCTTTTTACTGAAAACATGCATTTTACTTTCTTTCAGAAACCATGAACTGTTGTTTAGCTCATTTATAAATTAACCTCAGCAATATTATCCAGAGACAAAGATATACACTGAGATATACATATATATCCAGACAAACAGAGATCTCATAGTTTTCTGCTTTAAGATTTTAAAATAGGAGAATTCCAAGAAGAGCGAGCAAGTCTAGCAAGTCAAGGAGAGACTTTTGGATTTGTGCCTGCTGGCAGAGGAGGAGCATTTGGAGCAGCCGGGGTAGGATAAGTAGGGAAGTTCTGAAATATTTTATGTTGTTCTAATTGGGCCTTTTATAAAGTTTCATCATTTAATTCATATTCATGTAACAAGTGTTCTGTCTTTTGTCGAATATTGTGAGGGCTAGAATTACCTTGAAATGGCAGAATTACAGCTTTAATGAGAGCTCATAGGGGCCAGAAATCAATTGGAATATTCTGTCTTTGGCGGCTCATTCAACATTTTATTTGACCTGGTGCCAAATTTCTAAATCAAAATTGCCTTTATCAGGGAACCAAGGATTACAGTCAACCAGTGTTTGAAGGCAAGCCTCTATTCTTTGGCGCAAAACCAAAAGTCCCTGAGCTTTAAAAAAATGGTGACGTAAAGTAGAGAAATGACGGGGCTTTCCAGCCATTTGACCCATGTCTTAGTATTTACCTTCTCAATAGGTCCCAACTTCAATAGGCCCTGAGTCATTCAATCCAAGATGCCACGTATACCAGATTCCTGTTCTGGGTGCCATTTATAGGGGTCCTTTAATGGACTGGAACCTGGCTGTCTGGAGTCGATAATAAGAAAGAAAAAGAGAGAAAGAAAGAAAGACAGAAAGACACGGGGACCTAAGCTCTGATGGAGCAAGGATGTTTTATTAGCAGAGATGCAGGCTTATATATCTTTAGTAAGATGATTACTCAGCTATTACACAGGATGAAATTTTATCAATAGCCACAATATGGATAGTCTAATACATACAAGGTCACTGACGCTGAAAAGAGTCACTGCATGTCTCATCCTATGACCTCAGTCCTGAGAACTGCATGCAGCTCTACTCGTTTTCAGAACAGGAACTGATAAAGAACAGAGAATCCTTGAGAAATAGAAAACAGCATGCGGGAATCCTCCTGTTAAATGTTCCCTGACACATAATGTATATGTTTCAATGTTACTCTCTCAATTCATCCCAACCTCTCCTTCCCCCACTGTGTCCACAAATCTGTTCTCTATGTCTGTGTCTCCACTGCTGCCCTGCAAATAGGTTCATCAATATCCTCCAATTAAAAACAAATAAATTAAAAAAATGTTATATTAGAAAAACTGAGTAATACTCCATTGTATATATGTACCACAGCTTTCTTATCCATTCATCTGCTGATGGACATCTAGGTTGCTTCCATGTCCTGGCTATTATAAACAGTGCTGCGATGAACATTGGGGAGACTGAACATTGGGGTACACGTGTCTCTTTCAATTCTGGATAGCAGCAGGTAAGAGCTGCAAACAAGAAGGCCTGGGTTAGAATCTCAGCTCTGCCACCTATCAGTTGTGAAACCTTGGGCAAGTACTTTAACTTTTCTAAGGCTCATTTTGCTCAGTTATAAGTGGGAACAACAACTACAACAATGATGAATACGTTACATATTTTGAAGATATTCATTAGGAGAATTAAACAAAAAATAGAAGTCATTATTAGTATAGTGTCTAGCATAAAGACTAAATAAATTGTAGTTTTTTTGTGATAGGATCAAAATCTGATATAACTAAGGTTTTTTCTTTACTGCATTTTTCTGCTTTCATGAGACCCTTTACCTACTGAATTGTTGATTTTTAAAGCATCTGGAGACATTTTTCACCTAAAAGAATGAAAACACAAAAGAACTCTAAGAAAAAAAGTCATTTCAGTTTCTAAATAGACATTAAAAAAAAAAAATACTGGGAGAGATAATAGCTTTGAAAGTCAAGGCACTTTTGAAGTGCAAAAGTTAAGCTTCCTAAGAAGGAAGAGTTATTCATTTTGTTTGTTTTAGTCTCAAAAGCTTAATGTTGAATTGAGAATCTAAGAGTTTTTGCAGCCTAAAGAACTATTATAAAAGTTTTTTCTAAAGTATATGTTTATACAATAATATACTAAAGTATATAGCTATAATTCTCACAGTATTGTCCCTGGACAAGGTATCAACATCACTTGGGGGTTTGTTAGAAGTACAAAACCTTGGGCCTCAACTGACACCAACTGAACCAGAAACTTTGTGATGAGGCCCAGCACTATGTTTTAAAAAGCTCTCCAAGTGATTCCTATGCATGCTCAAGTTTGAGATACACTGGCATATAGTAATAACACAGATTGGGAAAGCATCCATGATGAAGTTATAACTAGCTTTTTAACTTAAAAAAACAAACAAACAAAAAAACAAACAAACAAAAAAAAAACAAAGCCAACTGCAAGGAGCAAAGAGAGAATTGGGATGCTGTAATAAAATATCACAGACTGTGTGGCTTAAACAAGAGACATTCATCTTCTCATAATTCTAGAAGCTGGAAAGTCTAAAATCAAGGTTCCAGCAAGGTTTGGTTTCCTATGGGGACCATCTGTCAGGTTTGTAGACAGCTGTGCTGTTCTCACATGGTCTTCTCTCTAGTTGCAAGAGAAGGGAAAATGTGAACTCTCTGGTATCTCTTCTTATGGTGACACTAATTCTATTGGATCAGGGCCTCAGCACCATGCCTTCATTTAACCTTAATTATCTCCATAAAAGCTCCATCTTCAAATAAAATCACATCAAGGGTTGGAGCTTCAACATATTAACTGAGAATGGGGACACAAATATTAGTCCATAACAATTCAGTTCAGTCACTCAGTTGTGTCCAACTCTTTGTGACCCAATGGAGTGCAGCATGCCAGGATTCCCTGTCCATCATCAATTCCTGAAGCTTGCTCAAACTCATGTCCATTTAGTTGGTGATGCCATCTAACCACCTCATCCTCTGTCATCCCCTTCTCCTCTTGCCTTCAATCTTTCCCAGCATCAGGGTCTTTCCAAGTGAATCAGTTCTTTGCATCAGGTGGCCAAAAGTATTAGAGTTTCAGCTTCAGCATCAGTCCTTCCAATGAATATTCAGGATTGATTTCCTTTAGGACTGACAGATTTGATCTCCTTGGAGCCCAAGGGACTCTCAAGCGTCTTCTCCAACACCACAGTTCAAAAGCATCAATTCTTCGGTGCTCAGTTTTCTATAGTTGGACTATACATGACTACTGGAAAAAAACAGAGCTTTGACTAGACAGACCTTTGTCTGCAAAGTAATGTCTCTGCCTTTTAATATGCTGTCTATGTTGGTCATAGCTTTTCTTCCAAGGAGCAAGAGCCTTTTAATTTCATGGCTGCAGTCACCATCTACAATGATTTTGGAGCCAAAAAAAAAAAAAAAAAAATGAAGTCTGTGTATTCTAGACCATTCAGGTATGACCCAAATCAAATCCCTTACTATTATACAGTGGAAGTTACAGATTCAAGGGATTAGATCTGATAGAGTGTCTGACAAACTATGGACAGAGGTTCGTGATATTGTACAGGAGGCAGTGATCAAGACCATCTCCAAGAAAAATAAATGCAAAAAGGCAAAATGGTTGTCTTAGAAGGCCTTACAAATAGCTGTGAAAAGAAGAGAAGCAAAAGGCAAAGGAGAAAAGGAAACATATACCCATTTGAATGCAGAGTTCCAAAGAATAGCAAGGAAAGATAAGAATGCCTTCCTCAGATTGTTGCAAAGAAATAGATGAAAGCAATATAATGGGAAAGACTAGACATCTCTTCAAGAAAATTAGAAATACCAAGGGAACATTTCATACAAAGATGGGCTCGATAATGGACAGAAATGGTATGGACCTAACAGAAGCAGAAAATATTAAGAAGAGGTGGCAAGAATACACATGCCTGAATATATGGTTGAAAATCATGAACTAGTAGATTAGTTTCGTTACTAGTAATAGTACTAGCAGCAGCAAGAATAGTCCCCTCAACATAAAGGTGAAAAGTACTGGGCTTCACAAGCAACTGAAATACATGTCACATGAATATACAGTGGCAATCATTGATCATTTTTGTCAAGAGGATAACACAATTTGAACATGCTATTAAAAATGTTTTCTCTCGGTTTTGCTTCCATCTAGGATGTTATCAGCAATTTCGGTGTTGCACTTCAGTTTTTAAGGCTGTCAGGCACTACCAAATGCATATACCTGACATTACAAACACATTTATGGCTTGCAGTTTATATTTTTATGTGTATATATATATACACATATAAATAATTTATGTGCATGTGAGTGTTCAGTTGCTCAGTCGTGTCTGACTCTTCACAATCCCATGGGCTATAGCCCGCTAGGCTCCTCTGTACATGGGCTTTTCCAGGCAAAAATACTGGAGTGGGTTGCCATTTCTTCCTCCAGGGAATCTTCCTAATCCAGGGATTGAACCCACATCTTCTGTGTCTCCTGCCTTGGCAGGCAGATTCTTTACCAATGAACCACCTGGAAATCCCCCCAAAGTTCTCCCTGACCAGGAATTGAACCCAGGCCATGGCAGTAAAAGCACAGAATCCTAGTCACTAGATCACCAAAGAAACTCATATAATTCAATTATTTCTAAGCAATGTTTTGTCACTAATAACAATAGGTTTGAGTTTTCGAATAATACAAAATCCATCCATATTCTTTAGGCTTGACCTGTCTCCTTCTAAGGTCTTCTGAAACTTACCAATCCTTTGCAACTTTGGGTTTGACGTTATCTTCAACTTAACTTTAGGCCACAGTTCCAAGTCACTACAGACTTGATCAGCCTCTATCCACCTATACCTTATTGGCAAACCAATAATCAAGTTGGGAAGGAAAATTCAATTAGCATACTGGATTTTCATATTAAGAACCAATTCTTAAAAATTTATTTGGAAATTAATTCATACTTAAAGGTAAGCAAAAAATAAAACAAAAAACCTGGACACACTTTAATCAGATGTATCTGTTGTGAGTATTTTATCCCTTTGGGGAGAGAGAGAGAATTGATAGATATTGATATACATACAGATAATTTCATAATATTTTTTAAACTATGCAAGGGCAAGTTATATTCATCTTCATCCTAAAATATGATACATACTTTTATCTAGTGTATCTTTCATGTTCCACTTTCGTCAGTTGGTCTAAAAGTATCCTTTAGAGGGCATTGCTGTCCTCCAACTGAGGAGGATCTAGATTAGTATGTGGTATCACATACTGTAGTCATATCTTGTTAGGTTTCTGTAATCTAGAACAGTTTCATAGCCTTTCTTTGCCCTTTGCTCATTGAATCAAGTAAGGTGTTGCCTGATTTTTCCCTGGTATAATTACTGTTTTTTTCCCCTCCTTTTCAACTATTGAGCAGTCTATGAAGAGTCATTTTGTGAAGTGCTGTGCTTAGTTGCTGGAGAAGGCAATGGCACCCCACTCCAGTACTCTGGCCTGGAAAATCCCATGGACGGAGGAGCCTGGTAGGCTGCAGTCCATGAGGTCGCTAAGAGTTGGACACGACTGCGTGACTTCACTTTCACTTTTCTGCATTGGAGAAGGAAATGGCAATCCACTCCAGTGTTCTTGCCTGGAGAATCCCAGGGACGGGGAAGCCTGGTGGGCTGCCATCTATGGGGTTGCACAGAGTTGGACACGACTGAAGCGACTTAGCAGCAGCAGCAGCAGTGCTTAGTTGCTCAGTCGTGTCTGACTCTTTGCGACCCCATGAACTGCAGCCTGCCAGGCTCCTCTATCCATGGGGATTCTCCAGGCAAGAATACTGGAGTGGGTTGTTATGTCCTCCTCCAGGGGAGGGGATCTTCCCTACCCAGGGATCAAACACAGGCCTCCCACATTGCAGACATATTCTTTATGGTCTGAACCACCAGGGAAACCAAGAATACTGGACTGGGTAAGCTATCCCTTCTCCAGGGGATCTTCCAAACCCAAGAATCAAACTGGGGTCCCCTACATTGCAGGCAGATTCTTTACCAGCTGAGTTACGAGCGAAGCCCAAAGAGTCACTTTAAGACCATACAAATATTCTGCTCTGTATTATAATTCCTCTCAAGATCCAGCCTCCGTTGATGATTCTTGCATTAGCCAAACTTTACTATGATTGTTGTAAAATGATTTTTCAATTCTAGTATTCCCTCTTACAGTTATCAGCTAACTCTCAGAATTCTACATTAAGAAAGAGCTTTTATCCCACTTTAATTTATATATTTATCTATTATTATCAATGTAGATATGAATTTTTATTTTTATTGATGGTTTACTTAATTATTTTGGCACTCATATTGTCTCAGATTTGGCCAGGGGAAGCCTTTTCAAGCATCCTTGTGATATATTCCAATAAAATCAAAACATTATTATTACATTTTTAGTATAATGAGATGTTCCAGGTTTGTCTTGTGTCTACCTTATCATAGTCCTGGGATTAGCCATTTCTCCAAATAGCTCTGAGAAAGTTTTTGTTGTTGTTGTTGCTGTAGTTATTGTGTTACATGTTTTGAGAAAGTTAAGGTCTCAGGATTTAGTAATTATATTGTCAACCTGTTTTTTCCCATCTTTTAACATTTTAATGACATTTCAAGAAGAATGAGTTGCTCTAACTTGGAAATTCCCGTCTAAGAACTCTTCTTGCTATCTTACATAAACCTGAATTAACACCACCTCTAATTTGTGGAGACAGGGTTGTGTGTGTCAAAAGGGACAAAGTATCTATTTCATTTTAAAATTTGAGTACCTGTAAAGTTTTGCATATGCATGCCTACTGAATATATTTAAGCACATATATATTCACCAACATATAATTAAAGAATACAGAAGCTAAATTAGGCTATTTCCTGTTTTCTCCAAATTGTGAGGGATGAGTTTTATTTAAATCCTTAGGAGAAAAGACAAGGCAAAGGCAAGTGAAAGAGTATAATTTTCAATGTTCAAAAATCTTTTTTGGTGCAATCATACATAAAGACATAAAGGAAAAGCTAGATTTTTTGTGGTGTTGACTGTGGCTCCAGATGTGTTGTGAATCACCATACTGGAAGAGAAAGACTAGCTACAAGCCAAAGGTCTAGACAAATAAAAATTCTGTATGAAGCGATTTAGTTATAGCAAACTCTTTTTCCTGAAGCAATCTAACAGAAGGTGAGGACGGCTGCATATCACTTATGGAAAGGCAGAACAACTGTGATTTGGTTGATGAAATGCTCTAACCATAGCATTTCTGGCTCCAAGAATAGTCCATGCTAACTATAGCTATCTTTTCTGAAACTATCTTTTTTGAAGCTGAGAAAATGAATATGAGCTCTTTGCAGCATAGAGATGAGGAAGTTCCATTTCCAGGGAATCATTTTTCTCTGTCTTGAAAGAGAATAGCCAGACTACTCAGAAAGCAATGAAAAACAGGAGGTTTGAAAGTTGCGTGCACACTGACGTGTGCTCTGGCTGCAGCCAGTCCTCTCTAATCTCTGGGAGGAGTGCAGTGTCATTCACAGGAAATTAAAGTATCAAAGGATGAATTTAACTATGTAGTAGAGAATGTGCTTTGATCAAAAGAAAATTGCCATCTGGCTAAGAATATCTTCATTATTAATTCATCCCACCCTCTCCTTTCTCTTGCTTTTTGGAAAAGGACTTTTTTTGTAAAATAATGCAAGATGATATTCACAGGGGAAAAAAAAAAAAAAACATGCAACATTTGATAGTGTTATTTCTTCTGGTTCCAGCAACTGCCTTTGACCTATGAGAGACAATAATATCTCTCAAATATCTCTCAAATAATATCTCTCAAAACAATTTCAAACCCAAGAAGTTATACCCTGTGGAAGCCAAATCTAAGAAATAACTTCAGCATTTGCTAGATCATATTGTGGCTTTGCAATCATGGAAATGTAGTAGATGGTTCTTTTGCAGTTCTACATGAGAAGCGTGTTCTCTGTTAACTTCCAGAATAAATCTTTTTGTTCTGGACAACAAATCTTCACCCTTATCATTGTCTTCCTCTCAGCATTAATTAAGCAACCATGTCCTATCTAGGATTTACTTTAAGAACTGACTTAGTAGAAAGCAAGTCCCTCATAGTAGGATTTATGGACCCCTATCATATGAACTGACATTTCATAACTACAGACTGTGCTTCTTGGCTCTATATATGGTATTTGCAACTGTTTGCTGAACACTTCCATTTGGATGTTCCTCATATATTTCCTCAATACTTTAGCCGCCTGATGCAAAGAGCCAACTCATTGGAAAATAACCTGAAGCTGGGAAAGACTGGAGGCAGGAGGAGAAGGGGGCAACAGAAGATGAGTTGGTTGGATGACATCATCTATTCAATGGACATGAGTTTGAGAAAACTCCAGGAGATAGTGAAGGACAGGGGAGCCTGGCATGCTACAGTCCATGGGGCCACAAAGAGTCAGACACGACTTAGCTACTTTGAACAACAACAACAGCAACAAAAATTCATCTGCAAACAGTTTTACTTCTTTTTCAACCTGGATTCCTTTTATTTCTTTTTCTTCTCTGATTGCTGTGGCTAGAAATTCAAAAATTATGTTGAATAATAGTGGTGAGAGTGGGCACCTTTGTCTTGTTCCTGATCTTAGAGAAAGATGATTTTAGTTTTTCACCAATGAAAATAAGTTTTAAAATAAAGTCTGGTTCAAAATTGGGAAGGCTGTATATTGTCACTCTGCTTATTTAACTTATATGCAGAGTACATCATGCAAAGTGTGGGGTTGGGTGAATCACAAGCTGAAATTAAGATTGCTGGGAAAAATATCAATAACCTCAGATATGCAGATGACACCACCCTTATGGCAGAAAGAGAAGAGGAACTAAAGAGTCTCTTGAAAAGGGTGAAAGAAGAATGTGGAAAACCTAGCTTAAAACTCAACATTCAAAAAATGGAATTGGAAGGACTGAAGCTCCAATGCTTTGGCCACCTTATGCAAGGAGCCAACTCATTGGAAAAAACCCTGATGCTGGGAAAGATTGAAGGCAAAAGGAGAAGGTGGCAGCAGAGGATGAGACGGTTAGATAGCATTACTGACTCAATGAACATGAGTTTGAGCAAACTCCAGGAGATGGTGAAAGACAGGGAAGTCTAGCATGCTGCAGTCTATGAGGTCGCAAAGATTCAGACACGGCTGAGTGACTGAACAACAGCAACAACATATATTTCACATTCAGTAAGTTAAAAAATGAGCTAGTTTTCCTTGTAGACAAAGCTTAATTATCCTTGTGACTTCCTCCTGGGCTTGTAAGCTTCAATATCTTTGTCATTGTTGATTCTTCTTTAAACCTCACACTGAGTGCACAATTTATGGGGATTCTTTTACAGTGTCTCTAGTACTCAACTCTTGTTTCAGTCTTCGTTGCCATCAACTTGGCTCAGGCATTGCCATTCCTCTCTAAATAAACACTCCATTCCTTTCTCCAGGGGATCTTTCCAACCCAGGGATCAAACCTGGGTCTCCTGCATTGCAGGTGGATTTTTTACCATCTGAGCCACCAGGAAAGCCCCTATGAATAAATGCTGTTTACAAATGTATATTTCCTAACCATATACTCTTGTGTCCTAAGAGGAAGCTGATACTCTTCCTCTTGAACTGATACTCCCTTTCTTTATCTCCCACCAAACTCACAGGAGGCTAAAATATGAAAGTGGACAGGGTTGGAGCACAGGTGATCCTGGAGCTGATGTCCACTAACTGGTGAATGAGGTCAAGTACTTGGGTTATTGCCTGCCCATTGGTAAGTGGGGCAAAGCCCTTGGCCCTCTGGTATTTGGGGATGGGTTCTGGGGTGAAAGAAAGTGAAAGTGAAAGTCTCTCAGTTGTGTCTGACTCTTTGTGACCCCATGGGCTGTCCCTGGAATTCTCCAGGCCAGAATACTGGAGTGGGTAGCCTTTCCCTTCTCCAGGGGATCTTCCCAACTCAGGGATTGAACCTAGGTCTCCCACACTGCAGGCAGATTCTTTACCAGCTGAGCCACAAGGGAAGCCCAAGAACACTGGAATGGGTAGCCTATCTTCCCAACCCAGGAATCAAACCAGGATCTCCTGCATTGCAGGTGGATTCTTTACCAACTGAGTTATCAGGGAAGCCCTACTATTGGGGGTTACTGTGGGCTAAAAAATAGATGGCCTGCTATTGGGGGCGGGCCATGTCCCACCCAGCTAGCTGTTTGGCTTGGGGCATCCAAGGACTGGTGCTGATTAGTTGGTGGGTGGGACAGGGTCCAAACACTAATAAACTAGAGAGAGAATTCCAAAATTGTTCTTACCAGTGCCAGTGTCCTTGTGGTGAGATGAGCTCCCAAATGACTGCTGCCAGTGTCTATGCCACCAGGGTGAGTTTCAGTTGTCTCCTACCTCTCCAGGAGGCTCTCAAAGATCGGCAAGTGTGTCTGATTCAGGTAAATTATCGTTTCTATCCTGAATCTCAGAGTGTGTGAGATTTTGTGTTTACCTTTTAAGAATGGAGTCTATTTATCACAGCTCGCTGGCTGTTCCAAAAGTAAACTCCACTGGCCTTTAGCAACAAATGCTCTGGGGAGGGGGGAGGTTGTCTTTCCAGTGCAGGACTCCCAGGCTGGGGAGCTTGATGTAGCTCTCATTCTTTGGGAAAATTTCAGCAATTGTAATTGTGGGTCATCTAACTACGTATATGGGTCTTGACTATAATATGTTTCCACCTCTCCTACCTGTCTCATTGTGGTTCCTTCTTTATCTTTAGCTATAGATTTTTTCTACTAGTCTTCAGGTCACTGTCATGGATAGTTGCTCTGTAAATAGTTGCAATTTTGGTGTGTTTGTGGGAGGAGGTGAGTTCAGGGTCTTCCCACTCTACCATTTTTGTCACTTTGCCAAGAGACAATATTTTAGTTTGAATTTGAAGGCAGGAAAAATAATGCTTTCCCAGATCAAAGGGAATCAGGCAGGAGGAGTTCCTTCTTTCTCAGCCTCTTTGTTCTATTCAAACCTTCAACTGATTGAGTGAAGCCCACTTATATCGCGGGGGGGGGGTGGGGTGGAGGCAATCTACTCTACTCAGTCTAATAGTTCAAATGTTATTCTCATCCACAAATATCCTCATAAAATATACCCAGAATAATGTTTGACAAAACGTCTGGGCACCCCATGGTGCAGTAAAGTTGACACATAAAATTAACACTCATATTACTGAAAGCAATCTACATTCAATGCAGTCTCTATCAAAATTCCAATGTCATTTTCTTCAGAAACAGAAAAAATTCTACAGATCATATGGAATCTCAAAGGACTCCATACAACCAAGAAAATCTTGAAGAAGACAGTTTGAGGACTCCCAATTCTTGATTTCAAAATTCACTACAAAGCTACAGTAACCAAAACAGCATTGTATTGGCATAAAGTCTGAGATATACACCAATGAAACAGAATAAAGAGCCTAGAAATTAACATTCATGTATGTGGTCAAATGGTCTTTCACAAGGATGCCAATATACAACAGGGTCCCCACAAATGGTGTTAAAAAATGGATATCTCCATCTAAAAGAAACAAGTTAAACATTTACATTACATAATATGCAAAAATTAACTCAAAATGTCTTAAAGACAAAAACTTAAGACTTAAAAGTATAAAACTCCTAAAAGAAAATATAAGAGGAAAACTTTAAGACATTGCATTTGGGAATTATTTTTTTGGATATGACACCAAAGCCTAGGCAACTGTGACAACAAAAAAATAGACAAATAGAACTACATCAAACTTAAAAAAAAAAAAAAACTGCTTTACAAAGAAAACAACAAAATGAAAAGGCAAATTATGAAATGGGAGAAAATATTTGCATGTCATATACCTGATAAAGGGTTAATAACTAGAATATACAAAGAACTCATGTGACTTGACAACAAATAACCTCATTAATATATGGACTACAAACAAGATGGAGAAATTGCCAATAACAAGCATATGCAAAGATATACACATAACTAACCATTCAGTCAGTTCAGTCACTCAGTCGTGTCCGACTCTTTGTGACCCCATGAATCGAAGCACGCCAGGCCTCCCTGTCCATCACCAACTTCTGGAGTTCACTCAGACTCACATCCATCGAGTCAGTGATGCCATCCAGCCATCTCATCCTCTGTCGTCCCCTTCTCCTCCTTCCCCCAATCCCTCCCAGCATCAGAGTCTTTTCCAATGAGTCAACTCTTCACATGAGGTGGCCAAAGTACTGGAGTTTCAGCTTTAGCATCATTCCTTCCAAAGAAATCCCAGGGCTGATCTCCTTCAGAATGGACTGGTTGGATCTCCTTGCAGTCCAAGGGACTCTCAAGAGTCTTCTCCAACACCACAGTTCAAAAGAATCAATTCTTCGGCGCTCAGGTTTCTTCACAGTCCAACTCTCACATCCATACATGACCACTAGAAAAACAATAGCCTTGACTAGATGGAGCTTTGTTGGCAAAGTAATGTCGCTCTGCTTTTCAATATGCTATCTAGGTTGGTCATAACGTTCCTTCCAAGGAGTAAGCGTCTTTTAATTTCATGCTGCCGTCACCATCTGCAGTGATTTTGCAGCCCCAAAAAATAAAGTCTGACACTGTTCCCACTGTTTCCCCATCTATTTACCATGAAGTGATGAGACCAGAGGGCATGATCTTCATTTTCTGAATGTTGAGCTTTAAGCCAGCTTTTTCAGTCTCCACTTTCACTTTCATCAAGAGGCTTTTGAGTTCCTTTTCACTTTCTGCCATAAGGGTGGTGTCATCTTCATATCTGAGGTTATTGATATTTCTCCTGGCAATCTTGATTCCAGGTTGTGCTTCTTGCAGCCCAGCATTTTTCATGATGTACTCCGCATATAAGTTAAATAAGCAGGGTGACAATATACAGCCTTGATGTACTCCTTTCCCTATTTGGAACCAGTCTGTTGTTCCATGTCCAGTTCTAACTGTTGCTTTCTGACCTGCATATAGGTTTCTCAAAAGGCAGGTCAGGTGATCTGGTATTCCCATCTCTTTCAGGATTTTCCACAGCTTATTGTGATCCACACAGTCAAAGGCTTTGGCATAGTCAATAAAGCAGAAATAGCTGTTTTTCTGGAATTCTCTTGCCTTTTCCACGATCCAGCAGATGTTGGCAATTTGATCTGTGGTTCCTCTGACTTTTTTAAAACCAGCTTGAACATCAGGAAGTTCACGGTTCACGTATTGCTGAAGCCTGGCTTGGAGAAGTTTGAGCATTACTTTACTAGCATGTGAGATGAGTGCAATTGTTCGGTATTAATAAGGTAAAATAATAGCAAATGAAACAACTGACCAAGGATTAATTTCCAAAATATACAAGCAGTTCATAAAACTCATTACCAGAAAAACAAATAACCTAATCAAAAAGTGGGCAAAAGACCTAAACAGACATTTATCTGAAGAAGACATCAGTTCAGTTCAATCACTCAGTCATGTCCGACTCTTTATGACCCCATGAATACACACACCAGGCCTCCCCGTCCATTACCAACTCCAGGAGTCCACTCAAACCCATGTCCATCAAGTCGGTGATGCCATCCAGCCATCTCATCCTCTGTCATCCCCTTCTCCTCCTGCCCCCGATCCCTCCCAGCATCAGGGTGTTTTTAATGAGTCAACTCTTCGCATGTGGTGGCCAAAGTATTGGAGTTTCCGCTTTAGCATCAGTCCTTCCAGTGAACACCCAAGACGGATCTCCTTCAGAATGGACTAGTTGGATCTCTTGCAGTCTAAGGGACTCTCAAGAGTCTTCTCCAGCACCACAGTTCAAAAGCATCAATTCTTTGCTGCTCAGCTTTCTTCACAGTTCAACTCTTACATTCATACATGACCACTGGAAAAACCAGAGCCTTGACTAGAAGGACCTTTGTTGACAAAGGAATATATCTGCTTTTCAATATGCTGTCTAGGTTGGTCATAACTTTCCTCCCAAGGAGTAAGTGTCTTTTAAATTCATGGCTACAGTCACCATTTGCAGTAATTTTGAAGCCCCCAAAAATAAAGTCTGACACTGTTTCCCCTATTTCCCCATCTATTTCCCACGAAGTATATCCAGGGTTTACAGCATGCCCACTAGCCTCATGCTGTTAGATGGAAAGGATTTATAAACTCCAATGTTGGAACACCCCCAGGGGGATCAAAAGTATTTCATTTTTTCTTTTTTATGTCACTGTAGCAGGGTATAATACGATCCTGTGTTAACAAAGAAAAAATGTTGTTGTTCAGTCACCAAGCTTTGTCCAAATCTTTGTGATCCCATGGACTGCAGCCCGTCAGGCTTCCTTGTCTTTCACTATCTCTCAGAGTTTGCTCAACCTCTTGTTCATTGAGTCAGTGATGCCATCCAATCATCTGATCCTCTGTTGCTCCCCTTTTTCCTGCCTTTAATCTTTACCAATATCAGGGTCTTTTCCAATTCGTCAGCTCTTCACATCAGGTTTCCAAAGTACTGGAGCTTCAGCTTCAGCATCAGTCCTTCCAAATGAATATTCAGGATTTATTTCCTTTGGGATTGACTGGTTTGATCTCTTTGCTGTCCAAGGGGCTCTCAAGAGTCTTCTCCAGCACCACAATTTGAAAGCATAAATTATTTGGTTCTCAGTCTTCTTTATAGTTCAACTCTCACATCCATACATGACTACTGGAAAAATCATAACTTTGACTATATGGACCTTTGTCTGCAAAGTGATGTTCATTTCAGTTCAGTCACTAAGTTGTCTCCAACTCTTTGTGACCCCATGGACCTCAGCATGCCAGGGTTCCCTGTCCATCACCAACACCTGGAGCTTGCTCAAACTCATGTCCATTGAGTCAGTGAAGCCAATCAACTATCTCATCCTCTGTCGTCCACTTCTCCTCCTGTCTTCAATCTTTCCCAGCATCAGGGTCTTTTCTAATGAGTGAGTTCTTTGCATCAGGTGACCAAAGTAATGGAGCTTCACCTTCAGCATCAGTCTTTCCAATGAATATTCAAGACTCATTTCCTTTAGGAAAGTGATGTCTCTGCTTTTTAATACACTGTCTAGGTTTGTAATAGCTTTCCTCTAAGGAACAACTGTCCTTTAATTTCATGGCTGAATTCAGCATCTGCAGTGATTTTGGAGCCCAAGAAATAAAATATGTCATTGTTTCCACATTTTCCCCATGTATCTACCATGAAGTGCCAGAACTGGATGCCATGATCTTAGTTTTCTGAGTGTTGAGGTTTAAGCTGGCTTTTTCACATTCCTCTTTCACCCTCATCAAGAGGCTTTTTAGTTCCTCTTCTCCTTCTACCATTAGACTGGTAACATCTGCATATCTGAGGTTGTTGATATTTCTCCTGGCATTCTTGATTCCCACTTGTGATTCATCCAGCCCCACATTTTGCATGATGTACTGTGTATATAAGTTAAATTACTGGTAACGGTATGCAACCTTGACTTACTCTTTTCCCAATTTGGAACCAGTCCATTGTTCCATGTCTGGTTCTAACTGTTGCTTTTTGACTTGTATACAGGTTTCTTAGGAGGTGTGTAGGGTGGTCTGATATTCCCATCTGTTTAGGGATTTTCCACAGTTTGTGTGATCCACACAGTCAAAGGCTCTAGCACAGTCAATGAGGCAGATGTAGATGTTTTTCTGAAACTCTCTTGCTTTTTCTATGATTCAGCAGATGTTGGCAATCTGATCTCTGGTACCTCTGCCTTTTCTAAACCCAGCTTGTATATCTGAAAGTTCTCGGTTAGCATATTGCTGAAGTGTAGCTTAAAGGATTTTGAGCACTACCTTGCTGTCATGCAAACCACCATCCATAGATCTTCAGGCACTCTATCTATCAGATCTAATCCCTTGAATCTATTCACCATCCCCACTGCATAATCATAATGTATTTGACTTAGCTCTACCTAAATGGCCTAGTGGTTTTCCCTATTTTCTTCAATTTAAGTGTGAAGTTTGCAGTAAGGTGTTCATGATCTGAGCCACAGTCAGCTCCAGGTCTTGTTTGTGCTGACTGTATAGAGCTCTATCTTCAACTGCAAAGAATATAATCAATCTGATTTTGGTATTGACCATCTGGTGATGTCCATGTGTAGAGTCGTCCCTTTTGTTGTTGGAAGAGGGTGTTTGCTATGACCAGTGTGTTCCATTGGCAAAACTCTGTTAGCCTTTGCCCTGCTTCATTTTTTACTCCAAGAGAACTGGGCCAAAATGGAAACAATGTTTATTTGTAGATGTGTCTGGTTGTGAAAGTAAAGTCCAATGTTGTAAAAAGCAAAATTGCACAGGAATCTGGAATGTTAAGTCCATGAGTCCAGGTAAATTTGATGTGGTTGGTCAAGCAATGGCAAGATTGAACATTGACATTTTAGAAATCAGTGAACTAAAATGGATGGAAATGGACAAATTTGATTCAGATGACCATTATATCTACTACTATGGGCAAGAATCCCTTAAAATAAATGGAGTAGCCCTCATAATCAACAAGAGTCAAAAATGCAGTACTTGGGTGCAATCTTAAGAAATACTAGGCCTCTGCATTTGCAGCCCTGAAAATGAGAGTAATCCTGAAAAGTACAGCTTTTTGGCTTCCCCAATGAATCATTTGTCAGTGCACAAATAATATTCCAGTGAGAGGTTTCTTAGGATGAATCCTCTCCATTTTAAACATTAGGAATCCATAACTCTGAGCCTCCCCTGGATAGCATACTAGAAGTCAGCTTTAAAAAGATAAGGATTTCTCTTTCTTTCAATTTTGTCTAACTGTTGTGCTGTGTCCTTTCAAAAGACAGGGTACTATTTTAAGTAGCTAGAAAATGGCAGGGACATATGTTCACTCCACAGCTCATACAAACATGAAACTACACTTTACATATCTATTTAAATCCATACCAAAATGCATAAAAGGGCTCATTCTTTATTTGAAAGCTATCTTTGGAAGGGCTGCCTCCTTAGGAACCATCACTGTAATTGATATTCAGATGTATATATCAGTTTGAAAAGATCAGGAGATAATTCATACTTTACAAGATAGTTATTAAGACTACTGCAAGTTAACTCTAGTTTAAATATATGAAATTGTAGGTATTTCTAGTGTATTCATTTGATTCCAAAGTAGAAAATATAATCATGTCAATGACAATGCACGAGAAAAGTTATGTATTTGATTACTCTGGAAACAAAGATTATTCAATAATGCTTCATTTTATGCATATATACGTTCTGTAAAAATGTATCAATTGTACCTTTAATTTGGACACATTTTTGACATAAAAAATTAATGTAATTTCAATGCAACCCAAACTGAACGTACCATATCAAGATTATTGTGATGTGAGGTTCTTCAGGGCTAGAATATATTCAGAAATAGGAAAAAATTTTCAGGCCACTATTATGCAAACAAAAGTTGATCATATGGTGACCATATGTCAACAAACTTTTTAAAAATTAAATCAATTGTATTTTATGTAGGCACATAAGTTTGCCATTTGACTAACTTTCTTATTCCTAATTAATGTAATTCAACAGAAATTTATTGCATATGTTTTCTTTATCTTTTTCTCTCAACTCTAAATAAATTGATCCTATTTCTTCTTGCATCCAGAGCCCTATTACCTTTTAGGTAAAAAAAAAAAAAAATCTTCCATAAAGTTTCACTTTCTACTAGTACATCTGTTCTAAAATAGCTGTACTTTAGTCCAGAGTGGGCCAGGCTATGAAGATAAATCAGGCAAAGCACCAAGGTGAGGTAAGAAATAAAATGAATTTTCTGAAAGCTTTTAGAAGGAAAGTGATGTTTCATATATCAGTACTGTATTATAGTCTGAAAAGGATTCCCTTGTGGCCCAGTGGTAAAGAATCTGCCTGCCAATGTAGGAGTAACAGGAGACACAGGTTCCATCCCTGGATTGGGAAGAGCCTCTGGAGGATAAAATGGCAACTCATTCCAGTATTCTTGCCAGAATAATCCAATAGATAGGAGAACCTGGCTGGCTATAGTAGGGGATCACAAAAAGTCAAGACTGAGCAACAATCAGATGAGATAGTCAGAAAGCAAGTGATCAGTAACTGTGACTGCATTATTATAATATTTAATTTTCCTATGAGGTTAGAATATGATTTACCCTTATTATCCTCAGTTAACAGATAATGAAACTTTGGTTGTTCCAATAGACTTTTTCATACAAATATTAAACTCATTTAGTTCCTTTCCAAGGAAAACCACATTCAGGTTATTATTGGAATTCAGTCTAAAAGTTCCTGACTTATTATTTGTAGTATAGGAACAAAAGTACCACTATATAGATATGCATATATCAGGATATAATACACAACAGCCTGACTTTTAATAGTACAAAGATTGGAACTGATCTAAATAAACATCCAATAGTGGAATACATTGTAGTGTATCTAAACTACAGACTTTGAGACTCTAGGAAAAAAGAGTACATTCTATCTCTATATCTTGACCTGGATGGGTGTAAAATATATCTTATTAAGTGAAAATGTAATTTTAAAAGTAATGTGTATAATATGAACCCATGTTTGTAACAGAAAGTTATAGAAAAGCACATGCTAGACTGAGGACATTGGTTCAGTTCAGTTGCTCAGTCATGTTTGACTCTTTGCAACCCCATGGACTGCAGCATGCCAGGCCTCCCTGTGCATCATCAACTCCTGGAGTTTACTTAAACTCATGTCCGTTGTGTTAGTGATGCCATCCAACCATCTCATCCTCTGTCATCCCCTTTTCCTCCTGCATTCAATCTTTGCCAATGAGTCAGTTATTTGCATTAAGTGTCCAAAGTATTGGAGTTTCAGCTTCAGCATCATTCCTTCCAATGAATATTCAGGACTGATTTCCTTTAGGATGGACTGGTTGGGTTTCCTTGCTGTCCAAGGGATTCTCAAGAGTCTTCTCCAACACCACAGTTCAAAAACATCAATTCTTCTGCACTCAGCTTTCTTTATAGTCCAACTCTCACATCCATACATGACTACTGGAAAAACCATAGCTTTGACTAGATGGACCTTTGTTGGCAAAGTAATGTCTCTGCTTTTTAATATGCTGTCTAGGTTGTTCATAACTTTTGTTCTATGAAACAAGCATCCTTTAATTTCATGGCTGCAGTCACCATCTGCAGTGATTTGGACATTGGTTATGTCAGTGGAATGCATATGGAGAAGAGTTGGGGAAATGGTAGTGTTTATTTTTTATATTTCTTTTTTATATATATTACAATGATCATATATTACTTTTATAATTAAAAAGGAATAAACCATAATGTCTTACAAAAATCAAAAACAAACAGCAAGGTGTTATAGTGATTTTTCTCTAAGTGATGCATTACCATTGCTTATAATGGCACCCCACTCCAGTACTTTGCCTGGAAAATCCAATGGATGGAGGAGTCTGGTAGGCTGCAGTCCATGGGGTCGCTAAGAGTCAGACACGACTGAGCGACTTCACTTTCACTTTTCACTTTCATGCATTGGAGAAGGAAATGGCAATCCACTCCAGTGTTCTTGCCTGGAGAATCCCAGGGACAGGGGAGCCTGGTGACTGCCGTCTATGGGGTCACACAGAGTCGGACACGACTGAAGTGACTTAGCAGCAGCATATTATTCACATTGTTTTACTGTTGTAGCATGAATAAAAGTTATTTTATTGAGTAAATAATAGTTGCCTCACAGAGTTGTTGTAAAGATCAAATGACTTATCAAAATGTAGCCCCCACCAGATAGAATACCCAATGATAACAGCTGCCCTGGTCATAGTGGTAGTAGGTCAGAAGAGAAATAATTTTATTTGCAGAGATAAGGAGGAAGGTAGTATTTGAGATGGATCTTGAAGGAGTAGGACTTCCATATATGAATATGGGGGTGATGGGCAAGGAGATGACAAACACAGAATATGTTCAGGGAAATTGATTATAAGAAATGTGTTTTTAAAAAATTGACAAAAGAAAAGAAAAGAGGGTGATGGTGCTTTGAAAGAATTATCAAATTCAAGAAATGTGTTTTAAGATAGGGAGAAACCTGAGAATGCCTGCAAGCAGAAGACAAACAGATTGAAGATTGAATTTGAGAATTAATTAAGCCCACGTGACTATGCACTCCAGCTTGTCTGCCTCTCGGTGAGTGATCACACCATCGTGATTATCTGGATCATGAAGATTTTTTTGTATAGTTCTTCTGTGTATTCTTGCCACCTTTTCTTAATGTCTTCTGCTTCTGTTAGGTCCATACCATTTCTGACCTTTATTGTGCCCATCTTTCCATGGGATGTTACCTTGCTATCTCTAATTTTTTTGAAGAGATCTCTAGTCTTTCTCATTCTATTGTTTTCCTCTGTTTCTTTGCATTGATCATTGAGAAAGGCTTTTTTATCTCTCCTTGCTATTCTTTGGATCTCTGCATTCAGATGGGTATATATTTCCTTTTCTCCTTCGCCTTTAGCTTCTCTTGTTTTCTCAGCTATTTGTAAGCTGAGACGACCATTTTGCCTTTTGCATTTCTTTTTCTTGGGGATGGTCTTGATCACTGCCTCCTGTACAATGTCACAAACCTCCATCCATAGTTCTTCAAGCATCCTGTCTATCAGATCTAATCCCTTGAATCTATTTGTCACTTCCACTGTATAATTTGTCATATTTGAAAATGTTTTGAATGTTCAATCTTGCCACCTCCTGATTGACCACTTCCAATTTACCTTGATGCATGGAACTAACATTTCAGGTTCCTATGCAATATTATTCTTTACAACATCAAACTTTACTTCCATCACAGTCAAATTCACAACTGGGCATTGCTTTCACTTTGGGTCTGTCTTTTCACTCTTTCTGGAGTTATTTTCCACTTTCTCCAGGAGCATATTGGGCACCTACTGACCTGGGGAGTTCATCTTTCAGTGTCATATCTTTCTGAGTTTTCATACTGTTCATGGGGTTCTCAAGGCAAGAATATTGAAGTGGTTTGCTCTTCCCTTCTCCAGCAGACCACGTTTTGTCAGAACTCTCCACCCTGACCTGTCTGTTTTGGGTGGTCCTACACAGCATGCTCATAGTTTCACTGTTAGACAAGGCTGTGGTCCATGTTATCAGTTTGATTAGTTTTCTGTGTGATTTTCATTCTGTCTGTCCTCTGACAGATAAGGATAAATGGCTTATGGAGGCTTCCAGATGTGAGAGACTGACTGTGGAGGAGTTCAACTCAGTTCAGTAGCTCAGTCGTGTCCAACTCTTTGTGACCCCATGGACTGCAGCACACCAGGCCTCCCTGTCCATCATCAACACCTAGAGCTTGCTCAAACTCATGTCCGTTGGGCCAGTTAAGCCATCCATCCATCTCATCCTCTGCTGTCCCCTTCTCCTCCTGCCTTCAATCTTTACCAGCATCAGGGTCTTTTCAAATGAGTCAGTTCTTTGCATGACGTGGCCAAAGTATTGCAGTTTCAGCTTCAACATCAGTTCTTCCGATGAATATTCAGGACTGATTTGCTTTAGGATGGACTGGTTGGAAACTGGGTCTTATTCTGATGGGTGGGGCCATGCTCAGTAAATCTTTAATCAAATTTTCTGTTGAATGGGTGGAGCTGTGTTCCCTCCCTGTTGTTTGACCTGAGACCAAACTATGGTAAGGGTAGTAAAGATAATGGTGACCTCCTTCAAAAGCACTTGGGCACCCACTGTTGTATTCAGTGCCCCTGACCCCACAGCAGGCCACTGTTGACCCATGCCTCCACTGGAGACTCCTGGACACTCACAGGCAAGTCTGGGTCAGTCTCTTCTGGAGTCACTGCTCCTTACTCCTGGGTTCTGGTGCACACAAGGTTTTGTTTATGCCCTCCAAGAGTCTGTTTCCCCAGTCCTGTGTAAGTCTTGTTATCAAATCCCAGTGACCTCCAAAGTCAAATTCCCTGGGGGTTCTCAGTATGCCAGAAAATTTGGAAAAATCAGCAGTGGCCACAGGACTAGAAAAGGTCAGTTTTCATTCCAATGTCAAAGAAAGGCAATGCCAAAGAATGTTCAAACTACTGCACAATTTCAGTCATCTCACACTCTAGCAAAGTAATGCTCAAAATTCCCCAAGCCAGGCCTCAACAGTGCGTGACCTGAGGACTTCCAGATGTTCAAGTTGGATTAGAAAAGGCAGAGGAACCAGAGATCAAATTGCCAACATCTGCTGGATTATTGAAAAATCAACAGAGTTCCAGAAAAACATCTACTTCTGCTTTATTGACTATGCCAAAATCTTTGACTGTTTGAATTCTGAAAGACATGGGAATACCAGACCACCTTACCTGCCTCCTGAGAAATCTATATGCAGGTCAAGAAGCAACAGTTAGAACTGGACATGGAACAATCAACTAGTTCCAAATTGGGAAAGGAGTACATCAAGGCTGTGTATTGTAACTCTGCTTATTTAATTTAAATGCAGAGGACATCATGTGAAATACCAGGCTGGATGAAACACAAGCTGGAATGAAGGTTTCCAGGAGAAATATCCATAATCTCAGATACACAGATGACACCACTCTTATGGCAGAAATCGAAGAACTAAAGAGCCTCTTGATGAAAGTGAAAGAAGAGAGTGAAAAACCTGTCCTAAATCTCAACTTTCCAAAAACTAAGATCATGGCATCTGGTCCCCCTCACTTCATGGTAAATAGATGTGGAAATAATGGAAACAGTGAGAGACTTTATTTTCTTGGGCTCCAAATTCACTGCACATGCTGACTGAAGCCATGAGATTAAAAGACACTTGCTCACTGAAAGAAAAGTTATGACCAACCTAGACAGCATATTAGAAAGTACAAACATTACATTGTGGACAAAGTCCATCTAGTCAAGGCTATGGTTTTTCCAGTAGTCGTGTATGGATGTGAGAGTTGGACCATAATGAAAGCTGAGTGCCGAAAAACTGATGGTTTTGAACTGTGGTGTTGAAAAAGGCTCTTGAGAGTTCCTTGAAGTGTGAGATCAAACCAGTAAATCCAAAAGGAAATCAATCCTGAATATTCATTGGAACGACTGATGCTGAAACTGAAATTCCAATACTTTGGCCGCCTGATGAGAAGAACTGACTCATTGGCAAATACCCTGATGCTGGGGAAAATTGAAGGCAGGAGGAGAAAGGGACGACAGAAGATGAGATATTTGGATGGCTTCACTGATTCGATGGACATGAGTTTGAGCAAGCTCTGGGAGTTGGTGATGGACAGGGAAGCCTGGCATGCTGCAGTCCATGGGATCACAATGAGTCAGACACGACTGAGAGACTGAACTGATAGAAAAAAGTGTAGAGAATGCAGATAATGAAATCAGGACATGAGTAGAGTTGTGGCTTTGGCAAAGTGAGATACACTTTATTAAAGACAGAATTAAAAAGGGCAATAGCAAGTGATTTTTAACATGGGTAGAAAGAAAATGGGTAGAAAGACTTCAGTGGTGGCTCAGATGGTAAAACATCTGCATACAATGCAGGAGACCTGGGTTTGATCCCTGGTCAGGAAGATCCTCTGGAGAAGGAAATGGCAACCCACTCCAGTACTCTTGCCTGGAAAATCCCATGGACGGAGGAGTGTGGTATGCTACAGTCCATGGGGTCGCAAAGAGTCGGACACGACTGAGGGACTTCACTTTCACTTTCAGAAAGAAAATTGAGAGAAATTTCAGGTCGAAAATCTTTAATTTAAAAATAAAGAGTCAATAAAATAGTAAGAAGGCTAGGGTGAGGTTGAATACTTTGAAGAAAGCTTGTATTTTCGGGGGCTCCAAAATCACTGCAGATGGTGACTGCAGCCATGAAATTAAAAGACACTTATTCCTTGGAAGAAAAGTTATGACCAACCTAGATAGCATATTGAAAAGCAGAGACATTACTTTGCCAACAAAGGTCCATCTAGTCAAAGCTATGGTTTTCCCAGTGGTCATGTATGGATATGGAAGTTGGGCTGTGAAGAAAGCTGAGAACCAAAGAATTGATGCTTTTGAGCTGTGGTGTTGGAGAAGACTCTTGATAGTCCCTTGGACTGCAAGGAGATCCAACCAGTCCATTCTGAAGATCAGCCCTGGGATTTCTTTGGAAGGAATGATGCTAAAGCTGAAACTCCAGTACTTTGGCCAACTCATGAGAAGAGTTGACTCATTGGAAAAGACTCTGATGCTGGGAGGGATTGGGGGCAGGAGGAGAAGGGGACGACAGAGGATGATATGGCTGGATGGCATCACTGACTCTATGAAGGTGAGTCTGAGTGAACTCTGAGAGTTGGTGATGGACAGGGAGGCCTGGCATGCTGTGATTCATGGGGTTGCAAAGAGTCGGACACGACTGAGCGACTGAACTGAACTGAACTGGAATAGTTACAATGGAGAAGACCAAAAGAGTGCTATTAAGGATATTTAAAGGGATTAGTAATCAAGAGCAAAATCCTAGCTGAGATCAAAGCACATAATCATCATAGTTTTGCAACTTTTTTACTGAAGCCCTATGCCAAAGCAGTGAGAGTGAATGACAACCATCATCCACAGCTGGAAGTTAGTGTAGCAGGGACTGCTGGTGTTCCCCAAATATCTACTCTACTCTTTTTCTACAGTAATCGAGTCTGCTTTTATCTGGACACATGAATACCCAGAATAAGGCTAAATTTTCTAGTTTCATTTCCAATTAGTTATTGCCACGTGACTCAACTCTGACTAAGATAGGAGCCAAAGCAATGCACACAAATTCTAGGTTGTCCCTAAATAGAAAATGTGCCACTTGTCCTCTTTTTTTACCCCTTCAAGCAGGTACTAGATGGAGTACGGATGTAGGATGGGTCATTTTGGACTATATGGATCAGCATCCTAAAGATGGATCATGAAAATGGAGATAATTTGGACTTATCATGAATTCACAGAGTAAGACATACTAACTTAAGGGGAGTGACATGAAGATGGTGGCACAAGTCATTCCTGACTTTGCTTCCCCTCTCAAGTGCAACTAATAGCTACTTGAGCTGACAGACAGGCAGAAGACACCACTGAACAAATTCTAGAACACAGAGGTGAGGCTGAAGCACCTCCCTGCATCAGAGACCAAGACAGACTATATTAGAAGGTTAAGAGATGCAACTATATATTTCCTGCACTGTACCTCCCACAGGCAAGTCGGGTACTACATGGAAAGGTTGCCTCTGAGCCTCTGATTCCTTCATTGGGGAAGGAGACTCCAGGGGAAAACAACTGGCCCCTCACTGCTGGAGATTTTTGGGCCACTTTGTGGAAGTCCCTACACTGTCTTGCCTCATAAGGATTGCAAGGGAATCTGTGGGGCTCAAAAACTTGGAATCTGATGGTGATTGAGAAAGGGGGGGCTTGCAACAACTAGTACACAAATCTTTGCAGACCAAGTCCATACCTGCAGTGCCTAAGAGGTAATCCCAACCAGTAGCTTTGCTAATTTGAAAAACTAAGTTGGTGGTGCACTCTGATCAGGGATCTTGGTAGGGTGCAGAGCTGCCTGATTCAGATACTTAAATAAGGAGTTTTGCCAGCCCTTGAGCCTGGTTTGCCTACACTTAGGCAAGGAACTGAGTCACAACCCCACCTGCTGTGGAGAGTATCTCCCAGCCATATGTGATCAAGGGAATAATGGAAATATTTGGAAGATGTTGCTGCTGCTGCTGCTGCATTGCTTCAGTCATGTCTGACTCTGTGCAACCCCATAGACAGCAGCCCACCAGACTTCCCTGCCCCTTTCTTTCTCCAGGCAAGAACACTGGAGGGGGTTACCATTTCCTTATCCAATGCATGAAGGTGAAAAGTGAAAGTGAAGTCGCTCAGTTGTGCCCGACTCTTAGCGACCCCATGGACTGCAGCCTACCAGGCTCCTCTGCCCATGGATTTTCCAGGCAAGAGTACTGGAGTAGGGTGCCATTGCTTTCTCCGTTGGAAGATGTTACAACCCAGTAAAGCTCGAGCTGAGAGACAAGTGAGTAGGCAGATCTGATTGTCTTCAGAGCAAGGCCAGTACTAGGCATGTAGAGTTCCCCTGCTATACCTAGGCAGGGGGATTGATTTATAGCCATGACTGAGGGTAGCTCCTAGACCCTCCCAACTAGACCCTGGGAAACTGAGAGTTGCTTGGAGCAGCTCCTCCCCTTCCTGCCCAGGCAAAGAAGCTGGCACACAGCTCTACCTGCTTTGGCTCCTAGTTTCATCTGACAAGAAAGGTTGGCAAGAATGCCCAAAAGCTGTATGGCACAGTGGCAGTTGAGCTGACAGAAGGGCAGGCAGAGCTGAGAGTTTATAGATCAAAACCAGTGAGCCTGTTTGGCCAGTGAACTTGGGGCACAGGTCAGCTTGAGTTAAGACAAAAAATAGTCTTACCAATCTTTACAAATAAAAAGTTGCTTCTCCTACTGAACCTAGGCAAAGAAACTAATTCATTTTTTTATTTTATTTTTAAACTTTACATAATTGTATTAGTTTTGCCAAATATCAAAATGAATCCGCCACAGGTATACATGTGTTCCCCATCCTGAACCCTCCTCCCTCCTCCCTCCCCATTCCATCCCTCTGGGTCGTCCCAGTGCACCAGCCCCAAGCATCCAGTATCATGCATCGAACCTGGACTGGCAACTCGTTTCATACTTGATATTTTACATGTTTCAATGCCATTCTCCCAAATCTTCCCACCCTCTCCCTCTCTCACTGAGTCCATAAGACTGCTCTATACATCAGTGTCTCTTTTGCTGTCTCGTACACAGGGTTATTGTTACCATCTTTCTCAATTCCATATATATGCGTTAGTATACTGTATCGGTGTTTTTCTTTCTGGCTTACTTCACTCTGTATAATACGCTCCAGTTACATCCACCTCATTAGAACTGATTCAAATGTATTCTTTTTAATGGCTGAGTAATACTCCATTGTGTATATGTACCACAGCTTTCTTATCCATTCATCTGCTGATGGACATCTAAGTTGCTTCCATGTCCTGGCTATTATAAAAAGTGCTGCAATGAACATTGGGGTACACGTGTCTCTTTCCCTTCTGGTTTCCTCAGTGTGTATGCCCAGCAGTGGGATTGCTGGATCATAAGGCATGTCTATTTCCAGTTTTTTAAGGAATCTCCACACTGTTCTCCATAGTGGCTGTACTAGTTTGCATTCCCACCAACAGTGTAAGAGGGTTCCCTTTTCTCCACACCCTCTCCAGCATTTATTACTTGTAGACTTTTGGATCGCAGCCATTCTGACTGGTGTGAAATGGTACCTCATAGTGGTTTTGATTTGCATTTCTCTGATAATGAGTGATGTTGAGCATCTTTTCATGTGTTTGTTAGCCATCTGTATGTCTTCTTTGGAGAAATGTCTATTTAGTTCTTTGGCCCATTTTTTGATTGGGTCATTTATTTTTCTGGAGTTGAGCTGTAGGAGTTGCTTGTATATTCTCGAGATTAGATGTTTGTCAGTTGCTTCATTTGCTATTATCTTCTCCCATTCTGAAGGCTGTCTTTTCACCTTGCTAATAGTTTCCTTTGATGTGCAGAAGCTTTTAAGGTTAATTAGGCCCCATTTGTTTATTTTTGCTTTTATTTCCAATATTCTGGGAGGTGGGTCATAGAGGATCCTGCTGTGATGTATGTCGGAGAGTGTTTTGCCTATGTTCTCCTCTAGGAGTTTTATAGTTTCTGGTCTTACATTTAGATCTTTAATCCATTTTGAGTTTATTTTTGTGTATGGTGTTAGAAAGTGTTCTAGTTTCATTCTTTTACAAGTGGTTGACCAGATTTCCCAGCACCACTTGTTAAAGAGATTGTCTTTAATCCATTGTATATTCTTGCCTCCTTTGTCAAAGATAAGGTGTCCATATGTGCGTGGATTTATCTCTGGGCTTTCTATTTTGTTCCATTGATCTATATTTGTGTCTTTGTGCCAGTACCATACTGTCTTGATAACTGTGGCTTTGTAGTAGAGCCTGAAGTCAGGTAGGTTGATTCCTCCAGTTCCATTCTTCTTTCTCAAGATCGCTTTGGCTATTCGAGGTTTTTTGTATTTCCATACAAATTGTGAAATTATTTGTTCTAGCTCTGTGAAGAATGCTGTTGGTAGCTTGATAGGGATTGCATTGAATCTATAGATTGCTTTGGGTAGTATACTCGTTTTCACTATATTGATTCTTCCAATCCATGAACATGGTATATTTCTCCATCTATTAGTGTCCTCTTTGATTTCTTTCACCAGTGTTTTATAGTTTTCTATATATAGGTCTTTAGTTTCTTTAGGTAGATTCTTAGACTTCATTGCTGAATATAGCCTATTGGACCAGGGAATGCAACCAGAGCATGCAGGAAGATATGTAGCTCATCCAACTGTCCTACTTACTGTGGCAGTTGAACAAATAGCACAGCCCACGGCTTTCCCTGTCTGTAGAACAAAACTGGTGGCCTCATCTGACCAGGGAATTCAGTGCACTCTTGCCTAATTTGGATCGCCAAATAATGAATTATATAGGTCATGGTTCCTGTCATGCTGTCTGGCCAGAGCAGGGAAACTAATTCATAGCCCAATATACTGCTGAATATAATACCCAGTCCATCTTGAAAGTCTGACCAAGAGAATCCAGACAATCACAGAGCCTATACTACAGCTTCACTTGGTTAGGAAACCATGCCAGCATTCCTAGCCAGCTGTTCTCAGTCAATGGCACACATCCTGATTCCAATCCTCAGAGCTTGAACAGTTGTCTCACCCCAAAATAGAAAATAAATACCAGTTCCCATCTGTCCAAGGTCATTTCTAGCAGACACACCCAGAAACCTGAACTGAACTGATGGGTAAAAATATGTCTCTGCCAAAGCAAAACCTGTAAAGTCTGGAAGAGGAGCCCAATTACTCAGATGTGCAGATACCAACCTAAGGAGTTAAGGATAATCAAAGACTAGGTAAATATGACACCATCAAAGGCAACTAATAAAGTCTAACAACATAAAGAAATGGAGATCTGTGCACTGTCAGACAAAGAATTCCACTTTAGGAAGTTTAACAAACTACAAAAAAACTCATGTGACTAAACTAAATTAGGAAGACAATGTAAGAGCAAAATGAGTTTTGCAAAGGTATAGGAACCATCAGCAGCAATTACAACAAATTTGAACAGAAATCCTAGAGTTGAAAAATACAGTAACTGAATTGAAGAATTCAATACCAAGTTTCAAAAGCAGATTTAACCATGCAGAAGAAAGAATCATCCACTTGGAAGATAGCACATTCGAAATTATCCAGTCAGAGGAGCAAAAAGAAAAAAAAAGAATGAAAAAAAAGTGATGAAAGCCTATGGGATTTATGGGACACGATGAAAATGAACAATGTTCGAATTATGGGAATTCCAGAAGGAGAAGAGAAAGAAAAAAGGACAGAAAGTATATTTAAAGCAATAATGACTGAAAACTTCTCAAATCTGGGAAGAGAAAGGCACATCCAGATTCATAAGGTCCAAGGGACCCCAAATAAGTTGAACCTAAATAGTCCTCACCTGAGACATTACAATTAAATTGTCAAAAGTCAAAGAGAAAGAAAGAATTTTAAAAACAGCAAGAGAAGAGACAGAAGTTACATATATGGAAATCCCCATAAGATTATCAGCAGATTTCTCAATAAAAATATTTCAGGCCAGGAAAGAATGGGATACAGTCAAATTATCAAAAGAAAAAAAAATGACAAAAATACTATACCCAGCAAAGCTATCCTTCAGAGCTGAAGGAAGAATAAAAACTTTACCAAACAAACAAAAGCTGAGGGAGTTCATTACTATTGTATCTGCCTTACAAGAAATGCTAGTGGGAGTTTTTGAGTGGAAGTAAAAAGACACTAGTTAACATCTTAAAAACATAAAAAGATAGTGAAATGCACACTACTAATGGTAAGTACATAGTCACAATTGGATTATGTCATTTGGTAATTGGTGCAACATTCTCTTATAACTCCAGTTTAAATGTAAAAAAAAAAAAACACATAGTGAAAATAACCATTACTACAATAATTTTTTTACTAGTTATACAATATAAGATATATGTAAACTGTTTCAACAATAATCTAAAATGTGACAGTGTGGAAAAGTAAAAGTGCCAAGTTTAGGCATTCTACACAGTTAACTTATTGTCAACTCAAAAGAAAATGTTAAAATTTTAAGATATTTTATATGAGCTTCATGGTAACCACAAGAGAAAAACCTGTAGAAATTACACAAAGAACATAATTAAGAAATCATAGCATACTGATATCAAACATTAAAAAAGAAAACAGGATAAGAAACCAGAGTAGAGAGGGAACATATCTCAATATATAAAGGTCACTTATGACAAACCCACAACCAACAATGGGGGAGGGACAAATAGGGATATAGGATTAACAGATACAAAATTCTATATATAAAATAGATAAGCAACAAGGATATACTGTATGCTGCTACTAAGTCACTTCAGTCGTGTGCGACTCTGTGCAACCCCATTGACGGCAGCCCACCAGGCTCCCCTATCCCTGGGATTCTCCAGGCAAGAACACTGGAGTGAGTTGCCATTTCCTTCTCCAATTCATGAAAGTGATAAGTGAATGTGAAGTCGCTCAGTCATGTCCGACTCCTAGCGACCCCATGGACTGCAGTCTACCAGGCTCCTCCACCCATGGGATTTTCCAGGCAAGAGTACTGGAGTGGGGTGCCATTGCCTTCTCCCATATACTCTATAGCACAGGCAATTTTGCCCATTGTCTTTTAATAACTTACAATGGAGTATAATCTGCAAAGATACTGAATTGCTGTACTATACTCTTGAAACTAACACAATTTTATAAATCAACTGTATTTCAATTAAAAAAAGAACTAAAATTAGAAAAAAAAAAAAAAAGATTTACTAAGTCAACCCAAGGCAATGAAGTAAGATCAGAGGGAAGGGCTGACTTAGAATACCATGACAACTGTCACTCTAAATATCCTCTGGACCAGTAATTTAGACTTTTCCTAAATTCCAGGGTGAGAAAACTACCCTCAGTGCAAGCATTAGTGGGGACCAATCTATTTTTAATTCTTTTATATATTTATTTTTATTTTATTTTTGCAGTTTATTTTAAATTGAAGGATAATTGGTTTACAATATGTGTTGGTTTCTTCCAAACATCAACATAAATCAGCCATAGATATACCTATGTTCCTTCACTCATCAATCTCCTGCCCACTTCCCTCCCCATCCCACCCTTTTAGGTTGTTACAGAGCCCTGGTTTGTGTTCCCTGAGGCACAGAGTAAATTCCCATTGGCTATGTATTTTTCATATAGTAATATATATGTTTCCATGTTACTCTCTCTATACACCCCACCTTCTCCTTACTCCCCCTCCCAGCCCCATGTCCATAAGTCTGTTCTCTATGTCTGTGTCTCCATTGCTGCCCTGCAAATAAGTTCATCAGTACCATCTTTCTAGATTCCATGTGTGCATGTGTGTATGCTAAGTAGCTTCAGGCATGTCTGAATCTTTGTGACCCCATGGACTGTAGCCCACCATGTTCCACTGTCCATGGGATTCTGCAGGAAAGAAAACTGAAGTGGGTTGTCATGCCCTCCTCCAGGGGATATTCTTGAGACAGGGATCAAACCCACATCTCCTGTGTCTCCTGCATTGGCAAGCAGGTTATTTACCACTAGATTCCGTATATAAGTGAGTTAATATATGATATTTGTTTTTCTGTTTCTGATTAACTTCACTCTGTATAATAAGCTGTAGGTTCATCCACCTCATTAGAATTGACTCAAATGTGTTCCTTTTTATGACTGAGTAATATTCCATTGTATATATGTACCACATCTTCTTTATCCATTCATGTGTCGATGCACATCCACGTTGCTTCCACATATAGTGCTTCCACTATTGTAAGTAGTGCTGCAGTGAACATTGGGATACATGTGTCTGTTTCAATTTTGGTTTCCTTAGGGTATATGCCTAGTAGTGGAATTGCTGAGTCATAGTGAAAAAGTTGGCTTAAAGCTCAACTTTCAGAAAACAAAGATCATGGCATCCGGTCCCATCACTTCATGGGAAATAGATGGAGAAACAGTGGAAACAGTGTCAGACTTTATTTTTGGGGGCTCCAAAATCACTGCAGATGGTGACTGCAGCCATGAGATTAAAAGATGCATACTTCTTGGAAGGAAAGTTATGTCCAACCTAGATAGCATATTCAAAAGCAGAGGCATTACTTTGCCAACAAAGGTCCGTCTAGTCAAGGCTATGGTTTTTCCTGTGGTCATGTATGGATGTGAGAGTTGGACTGTGAAGAAGGCTGAGTGCCAAAGAATTGATGCTTTTGAACTGTGGTGTTGGAAAAGACTCTTGAGAGTCCCTTGGACTGCAAGGAGATCCAACCAGTCCATTCTGAAGGAGATCAGCCCTGGGATTTCTTTGGAAGGAGTGATGCTAAAGCTGAAACTCCAGTACTTTGGCCACCTCATGCAAAGAGTTGACTCATTGGAAAAGACTCTGATGCTGGGAGGGATTGGGGTCAGGAGGAGAAGGGGACGACAGAGGATGAGATGGCTGGATGGCATCACTGACTCTATGGACGTGAGTCTGAGTGAACTCCGGAAGTTGGTGATGGACAGGGAGGCCTGGTGTGCTGCGATTCATGGGGTCGCAGAGAGTCGGACACGACTGAGTGACTGAATTGACTGAAGGTGGTTTTATTCCTAGCTTTTTAAGGAATTTCCATAACTGTCTTCCATAGTGACTGTATCAATTTACATTTCCACTAGCAGTGGAAGAGGGTTCTATTTGCTCCATACCCTCATCAGCATTTATTGTTTATAGATTTTTTTGATGATGTCCTTTCTGACTGTTGGGAGGTGATATCTCACTGTAGTTTTGATATGTATTTCTCTAATAATGAGCGATGTTGAGCATGTTCTCATGTGCTTATTATCCATTTGTATGCATTCTTTGGAGAAATGTGTGTTTAGTTCTTTTCAATTTTTGATGGGGTTTTTGTTTTTCTGTTATTCAGTTGTATGAGCTGCTTTTATATTTTGGAAATCAATTCTTTGTCAGTTGTTTCACTTTCTATTATTTTCTCCCATTCTGAGGGTTGTTTTTTCACATTGTTTATAGTTTCCTTTGCTGTGCAAAAGCTTTTAAGTTAAAATAGGTCCCACTTGTTTATTTTTGTTTTTATTTCCATTACTTGAGGAGGTGCATCATAGAGGATCTTACTGTGATTTATGTCATAGACTGTTCTGCCTGTGTTCCTCCAAGAGTTTTAGTTTCTGGTCTTATGTTTAGGTCTTTAATCTATTTTGAATTTATCTTCATGTATGGTGTTAAGAAGTGTTCTAACTTCATTTTTACAAAAGTAGCTGTCCAGTTTTCCCAGCTGCATTTATTGAAGAGACTGTCTTTGCCCAATTGTGTATATTCTTGCCTCCTTTGTCAAAAACAAGGTATCCATAGGTGCATAGGTTTATCTCTGGGATTTCTATCTTGTTCTATTGGTCTATATTCCTGTTTTTGAGCCAGTACCATACTGTCTTGATGACTGTCAGTTCAGTTGATTTCAGTTGGTCAGTTGTGTCTGACTCTTTGCGACCCCATGGGCTGCAGCACACCAGGCTTCCCTGTCCATCACCAACTCCTGGAACTTGCTCAGACTCATATCCATTGAGTTGGTGAAGCCATCCAGCTGTCTCATTCTCTGTTATCCCATTCTCCTCATGCCTTCAACATTTCTTAGCATCAGAGTCTTTTCCAATGAGTTCTTCCCATCAGGATGCCAAAGTATTGGAGTTTCAGCTTCAGCATCAGTCCTTCCTATGAACACCCAGGACTGATCTCCTTTAGGATGGACTGGTTGGATCTCTTTGCAGTCCAAGGGACTCTCAAGAGTCTTCTCCAACACCACAGTTCAAAAGCATCAACTCTTCAGTGCTCAGCGTTATTTATGGTCCAACTCTCACATCCATACATGACTACTGGAGAAACCATAGCCTTGACTAGACTGACCTTTGTTGGCAAAGTAATGTCTATGCTTTCTAGGTTGGTCATAGCTTTTCTTCAAAGAAGCAAGTGTCTTTTAATTTCATGGCTGCAGTCATAATCTGCAGTGATTTTGGAGTCCAAGAAAATAAAGTCTCTCACTGTTTCCATTGTTTCCCCATCTATTTGCTATGAAATGATGGGACTGGATGCCATGATCTTAGTTTTTGGAGTGTTGAGTTTTAAGCCAGCTTTGTCACTGTCCTCTTTCACTTTCATCAAGAGGCTCTTTAATTCTGCTGTGAGGATGGTGCCATCAGGTTTTTAATATTTTCCCCAGAAATCTTGATTCCAGCTTGTGCTTCATCCAGCCCAACATGTCACATGATGTACTCTGCATGTAAGTTAAATAAGCAGGGTGACAATATACAGCCTTGACGTGCACCTTTCCCTATTTGGAACCAGTCTGTTGTTCCATGCCCTGTTCTAACTGTTGCTTCCTGACCTGCATATAGGTTTCTCAAGAGGCAGATCAGGTGGTCTGGTATTCCCATCTCTTTCATAATTTTCCACAGTTTATTGGGATCCACACAGTCAAAGGCTTTGGCATAGTCAATAAAGCAGAAATAGATATTTTTCTGGAACTCTCTTGCTTTTTCCTATGATCCTATGGATGCTGTCAATTTGATATCTGGTTCCTCTGCCTTTTCTAAATCCAACTTTAATATCTGGAATTTCTCAAATCACCTACTCATGAAACCTCACTTGGAGAATTTTGAGCATTACTTTGCTAGCATGTTAAATGAGTGCAATAGTCCGGTAGTTTGAACATTCTTTGGCACTGCTTTCCTTGATATTGGAATGAAAACTGACCCTTTCTAGTCCTGTAGCTGCTGGTGAATTTTCCAAATTTGCTGGCATATTGAGTGCAGCACTTTCACAGCATCATCTTTCAGGATTTGAAATAGTTCATCTGATTTCCATCACATCCACTACCTTTGTTTGAAGTGATGCTTCCTATGGCCCACTTGACTTCAGACTCCAGGATGTCTGGCTCTACGTAAATGATCACACCGTGGTGGTTATCTTGGTCATGAAGATCTTTTTTGTATAGTTCTTCTGTGTATTTGTGACACTTTTAAAAAATTTCTTCTGCTTCTATTAGGTTCATACCATTTCTGTCCTTTACTGTGCCCATCTTTGCATGAAATGTTCCCTTGGTATCTCTAATTTTCTTGAAGAAATCTCTAGTCTTTCCCATTCTGTTGTTTTCCTCCATTTCTTTGTATTGATCACTGAGGAAGACTTTCTTATCTCTCCTTTCTATTCTTTGGAGCTCTGCATTCAGATAGTATATATTTACTTTTCTCCCTTGCCTTTAGCTTCTTTTCTTTTCTCAGCTATTTGTAAGGTTTGCTCAGACAACCATTTTGTCTTTTTGCGTTTCTTTTTCTTGGAGATGATGTTGACCACAGTCTCCTGTACAATGTTACGAACCTCTGTCCATAGTTCTTCAGTCACCCTATCTATCAGATCTAATCCCTTGAATCTATTTGTCACTTCCACTGTGTATTCATAAGGGATTTTATTTGGGTCATACCTGAATGGCCTAATGGTGTTCCATACGTTTTCAATTTAAGTCTGAATTTTGCAATAAGGAGCTCATAATCTGAGCCACATTCAGCTCCCGGCCTTGTTTTTGCTGACTGTATAGAGTTTTTCCATCTTCAGCTGCATTGTTGAATTCTGTTTGCTAGTTTTTTTGAGGATTTTTGCAGCTATGTTCACCAGTGATATTGGCCTGTACTTTTATTTCTTTGTGTTTTCTTTGTCTGGTTTAGGTACCAAGGTAATAGTGACTTTGTAGAATGAGTTTGAAAGTGTACCTTCCCCTGCAATTTTTTTGAAAGAATTTTAAAAGGATAAGCATTAGCTCTTCTCTAAATGTTTGACAGAATTCACCTGAAGTCATCTGGCTCTGGGTTTTTGTGTCTTGGGAGATTTTTAACCAGTTTCAATCTCAGTGCTTCTTTTTGGCTTGTTTGTAATTTCTGTTTCTTCTTGGGTCAGTCTTGGAAGATTGAACTTTTCTAGGAATCTGTCCATTTCTATGAGGTTGTCCATTTTATTGACTTATAGTTGGTCATAATAGTCTCTAATGATCTTTTTTATTTCTGCATTATCTGTTGTAACCTCTCCTTTTTCATTTCTAATATTTTTAATTTGAATCTTTCCCCTTTTTTCTTGATGAGTCTGGCTAGTGGTTTGTCAATATTTGTTATCTTCTCAAAGAACCATCTTTTAGTTTTATTAATCTTTACTATTGTTTCCTTCATTTCCTTTTCATTTATTTCTGCTATGATTGTTATGATTTATTTCCTTCTACTAACTTTGGTATTTTTTTTTTTGTTCTTTTTTTCCAGTTGTTTTAGATGTAAAGTTAGGTTCTTTATTCGATGTTTTTCTTTTTTACTTGAGGTTGTATTATATAGCTATAAACTGTCCTCTTAGAACTGCTTTTGCTGATTCTCTCACTTTTGAGCTGTCATGTTTTCATTGTCATTTCTTTCTAGGAATTTTTTTTTTAATTTCCCTTTTTATTTCTTCAGTAACCTGTTCAGTTTTTAGAAATGTATTGTTTAATCTCTATGTGTTTGTGTTTTTTTTTTTATGTTTTCTCCCTGTAGTTGATATCTAGTGTCATTGTGTTGTGGCCAGAGAAGATGCTTGATATGATTTCAATTTCCTTAAATTTACTGAGGTTTAATTTGTGACCCAAGATGTGATCTATCCTGGAGAATGTTCCATGTGCACTTGAGAAGAATGTATATTCTTCTGCATTTGGATGGAATTCCTGAAAGTATCAATTAAGGCCATCTGGTCTAAAGTGTCATTTAAAGCTTATGTTTCCTTGCTAATTTTCTGTTTTGATGATATGTCCATTGGTGTAAGTGGGGTGTTGAAGCCCCATACCATTATTGTGTAACTGTCAATTCTCCTTTTATGTCTGTTAGTATTTGTCATAAGTATTGAGGTGTTCCTATGTTGTATAGATAAATATTTACAATTGTTATGTCTTCCTCTTGAATTGATCCCTTGATCATTATATAGTGTCCTTCCTTATGTCTTCTAATAATCTTTATTTTAAGATCTATTTTGTCTGATATGAGGATTGCTACTCTGACTTTCTTTTGCTTCCCATTTACATGGGATATGTATTTTCCATCCTCTCACTTTCAGTCTATATATGTCTCTGGGTCTGAAGTGGGTGTCTTATAGACAGCATATACATGGGTCCTGAGGTATTGTTTATGTATCCATTCAGCTAGTCTGTGTCATTTGGTTGGAGCTTTTAATCTATTTACATTTAGTTATTGACATATATGTTCCTATTGCCATTTTAATTACTTGAGGTTTGTTTTTGTAGGCCTTTCCTTCTCTTGTATTTTCTGTCTATATAAGTCCATTTAACATTCGTTGTAAACAAATTTGGTGGTGCTAAATTCTCTTAACTTCTGCTCATCTATAAAGATTTTGATTTCTCCACCAATTTTGAATGAGATCCTTGCTGGTTAGAGTAATCTTGATTGTTGATTTTTCCCATGAAGTACTTTAAATATATCCTGCCATTCCCTTCTTGCTTGCAGTTTCTCCTGAACAATCATTTGTTAATCGTATGGGATTTCCCTTGTATGTTACTTGTTGCTTTACCTTTGCTGCGTTTAATATTCTCTCTCGTTTTTTTAATCTTTATTTGATTAGTATGTGTCTTGGCATGTTTTTCCTTGGGTTTATCTTGTATGGGACTCTCTGTGCTCCTGGACTTGATTGACTATTTCCTTTCCCATGTTGCATAAATTTTCAACTATAATCTCTTCAAAAATTTTCTCAGATCCTTTCCTTTTTTTTTTTCTTTTTTCTACTGGGACCCCTATAAATCAAATGTTGGTGCATTTAATATTGTCCCAGAGGCCTCTGAGACTACTCTCAGCTCTTTTTGTTCTTTTCCCTTTATTCTGCTCTTTGGTGGTTATTTCCACCATTTTATCCTCCAGATCACTTATCCATTCTTCTGCCTCAATTGTTCTACTAATGTTACCTTCTACAGTATTTTTAATTTCAGTAATCATGTTTTTCATCTTTGTGTATTATTTATTTCTTCTAGATCCTTTTTAAAGGTGTTAACTGATAATTCCATTTTCTCCATTCCATTTTTAATGTTTTGGATCATCTTTACTATCACTACTCTGAATTCTTTTCCAGATAATTTGCCTATTTCCTCTTCATTTATTTGGTCTTGTGTGTTTTTAGCATGTTCCTTCATTTGAGCACTATTTCCCTGCCTTTTCATGTTTTTAACTTATTGAATTTGAGATCTCTTTTTCCCAAGCCTAAATGTAAAATTCCATCTTCCTTTTGGTTTGTGCCCTAGTGGTTATGGTTTGTCCTGTGGTTTGCACAGGCTTCATTTTGGATACTTTTTGTGCTTGTGTTCTGGTGGGAAGAGTTGATATTTTTCCCTCTGATGGACATGGCTGTGTGAGTTGGTAATCCTGTCTGCTGATGATTGGGTTTGTGTTTTTGTCTTGTTTGTTGTTTGGGTGAGAAGTCTTGCACTGGGTGCTGCTGGAAGTTGGGTTTTGCTGGGTCTTGTATACAAGTGGAGGCCTTTGTGGAAGTTATCACTAATCAATACTCCCTGGGGTTAAGAGTTCTTTGGCAGCCTAGGTTCTTGGAGTCAATGCTCCCACTCCAAAGGCTCATGGCCTGATCTCTGGCTGGGGAACTGAAATTCCACAAGTGGTTTGTTCTGGCATTAAAGGGGGTTAAATCAACACACAAAAACAAAACAAAAGGCAAACCCCAGATATATGGTAAATACAAAATCAGGCAAATAATAGCAGAAATAATGGAATACACACATACATATACACACATAAACAAAACCAAAACAGTCCAAAAAAGAAAATACAAGAGTGGCCCAGCAAGTGAAGGAAACCAAAAATGATATCAACCAGTTAAAAACAAGGTACAAAATGGAAACCAAAGCAAGGTGCCAACTGAGGAATAAAGCAACAAAAACAAAACAAACTAACAAACATGGTGAAGAAAAGAAAGAAAAGGAAGAAAAAATAGAAAAGCAAAGTTGAATAGAGCTAGATAAAGAAAGTTTACATATATATTAAAGAATAATTATAGCAAGAAAAGAAGAACAAGAAAAGCAAACAAGGGAATAAATATAAAATAATATTAATAATACATTTAAAAATTTTTAAAGGAAAAGAAAAAAATCCCACAGAATCACAAAAGGCCAATGTAGAGAAAGACGTCTACAAAGCAAATAATAAGTGTGATTTTTTAAAAACATTCTCAAAAGCTTGTGTGTGGGGAGAGAGACTACACTGATGGCTCCACCCTCAGCTTGTGATTCAGCAGAATCTCCCAGCCTCCATGGCTGTCTGGTTTTCCCCTCAGGCCTTTCCCACCTCGATCGCTTCCTTCATGTCCCCTTAGGTTGTCTCCCCACAGTCAACAGCAGACTGCACCCTGGGATTACTTTCCAGTCCCTGTGCTCCAGCTCCCAGCTGCTTCACTTTCTAGAGGACTTGCATCCCTGTCCAGGGTATGTAGGGCTGCAGCAGAGATTGTCTGTGTGATTCTAATTTTGTTCAAACTGTCACAGGTCAGCTGCTTCACTCTCCAAGAGCCTCAAATTCTTCACTTCCGTCCCAAACTATTGCCCTGATGTGGGGATCTGATCCTTGCTTCAGGTCTTCAACTTCCTCAGAACAGGTCTAGTCCTGCTCACTCTCCTCTCCCCACCCCACTTCCTTCATCCTACCGAGATTTGTGTGGGTCTATATATTCTTTTCTGATGGTCAGGTACTCTTGCAAACTCTCAGCAGGTGTTCTGCAAGATTTTCTGTGTCTGAAGGTGTATTCCTGATGTGTCCATCAAGAGAGACGTACTCCACGTCCACCATTTTATTGCATAATCTTGAAACCAATCTATTTGATGAAACCACTATTACTGTCATTAATGATGACAAGAGACATTACCACAACAGACCTAAAAAGGGAGACATCTCATTAATTAGCTACCCTCAATACATTTCTCCCTTGCTGCTTTCCATTATATAACTTAGAAAGCCAAAAAGTCAATTTCCTATACTCATTTGCAGATAAGGGTAACAATGTAATTCGGTTCTGGGAGTGTGACATTAAGCAGAAGTCTGCTGGCACTGACCCCTTACTCTTTCTTCTTCTTTCTGCTTTGAATGTAAACGTGATGTCTGGAGCTTCCCCAGCTATCTTATGACAGTATGACAACAGACATGAAGATGAAACTCAACATATTAAGAAAAGAAGGTGGCGGTCCTAAGATGGCAGAGGAATAGGATGGGGAGACCACTTTCTCCCCCCAAAATTAATTGAAACAGCATTTGAACGCTGAGCAAATTCCACAAAAAAAATTTTGAATGCTGGCAGAGGACATCAGGCACCCAGAAAGTCAACCCATTGTCTATGAAAAGAGATGGAGAAGTCTTGAGGCTACTGTAAGAATAAGACTGAAAACCAGAGGCAGGAGGCTTAAGTCCAAATCCTGAGAACATAAGAGAACTCCTGACTCCAGGGAACCTTAATCGATAGGAGCTCATCAAATGCCTCTATATCTACACTGAAAGCAAGTAACACCCAAGGGCCAAAAAGTTCCAGAGAAAGACATACCACACAAATTCTCCAGCAATGCAGGAACATAGACCTGAGCTTCAATAGACAGACCGCCCCAAAGTCACACCAAACCCACTGACATCTCAAAACTCATTACTGGACACTTCAGTGCACTGCAGGGAGAAAAAATCCAGCTCCACCCATCAGAACACTGACATAAGCTTCCCTAACCAGGAAACTTTGACAAGCCACATGTCCAACCCCACCCACAGTGAGGAACCTCCAAAATAAAGAGGAACCACAAACTGCCAGAATACAGAAAGGCTACCCCAAACACACCAATATAAACAAGATGAAAAGGCAGAGAAATACTCAGCAGGTAAAGGAACAGGATAAATGCCCACCAAACCAAACAAAAGAGGGAGAGATAGGGAATCTATGTGATAAAAAATTCCGAATAATGATAGTGAAAATGATCCAAAATCTTGAAAACAAAATGGAGATACAGATAAATAGCCTGGAGACAAAGATCGAGAAGATGCAAGAAACGTTTAACAAGGACCTAGAAGAAATAAAAAAGAGTCAATATATAATGAATAATGCAATGCAATGCAATGCTGCTAAGTCGCTTCAGTCATGTCCGACTCTGTGCGACCACATACACAGCAGCCCACCAGGCTCCACTGTCCCTGAGATTCTCAAGGCAAGAAATCTGGAGTGGGTTGCCATTTCTTTTTCCAATGCATGAAAATGAAAAGTGAAAGTGAAGTCGCTCAGTTGTGTCCGACTCTTCACGACCCCATGGACTGCAGCCCACCAGGCTCCTCCATCCATGGGATTTTCCAGGAAAGAGTACTGGAGTAGGGTGCCATCACCTTCTCTGGAATAATGCAATAAATGAGACCAAAAACACTCTGGAGGGAACCAACAGTAGAATAACGGAGGCAGAAGATAGGATTAGTGAGGTAGAAGACAGAATGGTAGAAATAAATGAAACAGAAAGGAAAAAAGAATTAAAAGAAATGAGGACAACCTCAGAGACCTCTGGGACAATGTTAAACACCCCAACATTTGACTCATAGAAGCCCCAGAAGAAGAAGACAAAAAGAAAGGCCATGAGAAAATACTTGAGGAGATAATAGTTGAAAACTTCCCTAAAATGGGGAAGGAAATAGTCACGCAAGTCCAAGAAACAGGATAAACCCAAGGCGAAACACCCCAAGACATATATTAGTCAAATTAACAAAGATCAAACACAAAAAACAAATATTAAAAGCAGCAAGGGAAAAACAACAAATAACACACAAGGGGGTTCCCATAAGGATAACAGCTGATCTTTCAATAGAAACTCTTCAGGCCAGGAGGGAATGGCAAGACATACTTAAAGTGATGAAAGAAAATAACCTACAGCCCAGATTACTGTACCCAGCAAGGATCTCATTCAAATATTATATTGAAGGAGAAATCAAAAACTTTACAGACAAGCAAAAGCAGAGAGAATTCAGCACCACCAAACCAGCTCTCCAACAAATGCTAAAGGATATTCTCTAGACAGGAGACACAAAAACAGTGTATAAACTCGAACCCAAAACAATAAAGTAAATGGCAATGGGATCATACTTATCAATAATTACCTTAAATGTAAATGGGTTGAATGTCCCAACCAAAAGACAAAGGCTCGCTGAATGGATACAAAAACAAGACCCCTATATATGTTGTCTACAAGAGACCCATCTTGAAACAAGGGACACATACAGACTGAAATTGAAGGGCTGGAAAAAGATATTCCATGCAAATAGAGACCAAAGGAAAGCAGGAGTAGCAATACTCATATCAGATAAAATAGACTTTAAAACAAGGGCTGTACAAAGAGACAAAGAAAGACACCACATAATGATTAAAGGATCAATCCAAGAAGATATAACAATTATAAATATATATGCAACCAACATAGGAGCACCATGATATGTAAGACAAATGCTAACAAGTACAAAAGGGGAAATTAATAATAACACACTAATAGTGGGAGACTTTAATACTCCACTCACACCTATGGATAGATCAACTAAACAGAAAATTAACAAGGAAACACAAACTTTAAATGATACAATAGACCAGTTAGACCTAGTTGATATCTATAGGACATTTCACCCCAAAACAATTAATTCAGCTTTTTCTCAAGGGCACATGGAACCTTCTCTAGGATAGATCACATCCTGGGCCATAAATCTTGGTAAATTAAAAAAAAAAAAAAAACTGAAATCACTCCAAGTATTTTTTCTGACCACAATGCAGTAAGATTAGATCTCAATTAAAGAAAAAAAAACTATTAAAAATTCCAACATATGGAGTTTTAACAACCAACAAATCACAGAAGAAATCAAAAAAGAAATCAAAATATGCATAGAAATGAATGAAAATGAAAATAGAGTAACCCAAAACCTATGGGACACTGTAAAAGGAATGCTAAAGGGAAGGTTCATAGCAATACAGGCTTACCTCAAGAAACAAGAAAAAAGTCAAATAAATAACCTAGCTCTACACTTAAAGCACCTAGAAAAGGAAAAAATGCATAACCCGAGGATTAGGAGAAGGAAAGAAATCTTAAAAATTAAGGCAGAAATAAAGGCAAAAGAAACAAAAGTGACCATACCAAAAATCAACAAAGCTAAAAGCTGATTCTTTAAGAAGTTAAATAAAATTGACAAAGCATTAGCCAGACTCATCAAGAAACAAAGGGAGAAAAATCAAATCAAAATTACCATGCACCTATGGACACCTTATCTTTGGCAAAGGAGGCAAGAATATAGAATGGAGAAAAGACAATCTCTTTAACAAGTGGTACTGAGAAAACTGGTCAACCACTTATAAAAGAATGAAACTAGATCACTTACTAACACCATACACAAAAGTAAACTCAAAGTGGATTAAAAATCTAAATGTAAGACCAGAAACTATAAAACTCCTAGAGGAGAACATAGGCAAAACACTTTCCGACATAAATTACAGCAGGATCCTTTAGGACCGACCTCCCAGAATACTGGAAATAAAAGCAAAAATAAACAAATGGGACCTAATTAAACTCAAAAGCTTTTGCACAGCATAGGAAACTATAAGCAAGGTGAAAAGACAGCCTTCAGAATGGGAGAAGATAATAGCAAACAAAGCAACTGACAAAGAATTAATCCCAAAAATATACAAGCAATTCCTGCAGCTCAATTGCAGAAAAATAAACAACCCAATCAAAAAATGGGCCAAAGAACTAAACAGACATTTCTCCAAGGAAGACATACAGATGGGTAACAAACACTTGAAAAGATGCTCAACATCACTCATTATTAGAAAAATGCAAATCAAAACCACAATGAGGTACCATTTCATGCCAGTCAGAATCAGTTCAGTTCAGTCAGTTAAGTCGCACAGTCCTGTCCGATTCTTTGAGACCCCATGTATCACAGCACGCCAGGCCTCCCTGTCCAACACCAACTCCTGGAGTTCACTCAAACTCATGTTCATCGAGTCAGTGATGCCATCCAGCCATCTCATCTTCTGTAGTCCCCTTCTCCTCCTACCCTCTATCCCTACCAGCATCAGGGTGTTTTCCAATGAGTCAACACTTTGCATGAAGTGTCCTAAGTATTGGAGTTTCAGCTTCAGCATCAGTCCTTCCAATGAAAACCCAGGACTGATCTCCTTTAGGATGGACTAATTGGCTCTCCTTGCAGTCCAAATGACTCTCAAGAGTCTTCTCCAACACCACAGTTCAAAAGCATCAATTCTTTAGCGCTCAGCTTTCTTCACAGTCCAACACTCACATCCATACAGAACTACTGGAAAAACCATAGCCTTGACTAGACGGACCTTTGTTGACAAAGGAATATCTCTGCTTTTCAATATGCTATCTAGTTTGGTCATAACTTTCCTTTCAAGGAGTAAGCGTCTTTTAATTTCATGGCTGCAATCACCATCTGCAGTGATTTTGGAGCTCCAAAAAGTCTGACACTGTTTCCACTGTTTCCCCATCTATTTTCCATAAAGTGATGGGACCAGATTCCATGATCTTAGTTTTCTGAATATTGAGATTTAAGCCAAATTTTTCACTCTCCTCTTTCATGTTTCTCAAAAGGCTTTTTAGTTCCTCTTCACTTTCTGCCATAAGGGTGGTGTCATCTGCATATCTAAGGTTATTGATATTTCTCCTGGCAATCTTGATTCCAACTTGTGCTTCTTCCAGCCCAGCATTTCTCATGATGTACTCTGCATATAACTTAAATAAGCAGGGTGACAATATACAGCCTTGGTGTACTGCTTTTCCTATTGGAACCAGTCTGTTGTTCCATGTCCAGTTCTAACTGTTGTTTTCTGACCTGCATATAGGTTTCTCTAGAAATAGGTCAGGTGGTCTCATATTCCCATCTCTTTCAGAATTTTCCACAGTTCATTTTGATCCACACTGTCAAAGGCTTTGGCATAGACAATAAAGAAGAAATAAATGTTTTTCTGGAACTCTCTTGCTTTCTCGATGATCCAGCAGATGTTGGCAATTTGATCTCTGGTTCTGCTGCCTTTTCTAAAACCAGCTTGAACATCTGGAAGTTCACTGTTCACGTACTGCTGAAGCCTAGCTTGAAGAATTTTGAGCCTTACTTTACTAGCGTGTGAGATGAGTGCAATTGTGCATTAGTTTGAGCATTCTTTGGCATTGCCTTTCTTTGGGATTGGAATGAAAACCGACCTTTTCCAGTCCTGTGGCCACTGCTGAGTTTTCCAAATTTGCTGGCATATTGAGTGCAGCACTTTCACAGCATCATATTTCAGGATTTGAAATAGCTCAACTGGAATTTTATCAGCTCCACTAGCTTTGTTCGTAGCGATGCTTTCTAAGGCCCACTTGACTTCACATTTCAGGATGTCTGGCTCTAGGTAAGTGATCACACCACCATGATTATCTGGGTTATGAAGCTCTTTTTTGTACAGTCCTTCTGTGTATTCTTGTCACCTCTTCTTAATATCTTCTGCTTCTGTTAGATTTATACTGTTTCTGTCATTTATTGATCCCATCTTTGCATGAAATGTTCCCTTTGTATCTCTAATTTTCTTAAAGAGATCTCTAGTCTTTCCCATTTTGTTTCTTTCCTCTGTTTCTTTGCATTGATTGCTCAGGAAGGCTTTCTTATCTCTCCTTGCTAGTCTTTGGAACCCTGCATTCAGAGGCTTATATCTTTCCTTTTCTCCTTTGCTTCTCACTTCTCTTCTTTTCACAGCTATTTGTAAGGCCTCCTCAGACAGCCATTTTGTTTGTTGTTTGTTTTTTTTTGTGTGTGTTTCTTTTCCATGGGGATGGTCTTGATCCCTGTATCCTGGACAATGTCACGAACCTCCGCCCATAGTTCATCAGGCACTCTGTCTATAAGATCTAGTCCCTTAAATCTATTTCTCACTTCCACTGTATAATCATAAGGCACTTGATTTAGGTCATACATGAATGTTTTAGTTGTTTTCCCCACTTTCATCAATTTAAATCTGAATTTGGCAATAAGGAGTTCATGATCTGAGCCACAGTCATCACCCGGTCTTGTTTTTGCTGGCTGTATTGAGGTTCTCCATCTTTTGCTGCAAAGAATATAATCATTTGATTTCAGTGTTGACAGTCTGGTGATGTCCATGTGTACAGTCTTCTCTTGTGTTGTTGGAAGAGGGTGTTTGCTATGACCAGTGTGTTCTCTTGGCAAAACTCTATTAGCCTTTGCCCTGCTTCATTCTGTACTCCAAGGCCAAATTTGCCTGTTACTCCAGGTATTTCTTGACTTCCTACTTTTGCATTCCATTCCCCTATAATGAAAAGGACATCTTTTTTGTGTGTTAGTTCTAAAAGGTCTTGTAGGTCTTCATAGAACCATTCAACTTCAGCTTCTTCAGCATTACTGGTTGGGGCATAGACTTGGATTACTGTGATATCGAATGCATTGCCTTGGAAATGAATAGAAATCGTTCTGTCTTTTTTGAGATTGCATCCAAGTACTTCATTTGAGACTCTTTTGTTGACCATGATGGCTATTCCATTTCATCTAAGGGACTCCTGCCCACAGTAGTAGATATAATGGTCATCTGAGTTAAATTCACCCCTTCCAGTCCATTTTAGTTCACTGATTCCTAGAATGTCAAAATTCATTCTTGCCATCTCCTGTTTGACCACTTCCAATTACCCTTGATTAATGGACCAAACATTCCAGGTTCCTATGCAACAGGATCTTGCTTCTATCACCATTCACATCCATAACTGGTTATTGTTTTTGCTTTGGTTCCATCCTTTCATTCTTTCTGGAGTTATTTATCCAGTGATCTCCAGTAGCATATTAGGCACCTACCGACCTGGGGAGTTCCCCTTTCAGTATTCTATCATTTTGCCTTTTCATACTGTTCATGGGGTTCTCAAGGAAAGGATACTGAAGTGGTTTTCCATTCCCTTCTCCAGTGGACCACATTCTGTCAGACCTCTCCACCATGACCATCCCGTCTTGCGTGGCTCCACATGGCATGGCTTAGTTTCATTGAGTTAGACAAGGCTCTGGTCCAAGTGTGATTAGATTGACTAGTTTTCTGTGATTATGGTTTCAGTGTGTCTGCCCTCTGATGCCCTCTTGCAATACTTACCATCTTACTTGGGTTTCCCTTACCTTGGACGTGGGGTATCTCTTCATGGCTGCTCCAGCAAAGCGCAGCCACTGCTCCTTATCTTGGACGAGGGGTATCTCCTCACAACCACCCCTGCTGACCTTGAACATGGAGTAAAAGTCTACAAGCAGTAAATACTGCAGAGGGTGTGAAGAAAAGGGAACTCTCTTACACTGTTGGTGGGAATTCAAACTAGTATAGCCACTATAGAGAACAGTGTGGAGGTTCCTTAAAAAACTGGAAATAGAACTGGCATACGACCCAGCAATCCAACTTCTGGGCATATACACCAAGGAAACCAGAATTGAAAGAGACATGTGTACCCCAATCTTCATCACAGCAATGTTTATAATAGCCAGGACATGGAAGTAACCTAGATGTCCATCAGCAGATGAATGAAGAAGAAAGCTGTGGTACATATACACAATGGAGTATTACTCAGCCATTAAAAAGAATACATTTGAATCATTTCTAATGAGGTGGATTGAACTGAAGCCTATTTTACAGAGTGAAGTAAGCCAGAAAGAAAAACACCAATACAGTATAATAATGCATATATATGGAATTTAGAAAGATGTTAATGATAACCCTGTATGTGAGACAGCAAAAGAGACACAGATGTATAGAACAGTCTTTTGGACTCTGTGGGAGAGGGCGAGGGTGGGATGATTCGGAAGAATGGCATTGAAACATGTATATTATAATATGTGAAACAGATCGCCAGTCCAGGCTTGATGCATGATATAGGGTGGTCAGGGCTAGTGTGTTGGGATGACCCAGAGGGATTGGATGGGGAGGGAGGTAAGAGGGGGTTCAGAATGAGGAAGTCATGTACACCCGTGGTGGATTCATGTCAATATATGGCAAAACCAATACAATATTGTAAAGTAATTAGCCTCCAAATAAATAAAGAAAGAAAGAAAGAAAAAAAATAAAACAGATTTGAGGCACTTTAAGAGATACAGGTATTCAAACTAGCTTTTAAAATACACATCTTTTATTTTATTTTTTTTTAATTTAAATTTATTTAAATTGGAGGCTAAAACACACCTTTTGAATTAAAGATTCAAACAAGACATGAAAAAATGTAACAAGATTAGTTTCAAGGAAAAAGAAAAATTTAAACTCAAATTCAGCAAAATATTAAATAATCACGTCTTTTCAAGGGTCTATACTATAACTGAATCTGTACACCTGAAACTAATATATTGTTAATTATACTTCAACTAAAAATTAAAAATAGATCCTATACTAGCATTCATTATTTATTCTTTACTAAATACCTTGCTAGTTGAGAAAACATAGATAAAATACTGAACTTAACCTATGAAAACTACATAAAATTCAGGCTGACTCACTGAATAAATATTTATTCTATGCCTAAAAAAAATAATGCAATGAACATCATTATATCTAAATCCTTACAATCATATGTAAATAGAACTGTTCGAAAAATTTATATATTGTGGGATCAAAGGAAATGTGTATTTTTTAATGTAATCACTTTTTATTAAAATTAAATAGAGTTCTTTGTAATTCCAATTCCAAAAATACCTTTTAGAATTAGAGATATTTCATATGTATAATGTGTACACGGACATAAACAAGCTAGAGATCTCATGTCTTTATTAAAAGCTTAGATATGAACTAGGCATTACAATATTAATATAAACTTACTAGCTGAGACACAGTTGGAATACCTTAAAGTTGCTTTCTCACATGATTAAGACTTATTATCTATAAAGTTTGGCTGTGGGAAACTTTTTTTTTTAATTGGAGGCTAATTACTTTACAATATTGTATTGGTTTTGCCATATATCAACATGAATCTGCCACGGGTGTACACGTGTTCCCCATCCTGAACACCCCTCCCACCTCCTTCCCTATACCGTACCTCTGGGTCATCCCAGTGCACCAGCCCCAAGCATCCTGTATCCTGCATCAAACCTGGACTGTTGATCCGTTTCTTATATGATATTATACATGTTTCAATGCCATTCTCCCAAATCATTCCACCCTCTCCCTCTCCCACAGAGTCCAAAAGACTATTATATACATCTGTGTCTCTTTTGCTCTCTCACATACAGGGTTATTTTTTACCATCTTTCTAAATTCCATATATATGCATTAGTATACTGTATTGATGTTTTTCTTTCTGGCTTACTTCATTCTGTATAATAGGCTCCAATTTCATCTACCTCATTAGAATTGATTCCAAACTATTCTTTTTAATGCCTGAGTAATACTCCACTGTGTATATGTACCACAACTTTCTTAACATTCATCTGCTGATGGACATCTAGGTTGCTTCCATGTCCTGGCTGTTATAAACAGTGCTGCAATGAACATTGGGGTACATGTGTCTCTTTCAATTCTGGTTTCCTCGGAGTGTATGCCCAGCAGTGGGATCGATGGGTCATATGCTATGCTATGCTAAGTCACTTCAGTCGTGTCTGACTCTATGTGACCCCATAGATGGCAGCCCACCAGGCTCCCCCGTCCCTGGGATTCTCCAGGCAAGAACACTGGAGTAGGTTGCCATTTTCTTCTCCAATGCATGAAAGTGAAAAGTGAAAGTGAAGTTGCTCAGTCGTGTTGGACTCCCAGTAACCCCATGGACTGGAGCCCACCAGGCTCCTCCGTCCATGGGATTTTCCAGGCAAGAGTACTGGAGTGGGATGCCATTGCCTTCTCCGTCGCTGAGTCATAAGGCAGTTCTATTTCTAGTTTGTTTTTTTTTTTTTTTTTTTTTTTTTTTTTTAAGGACTCTCAACACTGTTCTCCATAGTGGCTATACTAGTTTGCATTCCCAACTATGTAAGAGGATTCCTTTTTCTCCACACCCTCTCCAGCATTTATTGCTTGTACACTTTTCGATTGCAGCAATTCTGACTGGCGTGAAATGGTACCTCATTGTGGTTTTGATTTGTATTTCTCTGATAATGAGTGATGTTGAGCATCTTTTCATGTGTTTGTTAGCCATCTGTATGTCTTCTTTGGAGAAATGTCTATTTAGTTCTTTGGCCTATTTTTTGATTGAGTCGTTTATTTTTCTGGAATTGAGCTGCAGGAGATGCTTGTATATTCTCGAGATTAGTTGTTTGTCAGTTGCTTAATTTGCTATTATTTTTTCCCATTCTGAAGGCTGTCTTTTCACCTTGCTTATAATTTCCTTTGTTGCGCAGAAGCTTTTAATTTTAATTAGGCCCCATTTCTTTATTTTTGCTTTTATTTCCTATATTCTGGGAGGTGGTCATAGAGGATCCTGCTGTGATTTACATCGGAGAGTGTTTTGCCTATGTTCTCCTCTAGGAGTTTTATAGTTTCTGGTCTTACTTTTAGATCATTAATCAATTTTGAGTTTATTTTTGTGTATGGTGTTAGAAAGTGTTCCAGTTTCATTCTTTTACAAGTGGTTGACCAGTTTTCCCAGGACCACTTGTTAAAGAGATTGTCTTTTCTCCATTATATATTCTTGCCTCCTTTGTCAAAGATATAGTGTTCATAGGTTCATAGGTTTATCTCTGGGCTTTCTATTTTGTTCCATTGATCTATATTTCTTTCTTTGTGCCAGTACCATACTGTCTTGATGACTGTGGCTTTGTTGTAGACCCTGAAGTCAGGCAGATTGTTTCCTCCAGTTTCATTCTTCTTTCTCAAATTGCTTTGGCTATTCGAGGTTTCTGTATTTCCATACAAATTGTGAAATTATTTGTTCTAGTTCTGTGAAAAATACTGTTGGTAGCTTGATAGGGATTGCATTGAATCTATAGATTGCTTTAGGTAGTATACTCATACTATATTGATTCTTCCAATCCATGAACATGGTATATTTCTCCATGTATTAGTGTCTTCTTTGATTTCTTTCACCAGTGTTTTATAATTTTCTATATATAGGTCTTTAGTTTCCTTAGGTAGATATATTCCTAAGTATTTTATTCTTTTTGTTGCAATGGTGAATGGAATTGTTTCCTTAAATTCCCTTTCTATTTTCTCATTATTAGTGTATAGGAATGCAAGTGATTTCTGCTCCTTAATTTTATATCCTGCAAATTTACTACATTCATTGTTTGGCTCTAGTAATTTTCTCGTGGAGTCTTTAGGGTTTTCTATGTAGAGGATCATGTCATCTGCAAACAGTGAGAGTTTTACTTCTTCTTTTCCAAATTGCATTCCCTTTATTTCTTTTTCTGCTCTCATTGCTGTGGCCAAAACTTCCAAAACTATGTTGAATAGTCGTTGTGAAAGTGGGCACCCTTGTCTTGTTCCTGAATTTAGGAGAAATACTTTCAATTCTTCACCATTGAGGATAATGTTTGCTCTGGGTTTGTCATATATAGCTTTTATTATGTTGAGGTTTGTTCCTTCTATTCCTGCTTTCTGGAGAGTTTTTTTTTTTTTTTTATCATAAATGGATGTTGAATTTTGTCAAAGGCTTTCTCTGCATCTATTGAGATAATCATATGGCTTTTATTTTTCAATTTGTTAATGTGGTGTATTACATTGATTGATTTGTGGATATTAAAGAATCCTTGCATCCCTGTGATAAAGCCCACTTGGTCATGGTGTATGATCTTTTTAATGTATTGTTGGATTCGGATTGCTAGAATTTTGTTAAGGAGTTTTGCATCTATGTTCATCAGTGATATTGGCCTGTAGTTTTCTTTTTTTGTGGCATCTTTGTCAGGTTTTGGTATTAGGGTGATGGTGGCCTCATAGAATGAGTTTGGAAGTTTGCCTTCCTCTGCAATTTTCTGGAAGAGTTTGAGTAGGATAGGTGTTAGCTCTTCTCTAAATTTTTGGTAGAATTCAGCTCTGAAGCCATCTGGACCTGGGGTTTTGTTTTCTGGAAGATTTCTGATTACAGTTTCAATTTCCATGCTTGTGATGGGTCTGTTAAGTTTTCTATTTCTTCCTGGTTCAGTTTTGGAAAGTTGTACTTTTCTAATAATTTGTCCACTTCTTCCACGTTGTCCATTTTATTGTAGTCTCTTATGATCCTTTGTATGTCTGTGTTGTCTGTTGTGATCTCTCCATTTTCATTTCTAATTTTATTGTTTTTATTTTTCTCCCTTTGTTTCTTGATGAGTCTGGCTAATGCTTTGTTAATTTTATTTATCCTTTCAAGGAACCAGCTTTTGGCTTTGTTGATATTTGCTATGGTCTTTTTTGTTTCCTTTGCATTTATTTCTGCCCTAATTTTTAAGATTTCTATTCTTCTACTAACCCTGGGGTTCTTCATTTCTTCCTTTTCTAGTTGCTTTAGGTGTATAGTTAGGTTATTTATTTGACTTTTTTCTTGTTTCTTGAAGTATACCTGTATTGCTATGAGCTTTCCCCTTAGCACTGTTTTACAGTGTCCCGCAGGTTTTGGGTTGTTGTATTTTCATTTTCATTCATTTCTATGCATATTGATTTCTCTTTTGGTTCCTTCTTTGATTTGTTGTGGAGAAGGCACTGGCATCCCACTCCAGTACTCTTGCCTGGAAAATCCCATGGACGGCGGACCCTGGTGGGCTGCAGTCTATGGGGTCGCTAATAATCGGACACGACTGAAGCAACTTAGCAGCAGCAGCAGCAGTGATTTGTTGGTTATTCAGCTGGGTGTTGTTCAGCCTCCATATGTTGTAATTTTTAATAGTTTTTGTTCTTTAATTGAGATCTAATCTTACGACATTGTGGTTAGCAAAGATGCTTGGAATGATTTCAATTTTTTTGAGTTTACCAAGGCTAGATTTATGGCCCAAGATGTGATCTATCCTGGAGAATGTTCAGTGTGTGCTTGAGAAAAAGGTGAAATTCATTGTTTTGAGGTAAAATGTCCTATAGATACCGATTAGGTCTAACTGGTCTATTGTATCATTTAAAGTTTGTGTTTCCTTGTTAATTTTTTGTTTAGTCAATCTGTGAATAGGTGTGAGTGGGGTATTAAAGTCTCCCACTATTATTGTGTTATTGTTAATTTCCCCTCTCATACTTGTTAGCATTTGTCTTACATATTGTGGTGCTCCTAAGTTGGGTGCATATATATTTATAATTGTTATATCTTCTTCTTGGATTGATCCTTTGAGCATTATGTAGTGTCCTTCTTTGTCTCTTTTCACAGCCTTTGTTTTAAAGTCTATTTTATCTGATATGAGTATTGTTACTCCTGCTTTCCTTTGGTCTCTATTTGCATGGAAAATCTTTTTCCAGCCCTTCACTTTCAGTCTGTATGTGTCCCTTATTATGAGGTGGGTGTCTTGTAGACAACATATATAGCAGTCTTGTTTTTCCATCCATTCAGCCAGTCTTTGTCTTTTGGTTGTGGCATTCAACCCATTTACATTTAAGGTAATTATTGATAAGTATAATCCCGTTGCCATTTACTTTATTGTTTTGGGTTCGAGTTTATACACCCTTTTTGTTTCTCCTGTCTAGAGAATAACCTTTAGCATTTGTTGGAGAGCTGGTTTGGTGGTGCTGAATTCTCTCAGCTTTTGCTTGTCTGTAAAGCTTTTGATTTCTCCTTCATATTTGAACATGATCCTTGCTGGGTACAGTAATCTGGGCTGTAGGTTATTTTATTTCATCACTTTAAGTATTTTATGCCATTCCCTTCTGGCCTGAAGAGTTTCTATTGAAAGATCAGCTGTTATCCTTATGGAAATCCCCTTGTGTGTTATTTGTTGTTTTTCCCTTGCTGCTTTTAATATTTGTTCTTTGTGTTTGATCTTTGTTACTTTGATTAATATGTGTCTTGGGGTGTTTCACCTTGGGTTTATCCTTTTTGGGACTCTCTGGGTTTCTTGGACTGGGGTGATAATTTCCTTCCCCATTTTAGGGACGTTTTCAACTATTATCTCCTCAAGTATTTTCTCATGGTCTTTCTTTTTGTCTTCTTCTGGGACTCCTATGATTCGAATGTTGGGGCATTTAATATTGTCCTGGAGGTCTCTGAGATTGTCTTCATTTCTATTAAGTCGTTTTTCTTTTTTCCTCTCTTATTCATTTATTTCTACCATTCTATCTTCTACTTCACTAATCCTATCTTCTGCCTCTATTATTCTACTATTTGTTGCCTCCAGAGTATTTTTTACCTCATTTATTGCATTATTCATTATATATTGACTCTTTTTTATTTCTTCTAGGTCCTTGTTAAACCTTTCTTACATCTTCTCAATCCTCCAGGCTATTTATCTGTGATTCCATTTTGATTTCAAGATTTTGGCTCATTTTCACTATCATTATTCGGAATTCTTTTTTTTTTTTTTTTTAACATGCATTCATGTATTTATGGAAGAACATGAAATTTCCATTGCTTTTAACCTGCAAAATACAGAACCCACAGTTGCTATAATGTTTACTTCAGTATTCTTGCCTTGAGAACCCCATGAACAGTATGAAAAGGCAAAAGGACACTGAAAGATGAACTCCCCGGGTCAGTTTAGTTCAGTTCAGTTCAGTCACTCAGTCATGTCAGACTCTTTGCAACCCCATGAACCGCAGCCCACCAGGCCTCCCTGTCCATCACCAAATTCTTTATCAGGTAGATTCCCTATCTCTTCCTCTTCTGTTTGGCTTGGTGGGCATTCTGTTCCTTTACCTGCTGGGTATTCCTCTGTCGATTCATCTTGTTTATATTGCTGAGTTTGGGGTGGCCTATCTGTATTCTGGCAGTTTGTGGAGTTCTCTTTATTGTGGAGTTTCCTTGCTATGGGTGGGGTTGTATGGGTGGCTTGTCAAGGTTTTTTGGTTAGGGAAGCTTGTGTCAGTGTTCTGGTGGATGGAGCTGGATTTCTTCTCTCTGGAGTTCAATCAAGTGTCCAGTAATGGGTTGTCAATGGTTTGGGAGTAACTTTTGGCAGCCTGTATATTGAAGCTCAGGGCTGTGTTCCTGTGTTGCTGGAGAATTTGCATGGTATGTCTTGCTCTGGAACTTGGCCCTTGGGTGGTGTTTGGTTTCAGTGTAGGTATGGAGGCATCTGATGAGCTCCTGTTGATTAATATTCCCTGGAGTCAGGAGTTCTCTGGTGTTCTCAGGATTTGGACTTAAGCCTCCTGCTTCTGGTTTTCAGACTTATTTTTACAGTAGTCGCAAGACTTCTCCTTCTATACAGCACTGTTGATAAAACATCTAGGTTAAAGATGAAAATTTTCTCTACAGTAAGGGACACCCAGAGAGGTTCACAGAGTTACATGGACAAGAGAAGAGGAAGGAGGGAGTTAGAGGTGACCTGAATGAGATGAGGTGGAATCAAAAGAGGAGAGAGCAAGCTAACCAGAAATCACTTCCTTATGTGTGCTCCACAGTCTGGACCACTCAGAGATGTCCACGGAGTTATACAGAGAAGAGAATAGCGAGGAAGAAGACAGAAGTGGGCAGGAGGATAAAAGGGGGGAATCAAAAGATTAGAGACAGATCCAGCCAGTAATCAAGTCCCTGAGTGATCTCCACCGTCTGGAACACACAGAGATTCACAGAGTTAGGTAGAGAAGAGAAGGGGGAGGGAGGAGACAGAGGCGACCTTGTGGAGAAAAAGGAGAGTCCAAAGAGGGAGAGAGCAGTCAAGCCAGTAATCTCATTCCCAAGTAAAAATGGGTACTGAAGATTGGGTTCTTAAAGGTACAAAATTGATATCAAATACCAAAAAGAAAATATTAAAAATCTAGAGGAGAGGTTGGATTTTCAAAACTACAATATTAAAGAAAAGAAAAAAATAACAAAAAAAAAACACAAAAAAACACCAAAGTCATTATATATATATATATATATATATATATATATATATATATGAAGTTTGCTTTAAAAAAATAGGGTCTTTTTGTTGCAATGTAATAGTAGGTTATAAAAATGAAAATTAAAGGAGTAATAGAGGACTTAAAATTAAAAAAAAAAAGAAAATGAAAATTAAAACGAATGATCATAAATATAGTAAAAAAAAAAAAAAAAAAAAAAAAAAAAACTATATCTAGGACTTTCTCTGGTGGTGTTGTGGGCAGTGTGGGGTCAGTTCATTTTTGGATAGTTCCTTGGTCCGGCTTATATTTCTCAAGATCTATAGGTCCATTCCTATGTAGTCCGTACTAACTACAGGGTTTTAATCTATTGCACCTGTCACTTCCAAGGCGGTTCCCTCTGTTTTAGCTTCTTCTGTTTGCTGGTCTCTTCAGTGTCTGATTTCTGCCCTAACACAAGGGGGGCAGTGGTGAACACTTTATTTTAGGCTCACTTGTCCAGTCGTGCTGTGGGGAGGGAGGAACGCTGCAAACATAACACTGGTGTGTGCTCGCAGTGTCTCAGCCACACTGGGCCTGCCCCCACTCACGGCGGGTGTGCCCTCCCTGCCCACACTACTCAGGCTCTAGATTGCTCCACTGGGAACCATCGGAGGCCAGCCCTGGGCTGCCTGCACCTCCCAGGTCTAAGCCGCTCAGGTCCAGGCACTCGGGTAGTCCTCAGAGGCACAGACTCCGTTGGGCCTGCGTTTTGTGCCCTTTCCAGGTCTGAGCAGCTCAGGTGATGAGATGTTTGGTGAGTGCAGTCGCTGAGACTTATTGCCTCCCCCATCCCTGCTGCTCGGTTTTCTGGGTGTACAACTGGTGCACCTTCTCAGGTGGATGTTGACCATCCAGAACCCAAGAAGTCTCAGTTAGCAAAGAAACCTGTTGCAGTTTGGTAGATAATGTCTCTCTGGGGCTATGATTGCCCCCTTAGGGCTCTGGCTGCCTCTCACCAGAGGGGGATGGTCTGCAGCCAGCTATCTCTGTTCAGTCCTTTGTTTTGTGAGTGGGCCTGGTGGTGTCTTAGGTTAGGGCTTTTTGCGTGGTAGCTATCCCACAGTCTTGTTTGCTAGCCCAAGTTAGTTCCCTCAGATTGCCCTTGGGGCATTCAGGCTCGGTCCTTACTCTAAGCACTGCAGCCCGTGCCTCCCTGCCCAGGCCATGCTTGCTAGTGGTGGGTGAAGGTGTCTGCACTGCTTCTCTGCTGGGGGAGTTACCACTGGGCTCGTAATCTGTGGGTTTTAATTATTTATTTATTTTTCCTCCCTGTTATGTTGCCCTCTGTGCTTCCAAGGCTCACCACAGACTCGGCAGTGAGAGTGTTTCCTGGTGTTTGGAAACCTCTCTTTTTAAGACTCCCTTCCCAGGATGGAACTCCATCCCTACCTCTTTTGTCTCTTTTTTTGTCTTTATATTTTTTCCTACCTCCTTTTGATGACAATGGGCTGCTTTTCTGGGTGCCTGATGTCCTCTGCCAGCATTCAGAAGTTGTTTTGTGGAATTTACTTAGCGTTTAAATGTTCTTTTGATGAATTTGTGGGGGAGAAAGTGGTCTCCCCATCCTATTCCTCTGCCATCTTCCATGGGAACCTTTTAAGCAGTTTATTTAAAACTCAGAAATGTGTATTTTAGTTTTGAATATTGTCAAATTGCCCTCCAAACAGTCTGCAATTTACATCTTTGCTAACAACATACAGAAGTACCTGATTCTATCTCCTTCCCAACACTTAACTTTGCCTTTTGATAGGTGAAAAATAGCATCTGTGATTTTAATTATTGTATTTATTTTTTAAAAAATATTTTGATGATTTAATTTGCATTTTATTAATTATATGTGAGATTAAAAATATTTTCATACATTAAAAAAAAAAAAAAAAAGAAAAGCAAGTCAGAAAAAAAAAAAAAAAGAACTTCCTTGGGTCCAGATGGCATTATTGAACAACTAAATCAACACCAGCAATGATATACTTCTACACTTGCTTTTATGTTAAAAAGTAAGCCATTATTTGCTTGAGCCTCAATTGTTTGTATGTAACTTGCATTTGATTATAACATTGAAGCTAATGGCAGCTGCCACTGAGTGGCCAAAAGTTCTAGTTTGTGGAGCATGTGATATACCACCCACCCACCCACTCCTCATCCTTTACAGGACATTCAAAGTATCTTGGGAGAAAATGATGGTCTGGGGTTCTTGCAGGGTAGCTACGGCTATTCATTATGCATTTTCTAAGGAAGTTTGGAAAGGCGTTATGTTAACCTGTGCTATTTGAAAATATGAACAGGTCTATATAATTAAGTAAGGTAAGTATGGACTATGTTGGCAAACAATAAAAGTATCAGCAATTAAATAGCATTTCTTTGAAATGTGGCCCTCAAAATACTCTCTAAATTCTTTCACAAATAAAAATACTTATGATTTACCATGGGCTTCCCTGGAGGCTCAGACAATAAAGAATCTGCCTGCAATGCAGGAGACCCAGGTTAGATCCCTTGGTTGGGAAGATCCCCTGGGAAAGGGAATGGCCTACCGCTCCAGTATTCTTGTTGGATAATTCCATTGACAGAGGAGCCTGCTAGGCTACAGTTCATGTGGTCTCAAAGAGTCAGACACAACTGACTGACTAACATTTTCACTCACTTTCACACGATTTGCCTAATGTTTCCATTTTCACATCACAGAGATAATTTATTGTTTCAGGAATGTGTTAATTACATACTATACAGATTTGCATTTACAATTCAACCAATGCGCCAACAATCTTACCCAGTCAGCTTTGAAAATGTAGCTTGTAACATACCTCAGAAACAGGAGTACTGCTGATTTGGAATCATTATTCCCAACTATTGGTTATAGGAGCAGGAGAATAGATTTAATGCATTCTGAAACATGCCACTACCAATGGGAAAAAAATTCTGCTTCTCTAAATTTTTATTTAGTCTAGCTTGAAATAGTCTAAAATTAGCAGATTAATATTTCATTGCAAAACACAATTCAGATTTGTTTTCAAAGTATCTTTCATTAAAAAATAATTTTTGAGTGATAGTTTTCAAAGGTGTAAAAGACTGGATATCCTATGGTTTTAATCCATTCTATAACACAAAAAGTTTCAAAAATCTAAAAGATAAGATAAAAAGAAATATTTGAGAGAAATTTAAAATGACAAATAAAAAGACAGTTCTAGAGTTCCTAAGGTATAAATGTCATCACTATCATCATTCTATTTATATATGGAGCTTAGGCAAATTCAGTTTTAACAGAATACTATATGAACAAACACATTACAAAAATCTATTGTTTGTATAGAAATCTCCATACACTTTGACATGTATCTCTTTCTGAAATGATAGAAAGTATCTTTTTCTGAAATGACATTCAAACAAAACAGATCAACAATGGAAGATACCTAGTGTATAAGAAGTGAGACTTTTCACTGATAGAGCCAGTTTTCATTTAATAATCTTAAACTTCTAGTTTTACTTTTCTCCTCTGCCATTGTCTGATGCATCTTTATTTAGTATTTCTCTTAGTTGTTTATGATATTTCTATTTTCTTTATATTTCCTCCCAGACCAAAGAATAAGTGGTTTTGATTTTAAAAACAATCAGTATATAACAGAAAAGGGATATTTGTAGACTACATGAAATGTTTCCAAATAATTGAGTTTTTTTCTCCAAGAGGTACAGTATGAAATAAACACATAAAGGGGCAGACTATGTTTAATCTTGGTTATAAAGTGGTAATGGTATTACCATATCTAAGGAAAGGATTTGCCAATCAAAGAGGATTGGTGTGAAATGGCACCTCATTGTGGTTTTGATTTGTATTTCTCTGATAATGAGTGATGTTGAGCAGCTTTTCATGTGTTTGTTAGCCATCTGTGTGTCTTCTTTGGAGAAATGTCTGTTTAGTTCTTTGGCCCATTTTTTGATTGGGTCGTTTATTTTTCTGGAATTGAGCTTCAGGAGTTGCTTGCATATTTTTGAGATTAGTTGTTTGTCAGTTGCTTAATTTGCTATTATTTTATCCCATTCTGAAGGCTGTCTTTTCACCTTGCTTATAGTTTCCTTTGTTGTGCAGAAGCTTTTAATTTTAATTAGGTCCCATTTGTTTATTTTTGCTTTTATTCCAATATTCTGGGAATAGGAATGGCTGCTATCCAAAAGTTTACAAGCAATAAATGCTGGAGAGGGTGTGGAGAAAAGGGAACCCTCTTACACTGCTGGTGGGAATGCAAACTAGTACAGCCACTCTGGAGAACAGTGTGGAGATTCCTTAAAAAACTAGAAATAGAACTGCTTTATGACCCAGCAATCCCACTACTCGGCATACACACCAAGGAAACCAGAATTGAAAGAGACACATGTACCCCAACGTTCATCATGACACTGTTTATAATAGCCAGAACATGGAAGCAACCTAGATGTCCATCCGCAGATGAATGGACAAGAAAGCTGTGATACATATACACAATGGAGTATTACTCAGCCATTAAAAAGAATACATTTTAATCAGTTCTAATGAGGTGGATGAAACTGGAGCCTATTATACAGACTGAAGTAAGCCAGAAAGAAAAACACCAATACAGTATACTAATGCAGATGGTTACTGCAGCCATGAAATTAAAAGACTCTTATTCCTTGGAAGGAATGTTATGACCAACCTAGATAACATATTAAAAAGCAGAGACATTACTTTGCCAACAAAGGTCCATCTAGTCAAGGCTATGGTTTTTCCAGTAGTCATGTATGGATGTGAGAGTTGGACTGTGAAAAAAGCTGAGCACCGAAGAATTGATGCTTTTGAACTGTAGTGTTGGAGAAGACTCTTGAGAGTCCCTTGGACTGTAAGGAGATCTAACCTGTCCATTCTAAAGGAGATCAATCCTGGGATTTCTTTGGAAGGAATGATGCTAAAGCTGAAACTCCAGTACTTTGGCCATCTCATGAGAAGAGTCGACTCATTGGAAAAGACTCTGATGCTGGGAGGGATTGAGGGCAGTAGGAGAAGGGGATGACAGAGGATGAGATGGCTGGATGGCATCACCAACTTAATGGACGTGAGTTTGAGTGAACTCCAGGAGTTGGTGATGGACAGGGAGGCCTGGCGTGCTGCAATTCATGGGATCGCAAAGAGTCGGACAAGACTGAGCGACTGAACTGAACTGAACTGAACACATTTATATGGAATTTAGAAAGATGGTAATGACAACCCTGTATGTGAGACAGCAAAAGAGACACAGATGTATAGAACAGTCTTTTGGACTCTTTGGGAGAGGGAGAGGGTGGGATGATTTGGGAGAATGGCATTGAAACATGCATGACATCATATATGAAACGAATTGCCAGTCCAAGTTCGATTCATGATACTGGTTGCTTGTGGCTGGTGCACTGGGACAACCCAGAGGGATGGTACGGGGAGGGAGGAGGAAGGGGGCTTTGGGATGGGGAACAAGTATATACCTGTGGCAGATTCATGTTGATGTATGGCAAAACCAATACAATATTGTAAAGTAATTAACCTCCAATTAAAATAAATAAATTTATATTTAACAAAAGAAAAATAAAAAAGAAAACAAAGAGGATTGGTCTACAATAGAAGTTTAAATTATTCAGAATTCAGTCAAATTTTAAAATTTTTGTTGAGTACCTAGAAAGTGATTTATGTGCAAAATCTGTTTCAGTGGAGCTTATATTTTAATAGGGAGTGAAAGAAAGGTAAAAGGGAGAGAGAATATCAATGCAGTGGGTTAAATGTTACAACCAATATAAACCCACAGCACTGGGGGAGTAACAGAGGAAAAGCACTTAATCCAGCCAAGCACATGGCAGGAGAGGAGTCTTGAAGAATATGGCAGCTGAGACACATGTACTGGATCTTAAAGGAAGAGTTAGAATAATTCAGATGATTGAACAAAAAGGGTGGGAATAGGAGCAGATGGAAGGCTTCTTGGTAGAAGGTTCAGAAATAGCATGATGTGGGCATAGAAGTACACTTGGTTCAGTGCTACTGGAGCAACAGGAGGGAGAATGGAGATAATCAGAGGCCAGATCATCAAGGCCATGGAAGCCAGCTTGGACTTTGTCCTTTGCCAATTTCTTATACTGGGGTTTTCCAAGTTGTGTTAACAAGTATGCCAAGGCATGGGACAAAGCTTATGAGGCATCAATTTTAACTTGATGGTATGTAATTTGAAACAATATTTCTACATTAAAGGAAACATATATTATCATTTAGAATTCAAAATTGCCAGTGAATAAGTTTAGGATAAAATATAAGACTTTAAAGAAAAAAAAAAGACTTTAAAGAATTTTCAAATCTGTAGTCCTTGTCACCACCACCCTCCACCCTTCCTTGCTTTTAGAGTTCTTGTGAGAGGTCATCTTTCTTGAATGACACTTCAGAAAGAAAAGTTTTAGAACCACAGTTCTAAATTATGGGCAGCCATTGAAGGATTTTAAGCAGAAGAATGATAAGGTGAGGTTTGGTTTTAGATTACCATAGCAATTGTGTGAAGGATGGAAGGGAGGGTGGAGCATGGCAGGACAATAGCTTAGGAAGCTATTACAATTACCATAGCAATTGTGTGAAGGATGGAAGGGAGGGTGGAGCATGGCAGGACAATAGCTTAGGAAGCTATTACAACAGTGCTGATAAAAGGTTAGGGGCTTCCTAGCTAGTGGTAAAGAATCCTTGTGCCACAGCTAGAGACATAGAGATGGGGGTTTGACCCCTGGGTCAGGAAGGTGTCCTGTAGGGTTTGGCAACACACTCCAGTATTCTTGCCTGGAGAATACCATGAACAGAGGAGCCTGGTGGGTTATAGTCCATGGGATCGCAGAGTTGGACACAACTGAGTGCCTGAGTAGAGATCAGTGGTTAAACTAGGACCATGGTGGATGGAGAGAAGTGACAGAAACCAGAAAGATTTGATAGAGAAAATTGGCAAAATTTATTGACTAGATATCAGAAGTTTGGAAGAGGAGAAATCTAGAAAATGTTCCAGTTTCTGCCTTTAATATATCTGAGTAGGTAGGTTATAATGAGTAGAAGATCTGTCCTTAAGGGAGAGATGATAACTTCATGTTGGACATGGTGAGTGTGGGGTGCTTGGTGATCTAGGTCAGAACTTTGACCCAAATGGGTTAATATATATGGGAACATGGACTCCTCCGCCCTCAGCATGGCTGGGTTTTCCAGGGCAGCTAAAGTCCCCAGCTTGTCAGGTTACAAACCTCAGGCATGCACTACCATATGCATTAAGCCCAATGTGTTGTTATAATTATTTCCATTTTCTATGTTTTCACCATGCCATGAAAAATTTGGGAAGCATCAGTTGAGTTGATGATGCCCCACTGGCAAAAGAATATGTAAGTGTGAAACTCAGAAGAGCTAACAGGGATGGAGATATAGATTTCGGCATCATTCACACAAAGATACTAGTTAAAGCCAGAAAAGTAGGTAAAGTAAAGACATGCACAAGATAGAGTCCATAAATGACTGGTAAGAGAGGTCCAGTGGGGTGAATTCAGGGTATTTCTGTTGTGCAAACAATATATTAAGTAATAAAAATAATAATAACTAACATGTTTTGAGCACTTAATATGTGCCAGGCATTGTTCTAAGCATTTTGCATTTATTAATTTAATCCTAACAGCAATCCCACAAAGTAGTAAGCATTATTGTTATTCCCACTTTACAGAGGAGGAAACTGAGGTACAAAGTTAAGTAGGTCACCCAAAGCCCCCATAACTAGAAAGTAGAAGAGCCAGAGCTTGATGTTACAGACCAGTCAAATCATGCAGCTCACTCCTCTTGTTCTATATCTGTGATCCACAAACAAGCTTCTGATTATGTTTTGACTTCCCCTATAAGTTACTGGGAGAAAATGGGCTGATCAGAGAATGAATGATTATGATCCCTTTGACAATTATAACTATCATTATAAAATAATGAACAAATTCTCCAGTTTAAATGCCAGTCTTTGGTGAAGCTGGTGATTGTAAGTCAGGTCTTTGGAGACTAATCAGCTTTAGAATACAGACAAAATTGAGCATTTGGCCTTGAAAGACTGAGTGCCAAATCCTACACTATGGTAACTCTCAGAAAAAAAAATAATGCTACCTATTGAGGTCTCTGGGTAGCCAAAAGACTTCTAGTAAAGCCTGACATAATTTTCTTTTACACTTCAAACTACAAAAGCAGGAAAATAAATAAATAAAAGGCAAAATAATGAGATATAGGTGCAACTTTCTATATGCCCAAACTGTTGAATGCAGTGATCCTGCTCACCAGGATCTACACAAAGGAGGAACCCAGGCTTCCATTCAGTAAATAGAGCAAATTGTTTGGTTCAGGTTGATACAAGAAATACTGTATTTACAACCCACTGTGTGCTCACAAAGAGCAAACCCAGTATATTTACACATGTAATTTGTATTTTCTTTTTTTTTATATCTGTTAATCAGACCTCCAATCAGATTGAAAGGCCAGGATCCTAGGTCAGAGAAAGGTAAATCACAAACAAATGAAACTTAGGGAAAAATTGCCATTGTTATTTGGAAAGTTGGATAGCTCAGAATTGTTTTCATCTGATAATGAAGAGGATAGCTTTCTTTTGGCAATGCTGCAAAAGCCTAGGTGTCTATTACACTTTAAGTAAACATACTTTCAATTAATCAGGAATTAATGCCAAAAGTACCAAATAAAAAGGTCAAAAAATTGTAAAGAAAAATAATGAAAGGTTAGATGGGATTTTTGTATCTCACGTGTAAATATTTTCTATAAGGAAGGCTATTAAACTCTCTAAACTTAGTCTCCTATAAAATTTTGATAATGGAAGTTACTTCACAGGATGAAGATTAGATGCTACGATTTGTGTATATAAATATCCAATACATAGTGCCTGACATGTCAGACAATCAATAAAAATTAAATATCATAAACTTTGATCCAGTGTTCCCACACATAATATGATTAGAATCTTACTTTGAAAAAGTTATCTGTTAACCACACACAGTGTTTACTTCTTAGAAATATTTAAAACAGTTTGCAAGATGTATTTAATCTCAGTATTTTCTTTGAAATGTTCTGTAGCCATTGCCTAGTAAATCTCACACCAACCTTGTCACATCAGTGCCTGTTGTTTGTATACAAGTTTTGGTTACTGGCACAATCCCATCTTAAAACCATTACTGTGAAATAAAAAGTTGCCTCCTCTCCCCACCCATCTCCTTTTACAATTTTCAATTTCCTTTGAATCCAGACCTGCCTTATACTGCCATCTCCTGGAAGTGTCTGGTCTTGAACAACTTTTTTATTTATTTAGTATTATAACATTTTGCTGGTCAGTGGCTTTGCTATCCGCAAAGAGTCGAACATAACTGAAATAACTTAGCATGCATGCACGGCTTGCTATCAGAGATCAATATCTACATGTTAGTTTTGATCTTCCCAATATCCCTTCTTTTAGGTAACACTCTGAGTAATCACTGGACAATAAACATGCAAGTTTCCTAGGGCAATTCATGACTTAATCCTAGGGCAGTAGGATTAACAAAGACATTGCTAAATGAAAATGTCCAATAAAGATTGAACTTTTTTTCTACAGCAATTTCAGTTAGTTATAAGACTGAATGAGACAAATGTAATTTCATATATTATCAAGTTGTAATATGCTAGAAAATTTCCTTAGAAGATCATGTGGAGAGGACAATGAAAATGGGAAACTAAATATTCATCCCATTAGGAATTGTTTTCAGATGATGATCCATAGCAGTATGGCAAAGAAGAAGAATATCAAGACTTGGAGTCAAGAGACTGCAATTCTAGGTCTTATTTTAATAGCTGTGTAACCCAATACAAGCCAATTCCTCTTTCTGAACTCAGCTTCTACATATTGTAAAACAAAGGAGTGTAACTAAGTGATCATAAGTTCATTATAGGATTTCATATTCTGTGGTTTTATGAAAGGCCAAATGATATTGTGATGTCATCATATCATCAAGATGACGTCATATCTAGCAAAAATAGACTGATTTATTGAAACGGTGTTCCTAAGTCTTACTGAGATGGAGTAAGTAACACATATAGGTTTGCCCATATTGCTATTGAAAGAAAAGATATTGATAATAATGGGTGTATATATTAAATTTGACTGTGATTATACCTTATGTCAAATAAAGTTTTCTGGTTCTCTTTAGATGTTACTGCCATTTTTGTTGCATTCTTGTATCAGGAGCCCCAAATGCTACTATCTGAACATAGGTCAGCTTATACACTAATAGCCAGCTAAGAGGCAAGATTTGGGGGTCACAGATCTAAGAAATCTGTGCATTGAAACTCTGTTGGGCTCTGACAAAACATGCTTGATGACATGGGTATGAAGAATTTATCAGAAATTTAAGCTTCATTTTGAGATCATTTATCATTTCTCTAACAGAGCAGGGTCCTATTGAAATTGGGACCTTGGACTATGAGGTTTGAGAGCTGGGAGAAGAACAAGAGTTGTTCAAGGTACACTGCCGTGGAGGAAAAACCAATAACTACAATCAGCTAACATCCATTGGATCATAGAAAAAGCAAGAGAGTTCCAGAAAAACAACTACTTCTGCTTTATTGACTATGCCAAAGTCTTTGACTGTTTGGGCCACAACAAACTGTGGAAAATTCTTCAAGAGATGGGAATACCAGACCACCTCACCTGCCTCCTGAGGAATCTGTATGCAGGTCAAGATGCGACAGAACTGGACAAGAAACAACTGACTGGTTCCAAATTGGGAAAGGAGTATGAAAAGGATATATATTGTTACCCTGCTTGTTTAACTTATAGCAGATTGCATCATGCAAAATGCCAGGCTCACTGAAGCACAACCTGGAATCAAGATTGCTGGGAGAAATGTCAATAACCTCAGATATGCAGATGACACCACTTTTATGGCAGAAAGAGAAGAGGAACTGAAGAGCCTCTTGATGAAAATGAACAAGGAGAGTGAAAAAGCTGGTTTAAAACTCAACATTCAAACAACAAAGATCATGGCATCTGGTCCCATCATTTCATGGCAAATAGTTGGGGAAACAATGGAAACAGTAAGAGACTATTTTCTTAGGCTCCAAAATCACTGCAGATGGTGACTGCGGCCATGAAATTAAAAGACGTTTGCTCCTTGGAAGAAAAGCTCTGACCAACCTAGACAGCATATTAAAAAGCAGAGACATTACTTCGCTGACAAAGGTCCGTCTAGTGAAAGCTATGGTTTTTCCAACGGTCACATATGGATGTGAGAGTTGGACTATAAAGAAAGCTGAACACTGAAGAATTGATGCTTTTGAACTGTAGTGTTGGAGAAGACTCTTGAGAGTCCCTTGAACTGCAAGATCAAACAAGTCAATCCTAAAGGAAATCAATTCTGAATATTCATTGGAAGGACTGATGCTGAAGCTGAAACTCCAATACTTTGGCCACCTGATGCAAAGAGCTGACTCATTGGAAAAGACCCTGATGCTGGGAAAGACTAAAGGCAGGAGAAGAAGGGGATGACAGAGGATAAGATGGTTGGATGGCATCATCGACCTGATGGGCATGAGTTTGAGCAAGCTCCAGGAGTTGGTGATGGACAGGGAAGCCTGGCATGCTGCAGTCCATGGGGTTGCAAAGAGTCAGAAATAACTGAGGGACTGAACTGAACAATCGGCCAATTGCAGAAGTTAGAGGAGTCACGACTGTGAGTACAGGCAATTGTCATTTCATGAAACTTGATTGTGAAGGGAGAGGGAATCCCGATTTTTGGATACAATAAGCAATGCCTCATTTTTTAGAGTCATCAAACCCTGAGACCTTTGCAGCTATCCAACCCTACAATGTAACATGGGCCGAAGACCAATAAATCTGTGTAACATCATCTAACTGAGAACCAGAACAACCAGAGGGCAACATTGAGAAGCTGTGTGCTCTATGTTAAGGGGCTGATCTGCATCCAATACAAGATCTATATAGTTGCAGGTAACACCAAGCAGATACATCGTGATCTCAATTTCAGTGAGCTCACAGTCAAAATTTATTACTATATCACTCTTTAGTACCATTACTTCCTGATATATGTCTTACTGCTTTAAAGCCATTTGTTTTCTTCTACCTAAAATATCTTTTTTGTTTCATCAGATTCTAGCTAACTTCTCTAAAATTCAGCTCAAACTTCACAATCTCATGAATACCTTTCTCATTTACTTATTTAAATTTTTCTCTGTCTTCTCATAGTACTCTGTGCTTATCTCTATCATAGCACTTACCACACTGTTCTAACAAATTTGATTTATCTGCCTCCTCCAGTGAGACTTTGAATTCCTTGAGAAATTATGTCTTCTTTACCTTTGTATCCCCATCACCTAGCCTAATGCTTTATATATATAGTAGGTGCTCAAGATAAATGTTTGAAAATGTGAATGAAGGAAAATGCAGAAAACACTTTTTTTCATCTCCTTAAGCTTTTACCTGTAGAAAGCATTATGAATCCTGATTCTTTCATTCTGCATTTCAGCTTTATTTCCACACCTTGTATAACCAGCAAATCTGATCTGCATGCCTTTTAATAATGTGACCCTAATAGATATTATCCTCTAGGTTTAACATTCGTTCATTAATCAGTACTTGTTGGTAAAAGACTTCCAGCTATTGGCCTCTGAGCAATGCTATTACCCAGATAAGGTTCCAGAACCTTAACAAACATCTTGATGAAGTTCAGAATTGTTTAATCTGTAGCATTACTACCATCTGTCTAGTGACACTATAGAAAAGGAAATGAGGCTAAACTGACCTCTAAATTGGCCACTCTTACTAAATCCTACATTCCTCTTCAGAGTCCATCCCTAATTCATCCTTCTCTTCTATTTCTAAACACAGGGAATATTATGTTTTCCAAGCAATGCCTCATATGCATGCCTTTTCTCACACAATTCCACTTGAAAATATCTTCCCTTCTCTACTTGTTTACATTATTATTCAAAATCCAGTTAAAATTCAACTTCTTCCAAGAACCCCTCTATGAATCCCATCCCTAATTTCACCTTTTATGATGAGGTGAAATGAGATAGTCTCTGACATTTTTCTGTAGTCTGGGAAGAAAATGAGCAATGTGAGGGCAGCAATCCTGGTATCCTTCACAGTCAATTACAGAGCAGGGAGTAGAACAGCAATCCGTTAGTATAACATAATCAAAATTAATAGTTCATATAAAATATGCTTAAAATTAAATTTGTCATATAGTGCATATGTGGCTTAGGGAGATTCACTTTGATGTTCTGGATGTGATCTACATTAAATATGTTAGGAGAGAACATACTTATAATTCTAACCCTACTCTCACATATACCCACAGAAGATATCTAGAAATGAATTCTGAGAGGCAAAAAGGAGCGATCCAAATCTCTCATGGACAGTAACATTATATCTTAGAAGCTACATTACATAATATAAAGATATCCTTATGCTAATTCCACATCCCACCATCCTACATGCACTAGAATATGCACTGCTTGAGTTCCAGGACTGTGTCATAATCACTCGTGTGGAATTAAATTCTTTCATTCCTGAGCATGTTTCCATAAGAACCTAATTTCTAAACAATCATTGAAGCATATATTTATATAATGTATAAACTGATGAAAGTTTTCCTTTTGTAATATTCACTACTACTGTGTCTTCTACGGGAGAAGGCAATGGCACCCCACTCCAGTACTGTTGCCCGGAAAATCCCAAGGATGGAGGAGCCTGGTAGGCTGCAGTCCATGGGGTCGCTAATAGTCGGACACGACTGAGCGACTTCACTTTCACTTTCCACTTTCATTCATTGGAGAAGGAAATGGCAACCCACTCCAGTGTTCTTGCCTGGAGAATCCCATGGACGGAGAAGCCTGGTGGGCTGCAGTCCATGGGGTCGCACAGAGTTGGACACGACTGGAGTGAATCAGTAGTAGTAGTGTCTTCTACATCAGTGGCAATGTCTACAATCATCTAATCAAACCATTAAATAAATGGTCAGGTTTCTTTTAAGTTTTAGTTCCTACTTCAGTTTCTACTTGTTAGTGCTACCTTCATATACCCTTACACATTAATACCTACAACTTTCTTCTTCTAAGTTTAGATATTGGTTCTTGTGTGCTCAGTTGCACAGTTGTATCTGACTCTTTGCAGCTCCATGGACTGTACTCCACCAGGCTCCTCTGTCCATAGAATGTTCCAGACATGAATACTGGAGCAAGTTGCCATTTTTGAACCTATATCTCTGGGGTCTCCTGAATTGTTAAGCAGATTACTTACCACTAGCAATGCCAAAGAATGCTCAAACTACTGCACAATTGCACTCATCTCACACGCTAGTAAAGCAATGCTCAAAATTCTCCAAGCCAGGCTTCAGCAGTACATGAACCATGAACTTCCAGATGTTCAAGCTGGTTTTAGAAAAGGCAGAGGAACCAGATATCAAATTGCCAACATCCGCTGGATCATGGAAAAAGCAAGAGAGTTCCAGAAAAACATCTATTTCTGCTTTATTGACTATGCCAAAGCCTTTGACTGTGTGGATCACAATAAACTGTGGAAAATTCTGAGAGATGGTAATACCAGACCACCTGATCTGCCTCTTGAGAAATTTGTATGCAGGTCAGGAAGCAACAGTTAGAACTGGACATGGAACAACAGAATGGTTCCAAATAGGAAAAGGAGTACATCAACGCTGTATATTGTCACCTTGTGTATTTAACTTATATGCAGAGTACATCATGAGAAACGCTGGACTGGAAGAAACACAAGCTGGAATCAAGATTGTCGGGAGAAATATCAATAACCTCAGATATGCAGATGACACCACCCTTATGGCAGAAAGTGAAGAGGAACTCAAAAGCCTCTTGATGAAAGTGAAAGTGGAGAGTGAAAAAGTTGGCTTAAAGCTCAACATTTAGAAAATGAAGATAATGGCATCCGGTCCCATCACTTCATGGGAAATAGATGGGGAAACAGTGGAAACAGTGTCAGACTTTATTTTTCTGGGCTCCAAAATCACTGCAGATGGTGACTGAAGCCATGAAATTAAAATACACTTACTCCTTGGAAGGAAAGTTCTGACCAACCTAGATAGCATATTGAAAAGCAGAGACATTACTTTGCCACCAAAGTTCGTCTAGTCAAGGCTATGGTTTTTCCTGTGGTCATGTATGGATGTGAGAGTTGGACTGCAAAAAAGGCTGAGCACTGAAGAATTGATGCTTTTGAACTGTGGTGTTGGAGAAGACTCTTGAGAGTCCCTTGGACTGCAAGGAGATCCAACCAGTCCATTTTCAAGGAGATCAGCCCTGGGATTTCTTTGGAAGGAGTGATGCTAAAGCTGAAACTCCAGTACTTTGGCCAACTCATGCGAAGCGTTGACTCTTTGGAAAAGACTCTGATGCTGGGAAGGATTGGGGGCAAGAGGAGCAGGGGACGACAGAGGATGAGATGGCAGGATGGCATCACTGACTTGATGGATGTGAGTCTGAGTGAACTCCGGGAGTTGGTGATGGACAGGGAGGCCTGGTGTGCTGCGATTCATGGGGTCGCAAAGAGTCGGACATGACTGAGCAACTGATCTGATCTGATCACCTAGAAAGCCCAATCAAGATTCTAGCACTCATTAATTGTGTGCCTTCTGACAAATTGCTTAAGGTCTCTAAGTCTCAGTTTTCTTATAAATAAAAGAGGAATCAGAAGAGTTGGTTCAAGATGGCAGAGTAGAAGGATGTATACTCATCTCCTACTGTAAGAGCACCGAAATTGTGTCTGTTCAACAACCATCAAGAGGAGGATGCCAGACCAGCTCCAAAAAAGATATCCCACATCCAAAGACAAAGGAGAAACTGCGATGAGACAATAGGAGGAGTGCAATAATGATGAAATCAAATCCCATAATCTTTGAGTGGAAGACCCACAAACTGGATAACAATAATAACAAAGAATTTCCCTCATTGTTGTGAAGGTTCTGAGCCTCACATCAGGCTTCCTAGTGTGGGGATCTTGCAAAACGACTAAGCATCTCCAGGGAATCTGACTTTGAAGGCCAGTGGAATTTGATTAAAGGACTTCCACAAGACTAGAGGAAACAGAGACTCCACAATTAGAGGGCACAAACAAAATCTTGTGAACACCAATACCCAGGATAAAAGAGCAGTGACCCCACAGAAGATTGAACCAGACCTACCTGCTAATGTTGGAGGATCTCCTGTGGAGGTGTGGGTTGGCAGGCTCTCACTGCCGGGGCAGGGGCACTGTTAGCAGAAATCCTGGGAGAGGACCTTTGGCATGAGACCTCTTGGAGGTCACCATTAGCCCTACCATAAAGCCTGTAGACTTCAATGCTGGGTTGCCCCAGGCTAAAAAACTAACAGGGAGGAAGTACAGCCCCACCCATTAGCAGACAATTGGATTAAAGTTTTACTAAGCACAGTCCTAGATAATATATGACCAACCTAGATAGCATATTCAAAAGCAGAGACATTACTTTGCCAACAAAGGTTCATCTAGTCAAGGCTATGGTTTTTCCTGTGGTCATGTATGGATGTGAGAGTTGGACTGTGAAGAAGGCTGTGCACCGAAAAATTGATGCTTTTGAACTGTGGTGTTGGAGAAGACTCTTGAGAGTCTGTTGGACTTCAAGGAGATCCAACCAGTCCATTCTGAAGGAGATCAGCCCTGGGATTTCTTTGGAAGGAATGATGCTAAAGCTGAAACTCCAGTACTTTGGCCACCTCATTCGAAGAGTTGACTCACTGGAAAAGACTCTGATGCTGGGAGGGATTGGGGGCAAGAGGAGAAGGGGACAACAGAGGATGATGGCATCACTGACTCGCTGGACGTGAGTCTGAGTGAACTCCGGGAGTTGGTGATGGACAGGGAGGCCTGGCGTGCTGCAATTCATGGGGTCGCAAAGAGTCGGACACGACCGAGTGACTGATCTGATCTGAAGCACAGTCCTTCCCATAAGAGCAAAACTCAGTTTTTCCCACCACTAGTCCCTCCCATCAGCAAACTTACAGAAACCTCTTAGCCTCATCCACCAGAGGGCAGACAGAAGAAGCAAGAACTTTAATCCCAAAGATAATCAAAATGAAAAAGGCAGAGGATTATGTCTCAGATGAAGGGACAAGATAAAAACCTCAGAAAAACAACTGAATGAAGTGTAGATAGGGAACCTTCGAGGAAAATAATTCAGAATAATGATAGTGAAGATGATCCAAGATCTCAGAAAAAGACGAAAGATGCATGAAATGTTTACCAAAGATCTAGAAGAACTAAAAAACACACAGAGATGAATAATACACTAGAAGGAATCAACAGCAGAATAACTGAGGTATAAGAATTGACCTGGAAAACAGAATGGTGGAAATCACTGCCACAAAACAGAATATAGAAAAAAGAATGAAAAAATGACGACAGCCTAGAAGACCACTAGTACAACATTAAACATGCCAATATTTGCACTATATGGGTCCCAGGATGAGAAAAGAGAGAGAAAGGATCCAAGAAAATATTTGAAGAGATAATAACTGACAACTTCCTTAATGTGGTAAAAGAGCTAGTCAATCAAGTCCAGGAAGCACAGAGTCCCAGACAGGATAAGCCCAAGGAGGAATATACTGAGATATATAGTAGTCAAACTGACAGAAATAAAAGACAAAGATAAAATATTAAAAGCAACAAGGGAAACACAACATACAATAAACAGGGAACTACCATAAGGTTATCAGCTGATTTCTAAACAGAAACCCTACAAGCTAGAAGGAAATGGTACAATATATTTAAAGTGATAAAAGATAAGAACCTATAAACAAGAATACTCTGCCCAGCAAGAATCTTATTCAGCTTTGATGGAGAAATCAAAAGGTTTTCAGAGAAGCAAAATTTAAGAGAATTCAGCACCACCATACCAGCTTTACATCAAATGCTAAAGGAACGTTTCTAGGCATGAAACACTAGAGAAGGAAAAGACCTACAAAAAATAAACTCAAAACAATTAAGAAAATGGTAACAGGGTCGGAGATGGAAGATGGCGGAGGAACAGGATGGGGAGACCACTTTTTCCCCCACAAATTCATCAAAAGAACATTTAAATGCTGAGTAAATTCCACAAAACAACTTCTGAATGCCAGCAGAGGACATCAGGCACCCAGAAAAGCAGCTCATTGTCTTCGAAAGGAGATGTTTTATCAACGTTGGTGTATAGAAGGAGAAGTCTTGAAACTACTGTAAAAATAAGTCTGAAAACCAGAGGCAGGAGGCTTAAGTCCAAATCCTGAGAACACCAGAGAACTCCTGACTCCAGGGAACATTAATTGATAGGAGCTCATCAAATGCCTCCATACCTACACTGAAACCAAGCACCACCCAAGGGCCAACAAGTTCCAGAGCAAGACATACAATGCAAATTCTCGAGCTACACAGGAACACAGCCCTGAGCGTCAATATACAGGCTGCCCAAAGTTACTCCAAAACCATTGACATCTCATAATTCATTACTGGACACTTCATTGCATTCCAGAGAGAAGAAATCCAGGTCCACCCACCAGAATACCGACACAAGCTTCCCTAACCAAGAAACCTTGACAAGTCACCCGTAAAACCCAACCAACAGTGAGGAAACTCCACAATAAAGAGAACTCCACAAACTGCAAGAATACAGTAAGGCCACCCAATTTACTACTGCAGGTAGGAATCCTTTAGAAGAAATGGAGTAGCCATCATGATCAACAAAAGAGTCCGAAATGCAGTATTTGGATGCAATCTCAAAAACGACAGAATGATGCCTGTTCATTTTCAAGGCAAACCATTCAATATCACAGTAATCCAAGTCTATGCCCCAACCAGTAATGCTGGAGAAGCTGAAGTTGAATGGTTCTATGAAGACCTACAAGACCTTTTCAAAAAATATGTCCTTTTCATTAAAGGGGACTGGAATGCAAAAGTAGGAAGTCAAGCAACACCTGAAGTAACAGGCAAATTTGGCCTGGGAATACGCAGTGAAGCAGGGCAAAGGCTAATCGAGTTTTGCCAAGAGAATGCACTGGTCATAGCAAACACCCTCTTCCAACAACACAAGAGAAGACTCTACACATGGACATCAGGAGATGGTCAACACCGAAATCAGATTGATTATACTCTTGGAAGCCAAAGATGGAGCAGCTCTATAGAGTCAGCAAAAACAAGACCAGGAGCTGACTGTGGCTCAGATCATGAGCTCCTTATTGCCAAATTCAGACTTAAATATTAGAAAGTAAGGAAAACTACTAGACCATTCAGGTGTGACCTAAATCAAGTCCCTTACGATTATACAGTGGAAGTGAGAAATAGATTTAAGGGACTAGTTCTGATAGATAGTGTGTCTGATGAACTTTGGACTGAGGTTCGTGACATTGTCCAGGAGACAGGGGTCAAGACCATCCCCATGGAGAAGAAATGCAAAAAAGCAAAATGGCTGTTTGGGGAGGCCTTACAAATAGCTGTGAAAAGAAGAGAAGTGAAAAGCAAAGGAGAAAAGGAAAGATAAAAGCATCTGAATACAGAGTTCCAAAGAAGAGCAATAAGAGATAAGAAAGCCTTCCTCAGTGATCAATGCAAAGAAATAGAGGAAAACAACAGAATGGGGAAGACTAGAGATCCCTTCAAGAAAATTAGAGATACAGGGGTAACATTTCATGCAAAGATGAGCTCAAAAAAGACAGAAATGATATGGACCTAACAGAAGCAGAAGATATTAAGAAGAGGTGGCAAGAATACACAGAAGAACTGTACAAAAAAGATCTTCATGACCAAGATAATCACGATGGTATGATCACTCACCTAGAGACAGACATCCTGGAATGGGAAGTCAAGTGGGCCTTAGAAAGCATCACTACAAACAAAGCTAGTGGAGGTGATGGAATTCCAATTGAGCTATTTCAAATCCTGAAAGATGATGCTATGAAACTGCTGCACTCAATAGGCCAGCAAATTTGGAAAACTCAGCAGTGGCCACAGGGCTGGAAAAGGTCAGTTTTCATTTCAATCCCAAAGAAAAGCAATTCCAAAGATTGCTCAAACTACTGCACAATTGCACTCATCTAATACACTAGTAAAGTAATGCTCAAAATTCTACAAGCCAGGCTTCAGGAATACGTGAACCATGAACTTCCAGTTGTTCAACCTGGTTTTAGAAAAGGCAGAGGAACCAGAGATCAAATTGCCAACATCCGCTGGATCATAGAAAAAGCAAGAGAGTTCCAGAAAAGCATCTATTTCTACTTTATTGATTATGCCAAAGCCTTTGACTGTGTGGATCACAATAAATGGTGGAAAATTCTGAAAGAGATGGGAATACAAGACCACCTGACCTGCCTCTTGAGAAACCTATATGCAGCTCAGGAAGCAACAGTTAAAACTGGACATGGAACAACAGACTTGTTCTAAATAGGAAAAGGAGTACGTCAAGGCTGTATATTATCACCCTGCTTATTTAACTTATATGCAGGGTACATCATGAGAAACGCTGGCCTGAAAGAAGCACAAGCTGGAATCAAGATTGCCGGGAGAAATATCAATAACCTCAGATATGCAGGTGACGCCATCCTTATGGCAGAAAGTGAAAAGGAACTCAAAAGCCTCTTGATGAAAGTGAAAGTGGAGAGCGAAAAAGTTGGCTTAAAGCTCAACATTCAGAAAACGAAGATCATGGCATCTGGTCCCATTGCTGCTGCTGCTGCTGCTGCTGAGTAGCTTCAGTCATGTCCGACTCTGTGCGACACCATGGACTGCAGCCTACCAGGCTCCTCCATCCATGGGATTTTCCAGGCAAGGGTACTGGAGTGGGGTGCCATTGCCTTCTCCATCTGGTCCCATTACTTCATGGCAAATAGATGGGCAAACAGTGGAAACAGTGTCAGACTTTATTTTTCGTGCTCCAAAATCATTGCAGATGGTGACTGCAGCCATGAAATTAAAAGATGCTTACTCCTTGGGATAAAAGTTATAACCAACCTAGATAGCATATTCAAAAGCGGAGACATTACTTGCCAACGAATCCGTCTAGTCAAGGCTCTGGTTTTTCAATGGTCATGTATGGATGTGAGAGTTGGACTGTGAAGAAAGCTGAGCACTGAAGAATTGATGCTTTTGAACTGTGGTGTTGGAGAAGACTCTTGAGAGTCCCTTGGACAGCAAAGAGATACAACCCGTCCATTCTGAAGGAGATCAGCCCTGGGTGTTCTTTGGAAGGAATGATCCTGAAGCTGAAACTCCAGTACTTTGGCCACCTAATGCAAATAGTTGACTCATTGGGAAAGATTCTGATGCTGGGAGGGATTTGGGGAAGGAAGAAAAGGGGATGACAGAGGATGAGATGGCTGGATGGCATCACCGACTCGATGGACGTGAGTTTGAGTGAACTCCGGGAGTTGGTGATGAACAGGGAGGCCTGGCATGCTGCAATTCATGGGATTGCAAAGAGTCGGACATGACTGAAAGACTGAACTGAAATGAACCCAAACTGAGCAATATAAAGAAGATGAAGAGACAGTGGAATACCCAGAAGGTAAAGGAACAGGATAAATGCCCACCAAGCCAAACAAAAGAGGAATATATAGTGAATCTACCTGATAGAGAATTCTGCATAACGAGAGTGAAAATGGTCCAAAATCTTGAAATCAAAATGGAATCACAGTTAAATAGCCTGGAGATAAGGATTGAGAATATGCAAGAAAGGTTTAACAAGGACCTAGAAGAAATAAAAAAGAGTCAATACATAATGAATAATGCAATAAATGAGATCGAAAACACTCTGGAGGCAACAAATAGTAGAATAACGGAGGCAGAATATAGGATTAGTGAAGTAGAAGATAGAATGGTAGAAATAAATGAATCAGAAAGGAAAAAAGAAAAATGAATTAAAAGAAAGGAGGACAATCTCACAGACTTCCAGGACAATATTAAGCGCCCCAACATTCAAATCATAGGAGTCCCAGAATAATACAAAAAGAAAGACCATGAGAAAATACTTGAGGAGATAATAGTTGAAAACTTCCCTAAAATGGAGAAGGAAATAATCACCCAAGTCCAAGAAACCCAGAGAGTCCCAAACAGGATAAACCCAAGGCGAAACACCCCAAGACACATATTAATCAAATTAACAAAGATGAAACACAAAGAACAAATATTAAAAGCAGCAAGGGAAAAACAACAAATAACGCACAAGGGGATTCCCATAAGGATAACAGCTGATCTTTGAATAGAAACTCCTCAGGCCAGGAAGGAATAGCAAGAAATACTTAAAGTGATGAAAGAAAATAACCTACAGTGCAGATTACTGTACCCAGCAAGGATCTCATTCAAATATGAAGGAGAAATCAAAAGCTTTACAGACAAGAAAAAGCTGAGAGAATTCAGCACCACCAAACCAGGTCTCCAACAAATGCTAAATGATATTCTCTAGACAGAAAACGCAAAAAGGGTGTATAAAATCAAACCCAAAACAATAAAGTAAATGGCAACGGGATCATACTTATCAATAATTGCCTTAAATGTAAATGGGTTGAATGCCCCAACCAAAAGACAAAGACTGGCTGAATGGATAGAAAAACAAGACCCCTATATATGATATCTACACGAGACCCACCTCAAAACAGGGGACACATACAGACTGAAAGTGAAGGGCTGGAAAAAAGATATTCCATGCAAACAGAGACCAAAAGAAAGCATGAGTAGCAATACTCATATCAGATAAAAAAAAAAGTCTACAAGTAATAAATGCTAGAGAGGGTGTGGAGAAAAGGGTACCCTCATACACTGTTGGTGGGAATGCAAACTAGTACAGCCACTATGGAGAACAGTGTGGAGATTCCTTAAAAAACTGGAAATAGACATGCCTTATGATCCAGCAATCCCACTGCTGGGCATACACACTGAGGAAACCAGAAGGGAAAGAGACACGAGTACCCCAGTGTTCATCGCAGCACTGTTTATAATAGCCAGGACATGGAAGCAACCTAGATGTCCATCAGCAGATGAATGGATAAGAAAGCTGTGGTACATATACACAATGGAGTATTATTCAGCCATTAAAAAGAATACATTTGAATCAGTTCTAATGAGGTGGATGAAACTGGAGCCTATTATACAGAGTGAAGTAAGCCAGAAAGAAAAACACCAATACAGTATACTAACGCATATATATGGAATTTAGAAAGATGGTAACAATAACCCTGTGTACGAGACAGCAAAAGAGACACTGATGTATAGAACAGTCTTATGGACTCTGTGGGAGAGGGAGAGGGTGGGAAGATTTGGGAGAATGGCATTGAAACATGTAAAATATCATGTATGAAATGAGTTGCCAGTCCAGGTTCGATGCACGATACTGGATGCTTGGGGCTGGTGCACTGGGACGACCCAGAGGGATGGAATGGGGAGGGAGGAGGGAGGAGGGTTCAGGATGGGGAACACATGTATACCTGTGGCGGACTCATTTTGATATTTGGCAAATCTAATACAGTTATGTAAAGTTTAAAAATAAAATAAAATTAAAAAAAAATAAAATAAAAGCAACACAACATACCAAAAAAAAAAAAAAAAAAAAACAAAGGCTGTGAAAAGAGACAAAGAAGGACACTACATAATGCTCAAAGGATCAATCCAAGAAGAAGATATAGCAATTATAAATATATATGCACTCAACTTAGGAGCACCACAATATGTAAGACAAATGCTAGCAAGTATGAAAGGGGAAATTAATAACACAATAATAGTGGGAGACTTTAATACCCCACTCACACCTACAGATAGATCAAATAAACAGAAAATTAACAAAGAAACACAAGCTTTAAATGATACAATAGACCAGTTATACCTAATTGATATCTAGGACATTTCACCACAAAACAATGAATTTCACCTTTTTCTCAAGTGCAGATGGAACCTTCTCCAGGACAGATCACATCCTGGGCCATAAATATAGCCTTGGTAATTTCAAAACATTGAAATCATTCCAAGCATCTTTTCTGACCACAAGGCAGTAAGATTAGATCTCAATTACAGGAGAAAAACTATTAAAAATTCCAACATATAGAGGCTGAACAACACGCTGCTGAATAAGCAACAGAAGAAATCAAAAGATAAATCAAAATATGTATAGAAATGAATGAAAATGAAAACACAACAATCCAAAACCCGTGGGACACTGTAAAAGCAGTGCTAAGGGGAAAGTTCGTAGCAATACAGGCATACATCAAGAAACAAGAAAAAAGTCACATAAATAACCTAACTCTACATCTAAAGCAACTAAAAAATGAAGAAATGAAGAACCACAGGGTTAGTAGAAGGAAAGAAATCTTAAAAATTAGGGCAGAAAAAAATGCAAAAGAAACAAAAGAGACCAAAGCAAAAATCAACAAAGATAAAAGCTGGTTCTTTGAAAGGATAAATAAAATTGACAAACCATTAGCCAGACTCATCAAGAAACAAAGGGAGAAAAATCAAATCAATAAAATTAGAAATGGAAATGGAGAGATCGCAATAGACAACACAGAAATACAAAGGATCATAAGAGACTACTGTCAGGAATTATATGCCAATAAAATGGACAATGTGGAAGAAGTGGACAAATTATTAGAAAAGTACAACTTTCCAAAAATGACCAGGAAGATACATAAAATATTAACAGACCCATCACAAGCATGGAAATTGAAACTGTAGTCAGAAATCTTCCAGCAAACAAAAGCCCAGGTACAGACGGCTTCACAGCTGAATTCTAACAAAAATTTAGAGAAGAGCTAACGCCTATCCTACTCAAACTCTTCCAGAAAATTGCAGAGGAAGGTAAACTTCCAAACTCATTCTATGAGGCCATCATCACCCTAATACCAAAACCTGAAAAAGATGCCACACAAAAAGAAAACTACAGGCCAATATCATTGATGAACATAGATGCAAAAATCCTTAACAAAATTCTAGCAATCTGAATCCAACAACACATTAAAAAGATCATACACCATGACCAAGTGGGCTCTATCCCAGGGATGCAAGGATTCTTCAATATCTACAAATCAACCAATGTAATACACCACATTAACAAATTAAAAAATAAAAGCCATATGATTATCTCAGTAGATTCAGAGAAAGCCTTTGACAAAATTCAACATCCATTTATGATAAAAAACTTTGCAGAAACCAGGAATAGAAGGAACATAACTCAACATAATAAAAGCTGCATATGACAAACCAAAAGCAAACATTATCCACAATGGTAAAAAATTGAAAGTATTTCCCCTAAAGTCAGGAACAAGCAAGGGTGCCCACTTTCACCATTACTATTAAACATAGTTTTGGAAGTTTTGGCCACAGCAATCAGAGCAGAAAAATAAATAAAAGGAATCCAAATTGGAAAGGAAGAAGTAAATCTCTCACTGTTTGCAGATGACATGACCATCTACACAGAAAACATGACCATCTACACAGAAAACCCTAAAGATTCCACCAGAAAATTACTAGAGCTAATCAATGAATATAGTAAAGTTGCAGGATATAAAATCAACACATAGAAATCCCTTGCATTCCTATACACTAATAATGAGAAAATGGAAAGAGGAATTAAGGAAACAATTCCATTCACCACTGCAACGAAAAGAATAAAATACTTAGGAATATATCTACCTAAAGAAACTAAAGACCTATATATAGAAAACTATAAAACACTGGTGAAAAAAATCAAAGAGGACACTAATAGTTGGAGAAATATACCGTATTAATGGATCAGAAAAATCAATATAGTGAAAATGAGTATAATACCCAAAGCATTCTATAGATTCAGTGCAATCCCTATCAAGCTACCAACGGTATTTTTCACAGATCTAGAACAAATAATTTCACAATTTGTATGGAAATACAAAAAACCTCGAATAGCCAAAGCAATCTTGAGAAAGGAGAGTGGAACTGGAGGAATCAACCTGACTGACTTCAGGCTCTATTACAAAGCCACAGTCATCAAGACAGTATGGTACTAGCACAAAGACAGAAATATAGATCAATGGAACAAAATAGAAAGCCCAGAGATAAATCCACGCACCTATGGATATGTTATCTTTGACAAAGGAGGCGAGAATATACAATGGAGAAAAGACAATATCTTTAACAAGTGGTGCTGGGAAAACTGGTCAACCACTTGTAAAAGAATGAAACTGGAACACTTTCTAACACCATACACAAAAATAAACTCAAAATGGATTAATGATCTAAATATAAGACCAGAAACTATACAACTCCTAGAGGAGAACATAGGCAAAACACTCTCCGACATACATCACAGCAGGATCCTCTATGACCACCTCCCAGAATATTGGAAATAAAGGCAAAAATAAAGAAATGGGACCTAATAAAAATTAAAAGCTTCTGCACAACAAAGTAACTATAAGGGAGGTGAAAAGACAGATTTCAGAATGGGAAAAAATAATAGCAAATGAACCAACTGACAAACAACTAATCTCACAAATATGCAAGCAACTCCTTGAGCTCAATTCCAGAAAAACAAACGACCCAATCAAAAACGGGCCAAAGAACTAGACATTTCTCCAAAGAAGACATACAGATGGCTAACAAACACATGAAAAGATGCTCAACATCACTTATTATCAGAGAAATGCAAATCAAAACCACAATGAGGTACCATTTCATGCCAGTCAGGATGGCTGTGATCCAAAAGTCTACAAGCAATAAATGCTGGAGAGGGTGTGGAGAAAAGGGAACCCTCTTACACTGTTGGTGGGAATGCAAACTAGTAAAGCCACTCTGGAGAACAGTGTGGAGATTCCTTTAAAAACTGGAAATAGAACTGCCTTATGACCCAGCAATCCCACTGCTGGGCATACACACTGAGGAAACCAGAATTGAAACAGCCACGTGTACCCCAATGTTCATTGCAGCACTGTTTATAATAGCCAGGACATGGAAGCAACCTAGATGTCCATCAGCAGATGAATGGTTAAAGCCTTGTATGTGAGAGAGCAAAAGAGACAGACGGTGGGATGATTTGGGAGAATGACATTGAAACATGTATAATATCATATAAGAGATGAATCGCCAGTCCAGGTTTGATGCAGGATACAGGATGCTTGGGGCTGGTGCACTGGGATGACCCAGAGGGATGGTATGGGGAGGGAGTGGGGAGGGGGATTCAGGATGGGGAGCACGTATACACCTGTGGCACATTCATGTTGATGTATGGCAAAACCAATACAATATTGTAAAGTAAATAGCCTCCAATTAAAATAACTAAATTTAAATTAAAAAAAAAAGAGTCTGACACGACCGAGTGACTGAACTGAACTAAACTGAATAGAAAAACAAATGCTGTTCAAGGACACTGAAAAATCCCTGATGTTGAAATTCAGATCTGTATTTTGAGCAATACTTAGAAATCCATGAGTTGAAGCATAAAAAAAGAAAGAAAGAAAATTGTAACAGGATCATGTGTTCAGTGCATTAGTTGTGTCTGACTCTGTGTGACCCTAGGGACTGCAACCTTCAGGTTCCTCTGTCCCTGGGATTCTCCAGGCAAGAATACTGGAGTGAGTTGCCATGCCTTCTATATTGATAATTAGATTACCTCAAATGTAAATAGATTGAATGCACATACCAAAAGACTTAGACTATCTGCGTGGATGAAGACATGTGTGTGTATGCACTTCCACCTACCACATCACTCTACTTAACCCCCAAATTGCATGTAAATATTTTGTATTGTTAGGTTACTCATGTTTCCATTATGGCTTGCAATTATTTTTGTCTTTTGTCTGGATATTGATTGTGAAAACTGATAAATATCTTTTGCTATTATGATTATGTAACTGTTATTCATTTTAATATCATTGTACCATGATTGGTCAACAGAAAATAATGGAATTCTATATCACTAAAGCTACTATTTAATAGAAAAATCTGTAATCACTTTTTAAAATCCAGATGCACATTAGAATTATCTTGGAAGCTTATGAAAAACACAAATTTCCAGGTATAGTTTTTTTCACAAAAGTTCTACTATGATTCTAAAGATCAGCCATATTTTAAAACAACTGAACTATATGATCATCTTTTACTTTTCTCTAGTTTGTCTCATTTTTCTAATTCATATTCAGTGCTCCAATTTCATTTACATTTTCCAATTTCTCCATCTTTTTTTTTGTTTGTTTGTTTGTTTGTTTGTTTTAAGCCTATATCCCATGTGGTAGAAAAACTTTTGTGTGTGTGTGGTCTGTGATTTCAGTTCAGTTCAGTCGCTCAGTCATGTCCGACTCTTTGAGACCCCATGAATCGCAGCACGCCAGGCCTCCCTGTCCATCACCAACTCCCGGAGTTCACTCAGACTCACGTCCATCGAGTCAGTGATGCCATCCAGCCATCTCATCCTCTGTCGTCCCCTTCTCCTCCTGCCCTCAATCCCTCCCAGCATCAGTCTTTTCCAATGAGTCAACTCTTCGCATGAGGTGGCCAAAGTACTGGAGTCTCAACTTCAGCATCATTCCTTCCAAAGAAATCTCAGGGCTGCTGTCCTTCAGAATGGACTGATTGGATCTCCTTGCAGTCCAAGGGACTCACAAGTGTCTTCTCCAACACCACAGTTCAAAAGCATCAATTCTTCAGTGCTCAGCCTTTTTTGCAGTCCAACTCTCACATCCATACATGACCACAGGAAAAACCATAGCCTTGACTAGATGGACCTTAGTTGGCAAACTAATGTCTCCGCTTTTGAATATGCTATCTAAGTTGGTAATAACTTTTCTTCCAAGGAGTAAGCATCTGTTAATTTCATGGCTGAAGTCACCATCTGCAGTGATTTGGGAGCCCAGAAAAATAAAGTCTGACACTGTTTCCACTGTTTCCCCATCTATTTCCCATGAAGTGATGGGACCAGATGCCATGATCTTCGTTTTCTGAATGTTGAGCTTTAAGCCAACTTTTGCACTCTCCACTTTCACTTTCTTCAAGAGACTTTTTAGTTCCTCTTCACTTTCCTCCATAAGGATGGTGTCATCTGTATATCTGAGATTATTAATATTTTTCCTGGCAATCTTGAATCCAGCTTGTGCTTCTTCCAGCCTAGCGTTTCTCATGATGTACCCTGCATATAAGTTAAATAAGCAGGGTGACAGTATACAGCCTTGACGTATTCCTTTTCCTATTTGGAACAAGTCTGTTGTTCCATGTCCAGTTTTAACTGTTGCTTCCTGAGCTGCATATAGGTTTCTCAAGAGGCAGGTCAGGTGGTCTGGTATTCCCATCTCTTTCAAAATTTTCCACTGTTTATTGTGATCCACACAGTCAAAGGCTTTGGCATAGTCAATAAAGCAGAAATAGCTGTTTTTCTGGAACGTTCTTACTTTTTTGAGATCCAGCGGATGTTGGCAATTTGATCTCTGGTTCCTCTGCCTTTTCTAAAGCAAGCTTGAACATCTGGAAGTTCACGGTTTACATATTGCTGAAGCCTGGCTTGGAGAATTTTGAGCATTACTTTACTAGCATGTGAGATGAGTGCAATTGTGCAGTAGTTTGAGCATTCTTTGGCATTGCCTTTTTTGGGGATTGGAATGAAAACTGACCTTTTCCAGTCCTGTGGCCACTGCTAAGTTTTCCAAATTTGCTGGCATATTGAGTGCAGCACTTTCACAGCATCATCTTTCAGGGTTTGAAATAGCTCAACTGGAATTCCATCACCTCCACTAGCTTTGTTTGTAGTGATACTTTCTAAGGCCCAATTGACTTCACATTCCAGGATGTCTGGCTCTAGGTGAGTGATCACACCATCGTGATTATCTGGGTCGTGAAAATCTTTTTTGTACAGTTCTTCTGTGTATTCTTGCCACCTCTTCTTAATATCTTCTACTTCTGTTAGGTCCATACCATTTCTGTCCTTTATCGAGCCCATCTTTGCATGAAATGTTCCCTTGGTATCTCTAATTTTCTTGCAGAGATCTCTAGTCTTTCCCATTCTGTTGTTTTCTTCTATTTCTTTGCATTGATCGCTGAGGAAGGCTTTTGCTTTTCACTTCTCTTCTTTTCACAGCTATTTGTAAGTCCTCCTCAGACAGCCATTTTGCTTTTTTGCATTTCTTCTCCATGGGAATGGTCTTGATCCCTGTCTCCTGTACAATGTCATGAACCTCCGTCCATAGTTCATCAGGCACTCTGTCTATCAGATCTAGGCCCTTAAATCTATTTCTCACTTCCACTGTATAATTATAAGGGATTTGATTTAGGTCATACCTGAATGGTCTAGTGGTTTTCCCTACTTTCTTCAATTTAAGTCTGAATTTGGTATAAGGAGTTCATGATCTGAGCCACAGTCATCTCCTGGTCTTGTTTTTGTTGACTCTATAGAGCTTCTCCATCTTTGGCTGCAAAGAATATAATCAATCTGATTTCGGTGTTGACCATCTGGTGATGTCCATCTGTAGAGTCTTCTCTTCTGTTGTGTATATATATATATATATATATATATATACATACATACACAAACACACACACAATGTATTTATTATATTAATTATAATATATATTGTAATATATAATAAAATACATATATTTTAGAAAACATGAATTTTTGCTTTGCTAAGAAACTTATTACATTTTTTCCCACTTGTTTGACTAAGTATGAATAGGAGGCACTAATGATAAAGAACCCTCCTGTCAATGCAGAAGACATAAGAGAAGCAGGTTCTATTCCTGTTTTGGGCATGCAACCCACTCCAGTATTATTGCCTGGAAAATTGCCATGGACAAAGGAGCCTGATGCACTATATTCCATAGAATCACAAAGAGTCAGACACAGCTGAAGCGACATATTGCACATGAATAGAATGTTGATTTCTAATTTATTTACACTTAAAACTTTTCATAGAGTTTCATTTATTCTGGCATGTAGTATTACTGCTAAAAGTCTATAAAGCTTATTATTTTAGTGATATTTTAAACGCATATTTGAATGAGGCTTAAAATTTCTAATCCAATTCTGAGAATATAAAGAAGTCTTCTGTTGTTAAAAAAATTAGGAAATTAACATGTGATACAGTATTATTAACTAAAAGTAGAAATTTTGTTCAAATTTCACAAAATGTTATGTTAGGGTCCATTATTTGTTCTCATACCTTATTCAAGATTCCACATTGTATTTAGTTGCATTGAGCAGCTTCAGGTGTCTGAAACAAATTCTGATAAATTCTCTTTTCATTTTTATTCTTTTAGAAATAGTTTCTAATTTTCCTTGTTATGGTTTCTTAGATACACCCATCATTTAAAAGTGGACATTAATTTCCAAATGCATATGATTTTAAGGTATCCTTGATATTAATTTCTTATTTTGATATTAAATTCTCATTTAAATACTTTCTTCTCTACAATCACCCTCTGTGTTTTTAAAGTCTTTTAACTTTATTAAGGCTTTCAATTGGTAAGTCAAAGATCCCTTTTGGCAAATGTTACATTGCCCTTGACAATATGTGGGTTATTTTCAGATATCTTTTGGTATTGATTTCCAGCCTAATTCCACGGCGATAAGAGAACAGTCTGTATATGATTTCAATACCTTTAGATCATGAAAATATCTATGAAAAAATATGTTCCAGTGTCTCCTGGTTTATAGCCTATGGGAACTTGAATTTGTATCCTGCTGTTGTGTGCAAATTGTATAAATCTTAAGAATATTGGATTGGTTCATAGTGCTTTTCAGGTCTATTATATCCTTCTACTTTTCTGTTCATTCTATTAATTATTAAGAGTTTGGGATTAAAACTCCAACTAAACATATTAATTTATCTACTTAAAAATAATTGTAATATAAGTGGAACTATATATAACTTTGTTCTGTATTTTCCAAGTCTCTTATAAATGTGTTATCATACTACCATAATTTAGAAAATAAAAAGAAGAAAAGAAAGAAGAATAAGAATTCTTGCCTCAAAAGATTTTTGTAAAAATGAGTGAAATTATATATATATATATATATATATATATATATATATATATATCTTTGCCTTCTAAGATGTGCATGTTGGATGAGTGTAGTTGGTAATGGCATAAATTCCTATCAGTCAGAAAATTGGTTTTTATTTTCTTCCCATCTGTATTAGTTTCCTGTGACTGCTGTAACAGATGACTATGAACTTAATGTCTTAAAACAATACACATTTATTATTTCACAGTTCTGGAGATCAAAAGTACAAAATAAGTATCAATAGGCTAAAATCAAGGTGTCAGCAGGGCCTCACTCCTTCCGGAAGCTCTAGAATGTAATCAATTTCTTGCCTCTTTGAGTTTTTGATAGTTGCTGGTATTCTTTGGCTTGTGGCCATATCATTTCAATCTTCTAATATCTTTAAACTCCATCTTCATATAACCTTTTACTCTATGTGTCAAATCTCATTCTACCTCCTTCTTATTAGGATACATGCAATTGCATTTAGGGCCCACATAGATTATCCAGGATAATTTCCCCATCTCAAAATCATAAACTTAATGGCATCTGCAAAATATGTTTTGTTTTGTTTTGTTTTTAAGTAATATTTACAAGTCCCAGGAATTAGAACCTGGTATTAGGGGTGATGTGAGAGTTGGACTGTGAAGAAGGCTGAGTGCTGAAGAATTAATGCTTTTGAACTGTGGTGTTGGAGAAGACTCCTGAGAGTCCGTTGGACTGCAAGGAGATCCAATCAGTCCATTCTGAAGGATATCAGCCCTGGGATTTCTTTGGAAGGAATGATGCTAAAACTGAAACTCCAGTACTTTGGCCACCTCATGCGAAGAGTTGACTCATTGGAAAAGACTCTGATGCTGGGAGGGATTGGGGGCAAGAGGAGAAGGGGACAACAGAGGATGAGATGGTTGGATGGCATCACTGACTTGATTGACGTGAGTCTGAGTGAACTCTGGGTGTTGGTGATGGACAGGGAGGCCTGGCGTGCTGCGATTCATGGGGTCGCAAAGAGTCGGACATGACTGAGGGGCTGATCTGATCTGATTATTTAGTCTACTACACCATCTATTGCTAGACTGGAGAGAGAGGGAGAGAGAGAGAGAAAAGGAGGAGGATAATGAGAAGATGCAGAAGAGGAAAAGGAAGAAGAAAGAAAAGAAAAGAGGAGAGAGAGAATGGAGAGAGTGAAATCTCAAAGCATCTACTATTTTGTAGGTATTTCTGAAGGGTGAGTCCCCAGTATGTGTGGGCTTATATTTTTCATATTATGTTAGTTTGTCTTTGGATACAAGATGATAGACCTTAAGATGAGTGTTGTGAACAGAATTATGTCCTGCAAAATTCATGTTGAAGCTCTAACTTCCAGTGGGACTGTATTAGGAGATAGGCTCTTTAAGGAGATGATTAAGGCAAATGAGGTCATGAGGGTGGTACTTAATACAACAGGACTAGTGTCTAAAATGGAGAAGGAAATGGCAACACACTCCAGTATTCTTGCCTGGAAAATCCCACGGACAGAGGAGCCTGGTGGGCTACAGTCCGTGGCGTCACAAGAGTCGGACATGACTGAGCAACAGTGTCTATAAGAGGAAGAAGAGATACAAGTAAAATGTGACCAGAGTAAAGGCCATATGAAGATCTAAAAAGAAGGTGACATCTTCAAGCCAAGAAGGGAGACCAACCTTGCTGACACTTTGTTCTTTTGGACTACTAGCACCCAGAACTGTGAGAAAATAAGTTTCTGTTGTTTAAACCAGTCTGTGGTATTTTGTTATGGCAGCAGTAGCATACTAATACAATAAGTAAATGGATAGAGAATCATTATTTTATGCAATAAAACAAGAGAATTAAGTTTGGGGAGAGTGATTCTAGAGGAACTTGGCAAACAGAGTAGCAGGAAGATATAAGGGAAGCCGAGAGAGAGAGAGAGAGAGCGCACGCTGAACAACATGGAAGTATGCTTTGGAGCTTGTGGAATAAGATAACCAGTGAGAAATTCCTTGTATCAGTATGGCCAAAAGACTTGCAAATAGGTGCATGTCTAAAATTAAGTCCCAAGTTGCTCATTTTGCATCAGTGGAAACTCTCTCTTTGATTCCAAATTGCTAGTGTGCTCTTTGCTACACATTGCAAAGAGAGAGCAATTTGGGAAGAAATCAAGGGATAGGAACAGAGTTCTCTAACTGGCTAAATGTAACATGGAAAAACTATCTGGGAGATTAGTGGAAGCAGGAACTCAAAACCAAATGTGATTATAAGACCATAATTCCCTGAGGATTCACAGGAAATACAGGGGCAGCACTAGACCTACCAATGTATGTTGGAGGACTTGTGCCAAAATTATAGAAATCTCAAAGCACAAGATAATATCAACAGACATCTGGATAGCATATGCAAGTTGCTCAGTACAGTGTCTGATATTTAATAATCACCCAGAAAATGATGGTTTGTTTTTTCCACTTAATTTTCCTACTACAGATGAGGTGTGTCTAAGAGTAGGTGTTTAAGTGTGTCTTAAGGTGTGTCTTGAGGTGTTTCTAAGAGTAGGTGTGTCTAAGAGTTGAAATAAGACAAACTTTTCAGTACGTTATAGGTGGACTAATATTCAGTATAATTTATGGCAGAGTCTCTAACACTCATGTTTGGAAAGAAAAAGGGACACTCTTTGTAAAAATTGTGAGAACAGGGACCCCAAAATAGCTGTCTGGATATGTTTCAGATTTTAGGGAAATGAACAGAATAAAAAGAATACTTTTCTTTTTGGCATGGAAATAAAGAACCTCAAATTTTGAAATCACTGAAGAATCATAAAATGAAGACCCGCCACTGGAGAGTTCTTCAGGCTTTCTCTGTTTTCAATAACAGCCATACCACAGGGAAGAAGTCGAAATGTGGTTTGTGTTTTTTTCCTAATTTGGCAGAACATGAAGCATCTTCAAACAATGATATGAAGCAATCATACTTATTTACACTCTTTGGGATTTAACAACCATGGAAGCTTCACAAACTTACAAATTGTGGATGTGAAGAACAGATTCCAAAAGTCTCAGATCTTCTCTAGAATTCTTTTGAATGAGAAGGCATATGCAGTATCTCACATGAAGACTGACAGTCCAGGATTTGAGAAATGTCACTGTAGCAAGGCTTTGGGGAATCACAGCCAGCAGGCCCAGAATCTCAAGAAATGTTAGCATAAGTAGGTAGGTAAGTTCTCTACAAGAGCCTCTGTCCTCATGGGCAGTTACATGGGAGTCACTCAGCACTTCTAGCATTTCAAAGGTTCTGCCTTCTCCCCATCCCCATTCCCACAGAAGTGGAAATCCTTCCAGCTATTTCTAAGTGAAGTTTTATTACAGAACAGAAAATTATGATGAGCACCTCCAACATAACTACCGATGAGAGAGATGTTTCTTAACTGAGTCATTACCCCCTGAAGGGATGAGCAAATTCTATTTCTTTATGCTTACTTTCAGAAAATATTTCTGAGGGCTGCTGAGGGCAGCAGAAAGAAGACCACTTGTACTTGGGAATCTCATACCTCCTCAGTGCTTAGATTTCTCAATTGACCAAAATCAGTTCTATAGTGTCCCCCTAGTTTAATAGAATAATTAGCTGACAGCAGATATTGCAGCTGACACAAAAATGAACTTTTCAGCAAGCATTATGAAAGGATTCCTCCAACCTGAAACATTGCATGAAAAAAGCAATTTCATAAGCCTTTAAGATATTTAGACTTTTTTCATGGAAAAATATTCAAGATATAGATGAAAAAACACAAAGAACTATGAATAACATAATCTCATTCTTGTTAAAATTTTTACTAATTCATTATTTACCATATTACACATGCATACACATACCTACACACCTGAAAACATCTGAATATCCATATAACAAATTTTCGAAAAGTGTGATCTCTTAGTTAAATAATTATTAGGGATTTTTTTCCTAATTATTTGTTTTTTCTATATTTTCAATAGTGAGCATGGATTATACATATAATAATATAATAGCAAATAAATAAAGAAAGAAATTCAGGTGTTCAAATCCACTTCTCATTTCAGGCTCCAGGTTTTCCTACAAATCTGATGAATGTTCTACAGAATTTGCATATCTTTTCCATAGAGAACCGCATTTGCCAAACTCTTGGCTCCTTTCACTACCTTAAAAAAAAAAAAATTTGGTTGGCCAGTTGAAAAATAATCACTGAAGACCTCTACTGTCTTAGTCCAAGAAACAGACAAACTTTCTTTACCCTCATTTCCTTAAACATAGGATTTTTAAAAAATGGACATTTCCTTTGCTCAGTAGGATTGGTCAGTGCACCAACTGCTTCGAGAGTTATTGCGCCAGTCTCTAAATTAAAGATTTTAATTAGGGTTTTGAAGCAAAGGAGAGACATTGATCTCAGGGAGAAGAATGGAATGTGTCTGGAATTATGGAATTCCACAATTTTCAGGATGGAATAGTGTCTGAATACTGATAACTAACATTGATTAAGCATGTATTAAGAAGTTTTATTTCATGTAATCTACAAAACAATGCTTTTGAGGTAAGTGCAATTGTTCTTATTTTCCAGATTAAGAATTGAGTCCTTACTCTAGGCCTTTCTTACTGTGCTAAGGGAGCACCAGAGGGGGAGCAAGAAGTGTTGGACTTCATTTCCAACAACTCTAGGGATAAATTTGGGGTGAGTATCTCACTCTGCCGTGTGAGATAGTCTAATTAAATCATTCCCATTTTCCAGCTGAAGAAACACACACAGAGGATATTGCTATAAAAAAAGAGAAGCAAAGAAAAGAGTTGATCTAAATGTATTTGAAGAATTGCATGAAAAGGATAAACAACAGTGTGCAAATTGTATACTAAGGTCTCTAGATTTGAGAAAGCTGTGATTCTCCAGGCAATAATACTGGAGTGGGTTGCCATGCCCTCCTCCAGGAGACCTTCCCAACCCAGAGATTGAAAGTTCATCTCTTACGTCTCCTGCATTGGCAGGCAGGTTCTTTACCAGTAGCACCACCTGGGAAGCTCCTCTCTAGATATAGCCAAAAAAAAAAAGAGAAAATAATTTTGATAAAGCATGTAAATTAATACTATAAATTCTATAATATAGTACTAATTTACATGTTTTATCCTTAAAAAAAAAAAAAAAAAAAAAACAAAAAACAAAAAACTTTTGAAGTAGGTACAGTTTTTCTTATTTTCCAGGTTAGGAATTGTGGCTTAGAGAGGTTAAGTGATAAATCAAATAAAATGAGAACAAAATAAAGTATAAAATTTAAATATAACAAAATTTTTAAATAAAATAGGGAGATGACAACTGCAAGATGGAGGCCTAGGAATTCTTGACACTTGCCTCTTACATAAAAACTATATAAACAATAAATAAAATGCAAAGTAACAAAAATGCTCCTAGAAAGCTCTTGACTGTAATGAAGAAGCCTTAGAAACTCCGAGGAGCTCAAAAAGTAAAGATGACTACATAAAAAACCATAGGAAGTATTTTACCTGTGTCACCCCAGCCACAATCCCAGAGAAACTTGGCACCAGGAGAGGCCTCCTTAGAATTTCACTCCATAGGTAAAGAAGAGCAGGAAGACACCAACAAGCTTTACACTATGGATATTTGAATTCTTTGCTATTGAGGATTCAAAACATCTTCACCAATGCTATATCTAGATGATGGAGCTGGTTGGAGTCCCTACTGTTGTGTCTCCTCCCTGGGGCTAGATTTGTTGTTGCAGTGAGACAGGCTCCCAAGTGCCCCAGTAACTACTGTGCCTAACCCTCCAGGATCAGGGCACTTCAGTGCCTTGCAATCTCTAGGACTAGAGCTACTGCTGTTCTGCACTCTGCCTCTAGGTCCTTAAATTGTGGCTTTGACCCATGACAAACAGAGTTGCTCTGCTGTTGCTCTGTGCCCTGTCTCCAGGTAGTAAGTCAGGACTGTAGCCCTAACTATACTGCTGCTGCTTTGCACCCCAGCACCTGGGTGTTCCCAACATGTGGTTTTAATGGGCCATCATCAGGCCCAGCTGCTGTTGTTCTGCAACTTTCCCTGGAGTTCTAAATCATGGCTTTGACCTACCATCATTGAGATGCACTACAGCTGCTCTGTGCCCCGTCCCTGGGATTCTAAGTCATGGGTTTGAGCTGTTACCACCAGAACCAAGCTGCTGCTCTTCTACAACTGCTCCCATGGGGCCAGAGTTTGGCTTGACCTACCTCCCTCCAGGATGTGATGCTAGTGTACCTTGTCCCCTTGAACCAAGCCACTGCTGCACCATGTCATCTTCGAGTCTCCACCACTGCTACATCCACATCCCTCAGGACCAAGTTACTGCTTCAAGACCTAGAGAGCTGAGACAGTTCCATGGGAGATCTGTACATGTCTGTATCTCATAAAACTAGTACCATTGACATTTCAAGAACACCTGTGCTCCAGGACCCAGGGGCTGTGGTAGTTCTATATGTACCTAATTCCAAGACCCCAGTTCTGATGCCACTCAGAATGCAAGCACACAAAATCTATCCAAGAGAGATCTCCTCAACTGGAACTTCCTTCCATGGACCAAAATAAATAAATAAATAACAGATTCCAAGCAATCTTTGCCTCTGATGACCCCAACAACCATAACTACCATCACCACCTGCAAGGTCTCTGAAATCTTCACCAACATTGACCTCAGGTGATGGAGATGTACAAAGACCATGCCACTGTGCCCTCCCAGGAGCTAGAGCCCTCCAAGTGCCCTCCTAGGAACTCAGTCAGTGTCTTTCAGCCACCATCAGGTTAAAGTCTTTACCCACTGCAGCAAGTTTGAAAAGATTGGAAGAAGTTACTGCCCCCTCAAACACACAGACATCAACATAAAGCCATTAGGGACATGAAAAAGCAAAGAAACATACCACCACCAGAAACACAGTAACTTCTCAAACTGACCCCAAAGAAACACAAGTATGAGAGTTAACTGAAAAATAATACAAAATAATTATTTTAAGGAAGCTCAGCAAGAGTCAAGATAACATAGACAACTCAGGAAAGCATTGTATAAATAAAATGAGAAGTTCAGCAAAGTGAGAGAAATCATAAAAATGAACCAAACAGACATTCTGTAACTGAAGAATAAAATGAATTAAAGGAAAATGAAACGAAGACCTTCAATAATAATAAAAACAAACAGAAAAAGAATCTGCAAACCTGAAGACAGATCTCTTGATATTATCCACTCAGAGGAGAAAATAAATAAAAAATTTAAAAGAGTGAAGAAAGTATGCATGAATTATGGGACACTATCAACTGAAAGAAAATTCTCATTATGGAAGTATCAGAGAAGGATAACAGTGAGAAGAGGACAGAAAGCATATGTAAGGAAATAATGACTGAAAACCTCCCAAGTCTGGGAAAATATGGCCAACTACATACAAGAAGCACAAAGATCCTCAAACAAATTCAACTCAAAAAGATCTTTAACAAGATACACTATAATAAAATTCAAAAACCAAAGACAGAATTCTGAAAGCAGCAAGGGAGAAAAGACTTATCATGTACAAGGTAGTCCTAATAAGATTATAGGCAGATTTCTCAGCAGAAATCTTGCAGGCCAGGAAAGAATAGAATGATACACTTGAAATGCCCAAAGGAAAAAAAAAAAAAAGTACCAACCAAGAATACTTTATCTAACAAAGTTGTCCCTCAGAAATGAAGGAAGGGAAAAGACTTCCCCAGACAAATAAAAGCTTAAGGAATTTATTATCCCTAGACCTGTCTTGGAGAAGGAAATGGCAACCCACTCCAGTATTCTTGTCTGGAGAATCCCATGGACAAAGGAGCCTGTCAGGTTACACTCCATGTGGTTGTAACCTGTCTTATAAGAAATGTTAAAATAAGTTCTTCAAGTTGAAAAAAGAGGATGCTTATTAGCAACATGGAAACATAAGATTCACTGGTAAAGTTAAGCATATAGTCAAATCTAAAATACTTTAATACTGCAATGATGTTGTATAAATCACTTTAAACTCCTATCATCTAGTTTTAAAGACAAAAGCACTAAACATAATTTTAGCTCCAATATTTTGTTAATAGATACACAATATAAAAACATGCAGTGTTGATATCAATAACATAAAACACCAGGGAAAGCAAGTAAATGTATAGAGCTTTATATGCAATTTAAGTTAAATAGTTGCAGTTTTTAAAGGATTCTTATAATTATAAGATATATTATGAAACCCTTAAAGTAATTACAAAGCAAAAATATAATATATACATAAATAATGAGAAAAGAATCAAAGCATATCATTATCAAAAAAACCCATTAATTCACAAAGAATTCATTAATTTGCCAAGAAAGATAACAAGAGAGGAAGAAAGGAACTACAAAACTAAAAGAAAAGTTAACAAAATGGTGATAATTACTCTAAATGTAAATGATCTAAATTCTCCAATTAAATGACATACAGTAGCTGAACAATAAGAACTTTATGCTGCCTCAGAGAGACTCACATAAGCTTTTATTTTGAAAATAGTATTTATTTATTTGGATGTGTTGGGTCTTGGTTGTGGCATGCAAACTCTTAGTTTCACATGTAGGATCTAGTTCCCTGACCAGGGATCAAATCCAGGCTCCCTACGTTGAGAGCACAGAGTCTTAACCATTGGACTACCAGGGAAGTCTCTCAGTTCAGCTCAGTTCAGGCGCTCAGTCGTGTCCAACTCTTTGCAACCCCATAGACTGCAGTATGCCAGGACTCCCTGTCCATCATGAACTCCCAGAGTTTACTCAAACTCATGTCCATTGAGTCAGTGATACCATCCAACCATCTCATCCTCTGTCATCCCCTTCTGCCTTCATTCTTTCCCAACATTGGGGTCTTTTCAAATGAGTCAGTTCTTTGCATCAGATGGCCAAAGTATTGAAGTTTCAGTATTCAGGACTGATTTCTTTCAGGATGGACTGGTTGGATCGCCTTGCAGTCCAAGGGACTCTCAAGAGTCTTCTCCAATATCACAGTTCAAAAGCATCAATTCGTCAGTGCTCACCTTTTTTTATAGTCCAACTCTCACATCCATACATGACTACTGGAAAAACCAGAGCTTTAACTAGATGGAACTTGCTTGGCGAAGTAATGTCTCTGCTTTTTAATATACTGTCTAGGTTGGTAATAGCTTTTCTTCAAAGGAGCAATCATCTTTTAATTTCATGATGCAGTCACTATCTGCAGTGATTTTGGAGCCCCCAAAATAAAGTCTGTCACTGTTTCCGTTCCTTTCCCATCTATTTGCCATGAAGTGATGGGACCAGATGCACTGATCTAGTTTTCTGAATGTTGAGTTTTAAGGCAACTTTTTCACTCTCCTCTTTCACTTTCATCAAGAGGCTCTTTCGTTCTTCTTTGCTTTCTGCCATAAGGGTGGTGTCATCTGCATATCTGAGGTTACTGATATTTCTCCCTGTAATCTTGATTCCAGCGTGTACTTCATCCAGCCCAGCATTTCTCATAATGTTAGCTGCATGAGAGTTAAATATGTTAAATAAGCATGGTGACAATATACGGCCTTGACATACTCCTTTCCCGATTTGGAACCAGTCTGTTGTTCCATCTCCAGTTTTAACTGTTGCTTCCTGACCTGCATACAGATTTCTCAGGAAGCAGGTCAGGTGGTCTGGTATTCCCATCTCTTTAAGTATTTTCCACAGTTTGTTGTGATCCACCTAGTCAAAGGCTTTGGTAGATGTTTTCCTAGAACTCTCTTGCTTTTTCAATGATCTAATGGACTTTGGCAATTTGATCTTTGGCTCCTGTGCATTTACTAAATCCAGCTTGAACATCTGGAAATTCATGGTTCATTTACTGTTGAAGTCTGGTTTGGAGAATTCTGGGCATTACTTTGTTAGCATGTGAGATGAGTGCAATTGTGAAGTAGTTTGATCATTCTTTGGTATTGGAATGAAAACTGACCTTTTCCAGTCCTGTGGCCACTGCTGGAAAGTACCTCACATAAACTTTAAGGACATACACAAACTGAAAGTAAAAAGTTTGCAAAATATATTCTATGAAAATGGAAACCAAAAAAGAACAGGGTTCTTATATCAGACAAAATAAGTACTTAGACAAAATAGACCCTACCTCCACAGCTGTAACAAGAGACAAAGAGATCATCATATATTGATAAATGGGTCAATTCATCAAGAGGATATACCAATCATAAAATTTATGCATCCAGTATGGAAGCATGTAAATATAGTAAACAATTATTAATAGATTTACAGGGAGACATAGACAATAATGCCATAATAGTAATAAATGTGGGCAGATGACATGATCTTATGTGTAGAAAATTGCAAGACTCTACCAAAATAATGAATGAATCAGAAAATTTGTTGGATACAAATTCAGTGTACAAAAACATTGTGCTTCTATACACTAATAATGGGCTATCTCAAATAGAATAAGAAAACAATTCCATTTGCAAAAGCATCAAAAACAATAAAATAATTAGAAATAAATTTAGACAAGAAGGTGAAAGATCTCTACACTAAAAATTAAATTGATGAAAGAAATTGACAAGGACAGAAATAAATGGAAAGATAGCCCATGTTTTTGACAGGATGAATTAATTTTTTTTAAGTCCATACTATCCAAAGCAATGTACAAATTCAATGCAATTCCTATCAAAACTCCAATGACACTTTTCACAGAAATATATAAAACTATCCTAAAATTTGTATAGAGCCATGAAAGTTCTCAAATAACCAACAAAACTTGAGAAAGATGAACAGGAGGTATCACATGTCCAGATTGCAAACTATATTACAGAGCTATAGTAATCAGAACAGAATGGTAGGTTAAAAAACAAGCACACAGACCCGTGGAAAAGAATAGAGAGCCCAGAGACAAGCCCATACATATATGGTCAGCTGATTTTTAACAAAGTCATCAAGAACACACAATGGAGAAAAGATAATCTCTTCAACAAATCTTGGGAAAATTAGATATTTATATGCAAAAGAATGAAACTGGGCAAAACTGGACCCCTATTTTACACCACTCACAAAAGTCAACTCAAAATGTGTTAAAGACTTAACTGTAAGACCCCCAAACCATAAAACTCCTAGAAGAAAACGTAGAAAAGAAGCTCCATCACATTGATCTTGGCAAGGATTTCTTGAATAAAACCCAAAAAGCACAGGCAACAAAAACTAAAATAAACAAGTAAGACTACATCAAATTAAAGAGCTTCTGCATAGCAAAGAAAACAATCAATCAATAAAAAATATAGCATATAAAATGAGAAGATTTTGCAAACCATGTGTCTAATAAGGAGTTACTATCTAAAATATATAAATAAATCATACAAGTAAATGGGAAAAAGAAAATAATCAAATTAAAAATGGGCTAGGACCTGACAAAGACATTTTTATGAAGAAGACATACTAATGGTCAATAGGTACATGAGAAAGTACTCAACATTACTAATGTAAACCATACTGAGCTATTATCACACACCTGTTAGAATAATTATTATCAAAAAGACAAGAGAGAGAGTTCCCTAGTTGCCTAGTGGTTAGGATGTGACACTTTCCCTGATACGGTCTGGGTTCAATCTCTGGACAGGGATCAAGATGAGCCAAAACAAAACAAAAACAAAAAGACAAGAGAGATAACAAATGTTAGTGATGATGTGGAGATAAGAGAACCCTTAAACACTGTTGCTGAGAATGTAAATTGGTATAGCTATTATGAAAAACAATAAAAATAGAACCATCATATGGTCCAGCAATCCCACTTATGTATATACGTCTCAAAGAGATATCTGCACTCCAATATTCAGGGTTGAGAGGAGCTAACAACCTAAATGGCCATCAACTGATGAATGGCTAAAGAAACTCTTTAGCCATTCATCAGTTGAAAGATGTGTGTGTGTGTGTGTGTGTGTGTGTGTGTGTATATATATATATATATCACACTTAAAAGATGTATATGTATATGTATACACATTATATATATATATACTTTCTTCAATTTAAGTCTGAATTTTGCAATAAGGAGTTCATGATCCGAGCCACAATCAGCGCCCAATCTTGTTTTTGCTGACTGTATAGAGCTTCTCCATCTTTGGCTGCAGGGAATATAATCAATCTGATTTGATACTGACCATCTGGTGATGTCCATGTGTAGAGTCTTCTCTTGTGTTTTGGAAGAGGGTGTTTGCTATAACCAGTGTGTTCTCTTGGCAAAACTCTGTTAGCCTTTGCCCTGTTTCATTTTGAATTCCAAGACCAAACTTCTCCATTACTCCAGGTACCTCTTGACTTCGTACTTTTCAGTTCAGTCCCCTATGATGAAAAGGACATCTTTTGGGGTTGTTAGTTCTAGAAGACCCTATAGGTCTTCATAGAACCGTTAAACTTCAGCTTTTTTGACATTAGTGGCTGGGGCATTGACTTGGATTACTGTAATATTGGTCTGCCTTGGAAATGAACAGAGATCATTCTACCATTTTTGAGATTGCCCTCAAGTACTGCATTTCAGACTCTTTTGTTGACTATGAAGGCTACTCCATTTCTTCTAAGGGATTCTTCCCAAATCTTGTAATAGATATAATGGTCATCTGAATTAAATTTGTCCATCCGAGTTCATTTTAGTTCACTGATGCCTAAAATGTTGATGTTCACTCTTGCCATCTCCTGTTTGACCACTTCCAATTTACCTTGATTCATGGACCTAACATTCCAGGTTTCTATGCAAAATTGTTCTTTACAGCATCGGAATTTACTTCCATCATCAGTCACATCCACAACTGGATGTTTTCTTCATTTTTGCCTCTGTCTCTTCATTCTTTCTGGAGTTATTTCTCCACTCTTCAGCAACAGAGTGCCTGAAGAATTATGCATAGAGGTTCATGACATTGTATAGGAGGGAGTGATCAAAACCATCCCCAAGAAAAATAAATGCAAAAAAGCAAAATGGTTGTCTGACGAGGTCTTACAAATAGCTGAGAAAAGAACAAAAGCTAAAGGCAAAAGAGAAAAGGAAAGATATAACCATCTGAATGCAGAGTTCCAAAGAATAGCAAGGAGAGATAAGAAAGCCTTCTTTAGTAATCAATGCAAAGAAACAGAGGAAAACAATAGAATGGGAAAGACTAGAGATCTCTTCAAGAAAATTAGAGATACCAAGGGAACATTTCATGCAAAGATGGACACAATAAAGTACAGAAACAGTATGGACTTAACAGAAGCAGAATATATTAAGAAGAGATGGCAAGAATACATGGAAAAACTATAGCAAAAAGATCTTCATGACCCAGATAACCACAATGGTGTGATCACTCACCTAGAGCCAGACATCCTGGAATGCAAAGTCAAGTGGGGCCTTAGGAAGCATCACATGAACAAAGCTAGTGGAAGTGATGGAATTCCAGTTGAGCTATTTCTAATCCTGAAAGATGATGCTGTGAAAGTGCTGCACTCAATATGTCAGCAAATCTGGAAAACTCATCAGTGGCCACAGGACTGGAAAAGATCAGTTTTCATTCCAATCCTAAAGACAATGCCAAAGAATGACCAGACTATGGCACGATTACACTTATCTCACATACTAGCAAAGTGATGCACAAAATTCTCCAAGCCAGGCCTAAACAATATGTGAACCAAGAACTTCCATATGTTCAAGCTGGATTTAGAAAGGGCAAAGAAACGAGAGATCAAATTGCCAACATCCGTTGGATGATCAAAAAAGCAAGAGAGTCCCAGAAAAAAAAAATCTACTTCTGCTTTATTACCTATGCCAAAACCTTTGACTGGGGGGATCACAACAATCTGTAAAATCTTTCAAGAGATGGGAATACTAGACCACCTTACCTGCTTCCTGAGAAATCTGCATATAGGTCAAAAAGCAACAGTTAGAACTGGACATGGAACAACGGACTGGTTCTAAATTGGAAAAGGAATACATCAAGGCTGTATATTGTCAGCCTGCTTATTTAGCTTATATACAGAGTACATCATGTGAAATGCCAAGCTGGATGAAGCACAAGCTGGAATCAAGATTGCTGGGAGAAATATCAATAACCCCAAATACACAGATGACACCACACTTTTGGCAGAAATCAAAGAGGAACTAAAGAGACTCTTGATGAATGTGAAAGAGGAGAGTGAAAAAGCTGGCCTAAAACTCAACATTCCAAAAACTAAGATCAGGGCCTCTGGCCCCGTCACTTCATGGCAAATAGATGGGGAAACAATGGAAACAGAAAGACTATTTTCTTGGGCTCCAAAATCACTGCAGATGGTGACTGCATCATGAAATTAAAAGATGCTTGTTCCTTTAAAGAAAAGCTGTAACCAACCCAGATAGCATATTAAAAAACAAAGACATTCTTTTGCCAACAAAGGTCCATCTAGTCATAGCTATGGTTTTTCAGTAGTCATGTATGGATGTGAGAGTTGGGACTATAAAGAAAGGTCAGTGCTTAAGAATTGATGCTTTTGATTTATGGTGTTGGAGAAGACTCTTGAGAGTCCCTTGGACTGCAAGGAGATCAAACAAGGCAAATCCCAAGGAAATCAGTCCTGAATATTTATTGGAAGGACTGATGCTGAAGCTGAAACTCCAATACTTTGGCCACCTGATGCGAAGGACTGATTCATTGGAAAAGAGCCTGATGCTGGGAAAGATTGAAGGCAGGAGGAGAAGGGGATGACAGAGGATGAGATGGTGGATGGCATCACCAACTCAATGGGCATGAGTTTGAGCAAGCTCCAGGAGTTAATGATGGACAGAAAAGCCTGGCATGCTTCAGTCCATTGGGTCACAAAGAATTGGATACTACTGAGCGACTTAACTGATATATATATGTATACATATAAAACTATAAGGGAATGTTATGAAGCCATAAAATGATGGAGATTCTCCCATATGCAACAACACAGATCAACCTGGAGGACATTATTTCAAGTGAAATAAACAAACACAGAAAGACAAATGCATTGTGCTGTCAGTTGGTGGAATCTGGACAAAAAAAAATTGATTTTATAGAAATAAATAATAGAATAGTTTTTGCTCAGACTGCGGATAGAGGGACATAGAGAAGTGTAAGTTAATGGACCCAAAATTTCAGTTATAGAAAGAATAAGTTATGAGGAGCTAAATAATGTACAGCATGATATTTATAGATAATAATAGAGTATCATACACTTGAAAGTTGCTGAGAGCAGACCTTCAGTGTACTACCCTCAAAAGAATTAGCTATGTGAGCTGATGACTGTATTAATAACCTTGAACTTAGTGATCATTCAGTGATATATATGTATATCAAATCATCTTATTGTACATTTTAAATATGTAAAATTATATTTGTCAATTATTCCTCAATAAAGTTGGGGGGGGAACCCCAAAATAAAAGTAAAACATGTCCTTTGTATATCAAAAATATGAAGGACACATATACTTGAATGATAACTATTTTCCTTCCAGGACTTATTTAATCCACAAGCAAAATGATCTAACATATAAAAATAAGGTAATAGAAAATATAATATTGCTTCATTCTTATGAACTCCTGAGAGCTCAAAGTGATTCTTTCAAATCCATTTTCTTCTCCCCACCAATAAAGTGCAAGAAAGTATATATTTTCAAGAAATTCTAAAGAAAAAGAAGATATTTAAAAATATAAATTGAATAAGAACATATTTAAATTCCAACACTAGGTGTTGCTGTTTCACAGGGTGGGATCCCCAGTTGGACTTAAGTAGCACTGTGGTTTTGTTTCAAATTTAAGAAACCTATTTTGAATTCTGTGCTACAAAGAGGACACAAGTCCCCTTGGTGGCTTGGAGAATTGCTGGGACAAATAAAAAGGCTAAAGAAACCTGGATCCCACTTGTGAAGAGTGTGCAGGTGCTGGCTTGCCTCCAAGTAGGGCAGAGATGTTGGTCCTAGCTGTTGCCAAATTTTCCATGACTACCTCACTGCACTCCTTAGCCTGCGCCTCATGAACACCTTAGCCCTGCAAACTGCATGCCACAGTTTGGAACTAGTTCTGGGGCAGACATGACTAGAGAAGAGATGCAATTGTGGGCTGTCTGAGTGGAGCCACAGATGCAAACACAGGCAGATGATTAGACTTCTGTAGGCACATGGGCCCTGCTTGCTTTAGCACTCCACTTTTTTGGGGAAGGTTCAATGCAAGTGGAGGTAAGGAAAAACACATGCTTAAAAGAAACAGAGCCCATTCAAGCCTGACCATCAGGGCTTCCACTCCAGCAACTTGGAATGAGAACCCATCCCTGACAGGACCGCAACAGTCACTGAGCAGAGGGGAAGTTTATCTCATACCCTGTGCAAGCTCTAGCTATTCTATTTCCAGCGACATCCTCTACCAGGGTGATAAATGTCGCACATTCCAAAGAAATATGTGACTTTTGTCCCTATCAAGTTCAGTCCTACCACCAAGCACACTGGGCACATGCAGTCTGGATATGGATACTCTTTCTCACAGAAGAACATTCATTCAATATGACAACAGGTAACTGTTTCACCTAAATTCACAGATGCATAGAAAGTTAAGTGAAAAAAGGCAAAGGAAATACTCATTTGCAAGACAAAACACCTAAAAAATAAATAGTGAAGTAGAACTAATTTATTAGATAAAGATTTCAAAACATTTGTAATAAATGTGTTAGCTGAATTAGGGAAAATAATTGATCTAAATATTGATCATTTTGTTTTGTCACTACAGCAAAGCTGAGTAATAGAAACACCTACTTCATACTTTACATAAAAATAAATTCCAGATCCATTAAACATGTAACTATAAAAGGAAAAACAATTAACAATATGAAAAAATACTGATCATTTTAACTAAGAACTAGAAAATATAAAAAATAACCAATCAAAAATAGATAATTCAATAACTGAAATAAAAAAGACACTAGAAGAAATGAATAGGAGACTAAGTGGTGCAGAAGAATGCATAAGTGATCTGGAAGATAAAATGGATACCATCCAATCATAACAGCAGATGGAAAGACAGATAAAAATGCAACACACAATATATCTGAGATAACATAAAAAGTGCAAACAGTCACATTATAGTAGTTTCAGGAGAAAAGGGAATAAAAAATATATTTGAAGGAATTTTGGCTGAAAATTTCATAAACTTGTAGGAGGAAATAGATACCCAGGTACAGGAAACACAGAGGGTCCCAAACAAGATGAACTCAAGCAGAATAATATTAATACATAACTAAAATAGCAAAAATTAAAGATAAAGAAAGGATTCTAAAGGAAGCAGAAGAAAAACAGTCATATACAAGGGACTCCCCATAAGGCTTTCAGATTATTTTACTGCAGAAACTTTACAAGCTAGAAGAGTGACAAGATTATTGAAAGTGCTGAAAAGAGAAAACCTACAACCTAGGATAGTCTACCCAGCAAGATTATAATTTAGAATAGAGGGAGAGATAAATAATTTCTCAGATAGGCAAAAACCAAAAGAATTCAGTGATAGCAAACCTACCCCAAAAGAAGAGTTGAAGGGGACTTCCCTGGCAGTTCAGTCGTTAAGACTTCACCTTTCAATGCAGGAAGCATGGGTTCTATTCCTGGATAGGAAGCTAAGATCCCACATGCTGCATGGCACAGACAAAAAGAGAAAGAAAAGAAAACGAAAATTTGAAGGGTCATCTCTAAATGGAAAAGAAGTAAGAATCTATGTGCATGCATAGTTGCTAAGTCATGTCCAAATCTTTGCAACCCCATGGACAGTAGCCCACCTGGCTCCTCGGTCCATGGAATTTTCCAGGCAAGAATACTGGAGTAGGTTGCCATTTCCTCCCATACAGGATCCTCCAGACCCAGAGATTGACCCCGTGTCTCCTGTGTTTCCTGCGTTGGCAGAAATGGATAGGGAAATGCATAGGCAGATAGGATAGGGAAAATTCTACTAGGAAAGGCAAATATATAGTAAGGACTGAAAGTTGCATAAATAAGCTGGTATAAGGATAAAAGACAAAAACCCTGTAAAAGCAGCTGTAACTATAATAAACAGTTAAAGGGAAAACATGAAAATGCAAAACTATGACATCAAAAGCACAAAATGTGGGGGTAGAGTAAAAAATTTAGACCTTTTAAAAGGTCTTCTTAAATGACCTTAAATGACTACCAGTTTAAAACAAGTAGATGTAATTATAGGTCAACATATATGAACCTCATGGTGACCATAAAACAAAAACTTAAAATAGATACATACCCACACATACACACAAGGAACTCAAGCACACTACAAAACAAAATCATTGAGCCACAAGAACGAAATAAAAATAAGAAATGAACAGAGAAGAACTACAAAAACAATCAGAAAAGAAGTAACAAAATGTCACTAAGGACATAGCTATCATAACTACTTTATTTTTTATATAGGTTATGGTACAATTCATTTTTTAATTAAATTTATTTATTTTAATTGGAGGCTAATTACTTTACAATATTGTATTGGTTTTGCCATACATCAACATGAATATCATAACTACATTAAATATTACAAGACTCACTTCAGGCTTCAGATCATATCAGTCGCTGAGTCGTGTCTGACTCTTGGCGACCCCATGAATCACAGCACGCCAGGCCTCCCTGTCCATCACCAACTCCCGGAGTTCACTGAGACTCACATCCATTGAGTCAGCGATGCCATCCAGCCATCTCCTCCTCTGTCGTCCCCTTCTCCTCTTGTCCCCAATCCCTCCCAGCATCAGAGTCTTTTCAAATGAGTCAACATTTTGCATGAGGTGGCCAAAGTACTGGAGTTTCAGCTTTAGCATCATTCCTTCCAAAGAAATCCCAGGGCTGATCTCCTTCAGAATGGACTGGTTGGATCTCCTTGCAGTCCAAGGGACTCTCAAGAGTCTTCTCCAACACCACAGTTCAGAAGCACCAATTCCTCGGTGCTCAGTCTTCTTCAGAGTCCAACTCTCACATCCATACATGACCACAGGAAAAACCATAGCCTTGACTAGACGAACCTTTGTTGACGAACTAATGTCTCTGCTTTTGAATATGCTATCTAGGTTGGTCATAACTTTCCTTCCAAGGAGTAAGCGTCTTTTAATTTCATGGCTGCAGTCACCATCTGCAGTGATTTTGGAACCCAGAAAAATAAAGTCTGACACTGTTTCCCTGTCTATTTCCCATGAAATGATGGCACTGTATGCCATGATCTTCGTTTTCTGAATGTTGAGCTTTAAGCGAACTTTTTCACTCTCCACTTTCACTTTCATCAAGAGGCTTTTTAATTCCTCTTCACTTTCTGCCATAAGGGTGGTATCATCTGCATATCTGAGGTTATTGATATTTCTCCTGGCAATCTTGATTCCAGCTTGTGTTTCTTCCGGTCCAGCATTTCTCATGATGTACTCTGCATAGAAGTTAAATAAACAGGGTGACAATATACAGCCTTGAAGTACTCCTTTTCCTATTTGGAACCAGTCTGTTGTTCCATGTCCAGTTCTAACTGTTGCTTCCTGACCTGCATACAAATTTCTCAAGAAGCAGATCAGGTGGTCTGGTATTCCCATCTCTTGAAGAATTTCCCACAGTTTATTGTGATCCACACAGTCAAAGGCATAGTCAATAAAGCAGAAATAAATGATTTTCTGGAACTCTCTTGCTTTTTTGAGATGCAGCGGATGTTGGCAATTGGATCTCTGGTTCCTCTGCCTTTTCTAAAACCAGCTTGAACATCAGGAAGTTCACGGTTCACATATTGCTGAAGCCTGGCTTGGAGAATTTTGAGCATTACTTTATTAGCGTGTGAGATGAGTGCAATTGTGCGGTAGTCTGAGCATTCTTTGGCATTGCCTTTTTTTGGGATTGGAGTGAAAACTGACCTTTTCCAGTCCTGTGGCCACTGCTGAGTTTTCCAAATTTGCTGGCATAGTGAGTGCAGCACTTTCACAGCATCATCTTTCAGGATTTGAAATAGCTCAACTGGAATTCCATCACATCCACTAGCTTTGTTCTTAGTGATGCTTTCTAAGGCCCACTTGACTTCACATTCCAGGATGTCTGGCTCTAGGTCAGTGATCACACCATCGTGATTATCTGGGTCATGAAGATCTTTTTTGAACAGTTCTTCTGTGTGTTCTTGCCATCTCTTCTTAATATCTTCTGCTTCTGTTACGTCCATACCATTTCTGTCCTTTATCGAGCCCATCTTTTCATGAAATGTTCCTTTGGTATCTCCGATTTTCTTCCAGAGATCCCTAGTCTTTCCCATTCTGTTGTTTTCCTCTATTTCTTTGCATTGATCGCTGAGGAAGGCTTTCTTTTCTCTTTTTGCTATTCTTTGGAACTCTGCATTCAGATGCTTATATCTTTCCTTTTCTCCTTTGCTTTTCACTTCTCTTCTTTTCACAGCTATTTGTAAGGCCTCCCCAGGCAGCCATTTTGCTTTTTTGCATTTCTTTTCCATGGGGATGGTCTTGATCCCTGTCTCCTGTACAATGTCACGAACCTCATTCCATACTTCATCAGGCACTCTATCTATCAGATCTAGGCCCTTAAACCTATTTCTCACTTCCACTGTATAATCATAAGGGATTTGATTTAGGTCATACCTGAATGGTCTAGTGGTTTTCCCTACTTTCTTCAATTTCAGTCTGAATTTGGCAATAAGGAACTCATGATCTGAGCCACAGTCAGCTCCTGGTCTTGTTTTTGCTGACTCTATAGAGCTGCTCCATCTTTGGCTGCCAAGAATATAATCAATCTGATTTCGGTGTTGACCATCTGGTGATGTCCATGTATAGTCTTCTTTTGTGTTGTTGGAAGAGGGTGTTTGTTATGACCAGTGCATTTTCTTGGCAAAACTCTATTAGTCTTTGCCCTGCTTCATTCCGTATTCCAAGGCCAAATTTGCCTGTTACTCCAGGTGTTTCTTGACTTCCTACTTTTGCATTCCAGTCCCCTATAATGAAAAGGACATCTTTTTTGGGTGTTAGTTCTAAAAGGCCTTGTAGGTCTTCATAGAACCGTTCAACTTCAGCTTCTTCAGCATTACTGCTTGGGGCATAGACTTGGAGTACTGTGATACTGAATGGTTTGCCTTGTAAACGAACAGAGATCAGTCTGTCGTGTTTGAGATTGCATCCAAGTACTGCATTTCAGACTCTTTTGTTGACCATGATGGCCACTCCATTTATTTTGAGGGATTCCTGCCTGCAGTAGTAAATATAATGGTCATCTGAGTTAAATTCACCCATTCCAGTCCTTTTCAGTTCGCTGATTCATAGAATGTCGACATTCACTCTTGCCATCTCTTGTTTGACCACTTCCAATTTGCCTTGATTCCTGGACCTGACAGGTTCCTATGCAATATTGCTCTTTACAGCATTGGGCCTTGCTTCTATCACCAGTCACATCCACAGCTGGGTATTCTTTTTGCTTTGGCTCCATCCATTCATTCTTTCTGGAGTTATTTCTCCACTGATCTCCAGTAGCATATTGGGCACCTACTGACCTGGGGAGTTTCTCTTTCAGTATCCTATCATTTTGCCTTTTCATCCTGTTCATGGGGTTCTCAAGGCAAGAATACTGAAGTGGTTTGCCATTCCCTTCTCCAGTGGACCACATTCTGTCAGATGTCTCCACCATGACCCGCCCATCTTGGGTTGCCCCACGGGCATGGCTTAGTTTCATTGAGTTAGACAAGGCTGTGGTTCTAGTGTGATTAGATTGACTTGTTTTCTGTGAGTATGGTTTCAGTGTGTTTGCCTTCTGATGCCCTCTTGCAACACCTACCGTCTTACTTGGGTTTCTCTTACCTTGGGCGTGGGGTATCTCTTCACGGCTGCGCCAGCAAAGTGCAGCCATTGCTCCTTACCTTGGTCGAGGGGTATCTCCTCACCACCACCCTTCCTGACCTTCAACGTGGGATAGCTCCTCTAGGCCCTCCTGCACCAGCCCCGGAGGGTTAAGGCACCACTTCAGGGTTAAGGGCACACAAAGACTGAACATGAGGGGATGGAATAAGATATTTCACACAAACAGAAATAACAAGAAAAAGGAGTGGCAATACTCATATCAGACAAAACAGACTTTAAAACAGAAGCCAAGGAGAACAAGATAGTGGGGGAATAAGTGGATGTGGAGTACATCTCTCTCCACAGATACATCAGGAATACACCTTCAGACACAGAAGTGCATGCAGAACACCAGCTGAGAGCAGACAGGAGTACCTGACCAGCAGAAAAGAATATATAGACCCACACAAAACTCGGTAGGATGAAGGAACTAGGGAGGGAGAAAGGGAGTATTAGTAGGACTGGACCTGCTCTTGGTGGGTGGGGAAACTGAAGCAGAGGTCTGATCCTCACATCAGAGAAATTGTCTAAGGAGGAGAAACATTAAAGGCTCAGAGTGAAACAGCTGATCTGGGACAGCCTAAATGGAATGGGAATGAGACAGTCTTTGCTGCAGCCATACACAACCCCATAAGGATGTAGATCCCCTGGAAGGTTCAGTGGCTGGGAGCTGGAGTTTAGGGATTATGGAGCAACCCCAGGGCGAGGACTGCTGTTGACTGCAGAGAGACAGAGAGAGGGGATGTGAGGGAGCAGAGTGTGGTGGGAAATGCCTCTGGAGGAAAGCCAGGCAGCCATGGAAGCAAGGCGATACTGTTGAGTCATGTGTAGGGGGTGGAGCCACCAACATAGCCTCCCTCCTGCCACATGCCAGAATTGGTAGCTGAACAATAGAGAGGGGGCCCATCAAACACCTGACACAGTGAACTACAGAGTAGAACCCCAGCTGGGGGAGCCACACTATGTGCCTGATGCATCGAACAACAGAGAAGGACCCCAGGCAAGTGAGCCCCCTAAGTGCCCAAATGGGCAGAGCTACAGAGAGAGACTGGCCAAAGAGGCCTTCTGATCACCAACTACAAGAGGCTTGTAAAAAAGACTCTGACAGGGCCATAACTCCTGGGGCGGAGGCAGTCCATGTCCCTGCATACTTGGTGCCACTAGGGTCCCTGCAAGCAAGCAGCTGCTTCACCTTCACGCCCAACTCTCACTGGGGAAGAGATGCCCACAGCAAAAATTGTCTTGCGTCTATGCATGCAGGGTCACTTCGGTTGTGTCTGACTCTTTGTGACCCTGTAGACTGTGTCCTGCCAGGCTTCTGTGTCAGGGAGGGGGCTTCTCCAGGCAAGAAGACTGGAGCATATTGCGCATTACTGGTTGTCATACCTTTCTAGAGCATTGTATTTCCTGCTGCCCTAGCTACCAACTCACTTGAGTACCTGGTGCTGCCATCCCTGTGACCCAAGCAGCTGCACCACATTCTTCACCTGGCCCCCACAGGGGCAAACACAAGTCCTCTAAGATAGACTCAGGGGCAAACCCCAGTGGACAACCCACAGCAGAGGTGGAAATAAAACCAGAACTGAAACCCAGGGGCAGTGTGGTTAAGGAAGAAGACCCAAAACCTTCCCACCAGCTGTACAAGCTCCAGATTAAATCCACAGAATCAACTAGGAAGATTCTGTGTCTATAGAATATTAGACATTGGGGGCAAAAACACACTGGAGTAGGACCAGATTAGAATGTAAGCTGCCCCACAACAGGTTCAGAGATCAGCACAGTGAAGAGGGCATACTAGGGAGGTGAGGTGCACTGTGATTCCCAGTGAGGGAAAGGACTCTGATAGCAGTGACTCAAGAAAATCATTTATTATTCTGAAGTTTTGACTTGTTCTGTAGATTATTTTGGATTTTATTCTTTTCCCCCTCTGTTGTAGTTGTCCATTTTACTGGCACTATGAAATCTAATTAGGTTTCTGAGCTTTTCTTTTCTCAGTCTCATTTTTTATTGTTGTTATAAACCTCTGCCTCTATGTTGGGCTTTTGCAGTTCTGGGGAGTTTTCTTTTTTCTTTTAATTTTTAATTTCAGTTCAGTTCAGTCTTTCAGTCTGTCTGACTCTTTGTGACCCCATGAACTGCAGCATGCCAGGCCTCCCTGTCCATCACCAACTCCCAGAGTCCATCCAAACCCATGTCCATTGTGTCAGTGATGAAATCCAAGCATCTCATCCTCTGTCGTCCCCTTCTCTTCCTGCCCTAAATCTTTCCCAGCATCAGGGTCTTTTCAAATGAGTTGACTCTGCATCAGGTGGTCAAATTGTTGGAGTTTCAGTTTCAACATCAGTCCTTCCAATGAACACCCAGGACTGATCTTCTTTAGCATGGACTGGCTGGATCTCCTTGCAGTCCAAGGGACTCTCAAGAGTCTTCTCCAATACCACAGTTAAAAAGCATCAGTTCTTCAGCGCTCACCTTTCTTTATAGTCCAGCTCTCACATCCATACATGACTACTGGAAAAACCATAGCTTGACTAGACAGACCTTTGTTGGCAAAGCAATGTCTCTGCTTTTTAATATGCTATCTAGGTTGGTCATAACTTTCCTTTCAAGGACCAAGTGTCTTTTAATTTCATGGCTGCAATCATCATCAGCAGTGATTTTGGAGCCCAAGAAAATAAAGTCAGCCACTGTTTCCACTATTTCCCCATCTATTTCCCATGAAGTGATGGGACTGGATGCCATGATCTTAGTTCTGAATGTTGAGCTTTAAGCCAACATTTTCACTCTCCTCTTTCACTTTTATCAAGATGCTCTTTAGGTCTTCTTCACTTTCTGCCTTAAGGGTGGTGTCATCTGAATATCTGAGGTTATTGATATTTTTCCCAGCAATCTTGATTCCAGATTGTGCTTCATCCAGCCCAGCATTTGTCATGATACATTCTGCATGTAAGTTAAATAATCAGGGTGACAATATACAGCCCTGACATACTCCTTTTCCTATTTGGAACCAGTCTGTTGTTCTATGTCCAGTTCTAACTGCTGCTTCTTGACCTGCATATAGGTTTCTCAAAAGGCAGGTCAGGTGGTCTGACATTCCCATCTCTTTCAGAATTTTCCAGTTTATTGGGATCCACACAGTCAAAGGCTTTGTCATAGTCAAAAAAGCAGAAATAGATTTTTTTTTTTTCTGGAACTCTCTTGCTTTTTTGATGATCCAGCAGATGTTGGCAATTTGATTTCTGGTTCCTCTTCCTTTTCTAAAATCAACTTGAAATTCTGGAAGTTCATGGTTCACATATTGCTGAAGCCTGGCTTGGAGAATTTTGAGCATTACTTTATTAGTGTGTGAGATGCGTGCAATTGTGTGGTAGTCTGAGCATTCTTTGGCATTGCCTTTCTTTGGGATTGGAATGAAAACTGACCTTTTCCAGTCCTGTGGCCACTGCTGAGTTTTCCAAATCTGCTGACATATTGAGTGCAACACTTTCACAGCATCATCTTCTAGGATTTGAAATAGCTCCACTGGAATTCCATCATCTCCACTAGCTTTGATCGTAGTGATGCTTCCTAAGGTCCATGTGACTTCACATTTCAGGATGTTCAGCTCTAGGTGAGTGTGAGTGATCACACCATTGTGATTATCTGGGTCATGAAGATCTTTTTTGTACTGTTCTGTGTATTCTTGCCACCTCTTCTTAATATCTTCTGCTTCTGTTAGGTCCATACCATTTCTGCCCTTTATTGAGCCCATCTTTGCATGAAATGTTCCACTGGTATCTGTAACTTTCTTGAAGAGAACGCTAGTCTTTCCCATTCTATTGTTTTCCTCTATTTCTTTGCATTGATCACTGAGGTAAGCTTTCTTATCTCTCCTTGATATTCTTTGGAACTCTGCATTCAGAGGTTTATATCTTTCCTTTTCTCCTTTGCTTTTCACTTCTCCTTTTCACAGCTATTTGTAAGCCCTCCTCAGACAGACATTTTGCTTTTTTGCATTTCTTTTTCTTGGGGATCATCTTGCTCACTGTCCCCATTAAACCTATTACTATTTTTTCTACATTTATTCTTTTGTTTTCTTTTCCTTCTGTTCTTTTCCGTTTGCAGTTAATCTTTAACTTATATAAATCTTTATCTACCTCTATTTAACTTCGCATATCTATTCTTTATTTCCTTTACTCTCAACATATTTGTTAGTTTGTTTTCATTGTTTTATTCTCCACTTGGCACCTTGCTTTAGTTTTGTTTTCCATTTTGTGCTTTAGTTAGTTTTGTTCTTAACTGGTAGACATAATTTTTGGTTTCCTTTGTTCTCTGGGTCAATTTATTGTACTTTATTTTTGTTAGACTGTTTTGACTTTGCTCATGGAATTATATATTCCTTTATTTTAAATATCATTTGCCTGATTTTGTAACTGCCATTTCTCTGGGATTCATCCTTGTTTTCCCATTTTTAGATATTTGTCTTAATCTCACTTAATGACATTAAGAAAAACACTTGTGGAATCTTCATTCCTGACCAGAGATCAAGCCCTGAGCCTTTGGAGTGGCAGCACAAACTCCAAGACCCCAGACTACCAGAGAACTAGCCTTAGGGAGTATGAAAGAGTGAAAACTCACACAAAGGAAACCACTTGAATATAAGACCCAGTATCACCCATCAAAAGTAGCACCCTGTGCGGGCCACCTCAAGTAAACAACAAAAAAAGCAAAAATACACACCAAATCATCAGCATACAGGATTACCACCTCACTCAGCCTTGCCCATCAGAGAAAAAACAAACACACAAACCAAAAAACTCAGGACAAATCTTACCCTATACAAAGCTTACACAAACCACTTGACCAAACTTAGGAGGGCAGAAATGAAAAGGAAGAAAGAACTCAAACGTGAAGCCTGGGAAAAGGAGACCTCAAACACAATAAATTAAAAAAAAAATAATGAAAAGGCAGAGAAACACTGCACAAATGAAGGAACAAACTAGAAACACAGAAGTCCAAATAAATGAAGAAGTAGTAGTCGAAATACCTGAAAAAGAATTCAGAATGATGACAGTAACGATGATCAAAAACCTCAAAAACAAAATGTAGAAATGCAGGAATCAACTAACAAAGACCTAAAAGAATTAAAGAATGATCATACAGAGACAAACAACACAATTACTGAAATTAAAAATACTCTAGAAGGAATCAATAGCAGAATTTGAAGCAGAAAAACTAATCAGTGAACTGGAATATAAAAATGTGGAAATAACTTCTGAAGAGCAGAATAAAGTAAAAAAGAATTAAAAGAACTGAGGATAGTCTCAGAGGCCTTTGGGACCATATCAAATGCACCAACATTTGAATTTGTTGCTTTTAATATTTGTTCTTTGTATTTGATCTTTGTTAATTTTATTAATATGTGTCTTGACACCACCCTTATGGCAGAAAGTGAAGAGAAACTAAAAATCCTCTTGATGAAAGTGAAAGTGTAGAGTGAAAAAGTTGGCTTAATGCTCAACATTTAAAAAACGAAGATCATGGCATCTGGTCCCATCACTTCATGGCAAATAGATGGAGAAACAGTGGAAACAGTGTCAGACTTTATTTTTTCGGGCTTACAAATCACTGCAGATGTTGACTGCAGCCATGAAATTAAAAGATGCTTACTCCTTGGAAGGAAAGTTCTGACCAACCTAGATAGCATATTGAAAAGCAGAGACATTACTTTGCCAACAAAGGTCCATCTAGTCAAGGCTATGGTTTTTCCTGTGGTCATGTATGGGTGTGAGAGTTGGACTGTGAAGAAGGCTGAGCACTGAAGAATTGGTGCTTCTGAACTGTGGTGTTGGAGAAGACTCTCAAGAGTCCCTTGGACTGCAAGGAAATCCAACCAGTTCATTCTGAAGGAGATCAGCCCTGGGATTTCTTTGGAAGGAATGATGCTAAAGCTGAAACTCCAGTACTTTGGCCACCTCATGCGAAGAGTTGACTCACTGGAAAAGACTCTGATGCTGGGAGCGATTGGGAGCAGGAGGAGAAGGGGACGACAGAGGATGAGATGGCTGGATGGCATCACTGACTCGATAGACGTGAGTCTGAGTGAACTCCAGGAGTTGGTGATAGACAGGGAGGCCTGGCGTTCTGTGATTCATGGGGTCGCAAAGAGTCGGAAACAACTAAGCGACTGAACTGAACTGGGATGTTTTGCCTTGGGTTTATCCCGTTTGAGACTCTCTGGGTTTCTTGGATTTGGTTGACTATTTCCTTCCCCATTTTAGGGAAGTTTTCAACTATTATCTCCTCAAGTATTTTCTCATTGTCTTTTTTTCTGTCTTTTTCTTCTGGGACTCCTATGATTTGAATGTTAGGACATTTAACGTTGTCCCAGAGGTCTCTGCAGTTGTCCTCATTTCTTTTAATTTTTTTTCCCCCTCTCTGCTTCATTTATTTCTACCATTCTATCTTCTACCTCACTTATCCTATTTTCTGCCTCCGTTATTCTACTGTTGATTCCCTCCAGAGTGTTTTTGATCTCATTTATTGCTTTATTCATTATTGATTGACACTTTTTTATTTCTTCTAGGTCCTTGTAAAACATGTCTTGCATCTTCTCAATCCTGTCTCTAGGCTATTTATCTGTAACTCTATTTTGTTTTCAAGATTTTGTATCATTTTCACTATTATTATTTGGAATTCTTTATTAGGCAGATTCCCTATCTCTTCCTCTTTTGTTTGGTTTGGTGGGCATTTGTCCTGTTCCTTTCAGTTCAGATCAGTCGCTCAGTCATGTCCGACTCTTTGCGACCCCATGAATTGAAGCATGCCAGGCCTCCCTGTCCATCGCCAACTCCCAGAGTTCACTCAGACTCACATCCATCGAGTCAGTGATGCCATCCAGCCATCTCATCCTCTGTCGTCCCCTTCTCCTCCTGCCCCCAATCCCTCCCAGCATCAGAGTCTTTTCCAATGACTCAACTCTTCACATGAAGTGGCCAAAGTACTGGAGTTTCAGCTTTAGCATCATTCCTTCCAAAGAAATCCCAGGTCTGATCTTCAGAATGGACTGATTGGATTTCCTCGCAGTCCAAAGGACTCTCAAGAGTCTTCTCCAACACCACAGTTCAAAAGCATCAATTCTTCGGTGCTCAGCCTTCTTCACAGTCCAACTTTCACATCCATACATGACCACAGGAAAAACCATAGCCTTGACTAGACGGACCTTTGTTGGCAAAGTAATGTCTCTGCTTTTGAATATGCTATCTAGGTTGGACATAACTTTCCTTCCAAGCCTGCTGAGTATTTCTCTGCCTTTTCATCTTTTTTATATTGCTGTGTTTGGGGTGGTCTTTCCGTATTCTGGCAGTTTGTGGTTCCTCTTTATTGTGGAGTTTCCTTCCTGTGGGTGGGTTTGAATGGGTGGCTTGTCAAGGTTTCCTGGTTAGGGAAGCTTGTGTCATTCTTTTGGGTGGAGCTGGATTTCTTCTCTCTGGAGTGCAATGAAGTGTCCAGTAGCGAGTTATGAGATGTCAGTGGGTTTGGTGTGACTTTGGGCAGCCTGTATATTGAAGCTCAGGACTATGTTCCTGTGTTTCTGGAGCATTTGCATGGTGTGTTTTGCTCTGGAACTTTTTGGCTCTTGGATGGTGCTTGGTTTCAGTGTAGGTATGGAGGCATTTGATGAGCTCTTATCGATTAATGTTCTCTGGAGTCAGGAGTTGTCTTGTGTTCTCAAGGTTTTGACTTAAGCCTCCTGCCTCTGGTTTTCAGTCTTATTCTAACAGTAGCCTCAAGACTTCTCCATCCCTTTATGGGAGGGGGTGCCTGCTGGGCTTGAATTCAGGAGGAAATACAATAACTTCCTCTTTTGCCTGGTAGGCAATTTCTCGTCCCACAGCAGTGTTGTCAAACCAAGTTATTATTATCATTCTTTGTGCCACTGTCACTTACTCCACCATGTCAGTGAGACAGCCTTCACAACAGTGGAAATATTTTTTTTTAAAACACAACTGGATACTGACTAAAATAACCTTATAGGAGCTCTAAACATTATTCAAACATTTGTAGTAACCAAGTGAAATTCCAATCAAGAAAAAGCCACATTCAAAATAGTAAGAATTTTTGTGACAGTTTTACTTGACCTTGTCCACTCCCTACCTGGAAATGGTCCTAAATACCTTTACCAGAACTGGAGAATGCAGAGTAGACCGGCTTTTGAAAATTTCTACCCTGTTTGTGGGCTGCCTAAAAGATTGGTTTCTGTGTAACCTAACTCAAATCTCAGGATTGGAAAAGATAGAGGAGCTGAAACCAGCTGAAAATGTCAGCGGATGCATGCATGGATAAACAAAATGTTATATACACATACAAGGGAATATTGCTCAGCCTTGAGAAGGAAGGAAATTCTGACATATTCTACATCATGGAATAAGCCAGTTACAAAAAGACAAATGAAGTATTATTTAAGTTATATGAGGTAGAGCAGTCAAATTCAGAGACAGAGAATAAAATGGTAGTTTCCAGGGGGTGGAAGGAGAAGAAAATGGGGAGTTATTGTTTAACAGGTAGAGAGTTTTCAGTCTAGGGTGATGAGAAAACTTCTGGAAATGGATTGTGGTGATGGTTACACAACAATGTGAATATATTTAATGCTACTAAACTATACATTTAAAATGATTTTGAAATGATAAACAAACAAATTCCTTGATTGATTCTGAAACATCCAGATGTTTAGAAATCACTGCTGTAAAGTTACGCCTCTAAAGTCCCCTCCCCTCAGAAACTTAAGTGCAAAGTGGACGATCCTGAAGAGTGGCAGAATAAGGTTAGTAGGGAAATGTGAAAGACCTTTTGCCACCAAACACTCAAATGAATGCCTTCCGCTTAGAGCCATCTGGTGCACTAAAAGTCACGGGTGAGAAGGCCATCTTAGCTGGAATGAAAGTGACATTTCGTATATTGCAGCACTAGTCAGATCTGACAGATGTCATCCTGGGTTTCCCAAAGAAAGCTATTTGCTACTTCCAACTCTATAGATCCTGGTTCTGCCCTGAGGCATTCTCTGAAAAGGTAGTGTATGGCTTGTATCCAAAATTGTTTACTAAGCACTTTGAAAGCCAAGTGGTGATTTCTCTGCCAATTGCAAAGTATTTTCAATAAAGTTAAATACCCTCCTTTTCAAATCACTGTTAACTTACATAAACTTCTACATAAGATTTTTACAAAATTTACATGAAATAGATTGACAAAAACCTGATACAAGATAAAACAATGTGAAGACAAAATTAGTCTTTTTCTAATCACTGCCTAGAGCATTCTAATTTAAGTAATTCATTAACGAATTTACCTTTGCACCAAGAGCTATTCCTAGGCAAAACTGTGAAGTAGTCATACATGCAATTTTATTTCTTCCCCCTCTCATTTTCTTCATTCCTCCTTTTGAGTCTCCCAACCCCACATGCTTCATTAGAACCTACTATTTAGAATATTATGTCTCCACAAATGGCAAAACTTTTTCATGTTACCAGATACTCAGAAGCAGTATATAAAACTAACATTTGGGGGAATTCCCTGATGGTCACTTCGTTAAGACTCTGCCATTCCTCTGCTGTGGGCCAGGGTTCAATCCTGATCAGAGAAGTACGATCCTGCATACCAAGCAAAAAAAAAATGAATAAATCGATCCAAAAGTCTACAAGAAATAAATGCTGGAGAGGGTGTGGAGAAAAGGGAACCCTCTTACACTGTTGGTGGGAATGCAAACTAGTACAGCCACTATGGAGAACAGTGTGGAGATTCCTTAAAAAAAAAAAACCTGGAAATAGAACTGCCTTATGATCCAGCAATCCCATTGCTGGGCATACACACTGAGGAAACCAGAAGGGAAAGAGACACGGGTACCCCAATGTTCATTGCAGCACTGTTTATAATAGCCAGGACATAGAAGCAACCTTGATGTCCATCAGCAGAAGAATGGATAAGAAAGCCATGGTACATATACACAATGGAGTATTATTCAGCCATTAAAAAGAATACATTTGAATCAGTTCTAATGAGGTGGATGAAACTGGAGCCTATTATACAGAGTAAAGTAAGCCAGAAAGAAAAACACCAATACAGTATACTAATGCATATATATGGAATTTAGAAATATGGTAACAATAACCCTGTGTATGAGATAGCAAAAGAGACACTGATGTATAGAACAGTCTTATGGACTCTGTGGGAGAGGGAGAGGGTGGGAAGATTTGCGAGAATGGCATTGAAACATGTAAAATATCATGTATGAAACGAGTTGCCAGTCCAGGTTCGATGCACGATACTGGATGCTTGGGGCTAGTGCACTGGGAGGACCCAGAGGGATGGTATAGGGAGGGAGGAGGGAGGAGGGTTCAGGATGGGGAACACATGTATACCTGTGGTGGATTCATTTTGATGTTTGGCAAAACTAATACAATTTTGTAAAGTTTAAAAATAAAATAAAATTTTAAAAATGAATAAATCATAAAACAAATTAAAAAATAAAACTAATATTTGAAAAGAGGACTCTCTGAACATTTTAATTAATTAAGAGAAATGATTTACTAATTGATGAATTTTAGGTATTCCAAAAAGTCACTAGGAAGGGAGAGAGTTAAGGGTTGAGAAATCTTTTTCCAGTATTTCTAAAGTCACACCAAGCAGCCTAACCATAACATGGCCCCACCATCACTTTATTTAACCACAATTTTACTTATCTCACACTCATTTAAGATGAGTAATCCCCTAATCAACTTCTTACATGTTCTGCTGAGTAGAAGTCTTTATTGTCCCCTGCCTTAAAAAAAAAAAAAAAAAAGGCATCCAAAACTCCTCTTATTGCTTAGCTAAAAGGAGAAAAGAAACATGTTTTTATCTCTTCTCCCACTTATTTTTTTAACCTCATCTCCTAGGAAGGGAACATTCTATCCTTTTTCAAGATATCAAAGAGGCAGATGGATCAACAAACTTAAGGAGTCTTTTTGTCTTATCAAAACTCTATGTGCCACTATATTATTGAAAACCTAATTTTTACTTATCTAACCTATCTAAACTTATCTACAATTGCAGACAAAATTTTATATTAGTGCTAATTTGTAAGTTTTTACCTAAATATAATGGTATATTTATGGGATTCCTAACCTAAAAAGTATTTTAATTTTTGGTTTCTGATGCTCTGCTCTGAAGGGTTCTCCAAAAATCAGACAGCATTAACAAATCATAATTATTTAAGAAGGATACCTTTCTTTTATCACTGTTCCCTTGATATAATAATTTCACATTTATCAGCATTGTTTCAAGATTTACTATAAACAGTAAAAAGAATTGCCTGCTTAACTGAAAATATATTATTTCCTCGAAACAATTGGTTTTCTTGCTTTTATCCAGCTCTTTCTTTTCTGTAATTTGAAATTTTATTACTGTTTTGTCCATGGAAAATGGAAAATTTTAAATGCTTTGCATGTACTGATTTATTAATCATAGTAAGGAAAGAAATAATTAACTTGTGTCAAAATCCAAAACTCAGACTAATTGCTATGGGAACTTATTTTGATATATTATAGAAAAGCAGGTTACTCCATCTGAAAATACCTGTTAGTGATCCCTTAGGAAATAGACTGACTCGTAAATATCTTAATTCTGTGTCCTCTCCATAACCATTTTTCTTTAGGTTATCTACCATTTATCCTTAATTCACTTTATTTTCTTTCCTTTTGGAACATTTTATAATTTTTCTAGGATGCTAAAAAGAGCCACAGATTTAATTTATAACATAATAGAACCTGATTAAAATATGATACCTGTGATGGGAGAAGATTTAGAGAAAATCCATTAGGGCACACTATTGAACCACATGCAAATGCTCATTTCTTTTGACATAAATTTTATTTGTATCAATAAAAAGGAAAGAAGAGCTTGTTTAGTTCAGAACATTTTTATATCATTAAATATATATTTTTCCTTTTTCATCTTGATATACTTGATTTCCATAATACTTTTGAAATTTCAGATCAGTTTGTCTGCGTGTGTGTGTGTGTGTGTGTGTGTGTGCGTGCACGCGCGTGTGTGTGTGTTAATGGCTCAGTCATGTCCGACTCTTTGCGACCCCTTGGACATAGGATTCTCTAAGCAAGAATACTGGAGTGGGTAGACATTCTCTTCTCCAGGGTATCTTCCTGACTCAGGGATCGAACCTGGCTCTCCTACATTGCAGACAGATTTTTTACTGATTGAGCCAACAGGGAAGCCCCAAGAGCCAATTAAATAACAATCAATCCTTCATATACCAGATTGCTTAAAATTCAATCTTCAATCTCCCCTTTTTCTGTTTATGTTAGTGTTCTAATTAGCATGGGTGAGGATTTAAGAAATATTTTTTAAACCAGCTTATATAAGAAAGTTCCCATTTACTTTTAATACTTCTAATATGTTATTATAATATTTGAAAGTATTTAATGAATATGGATTTAATTTATATTTGAATAGTTTTAAGACTCTTAATATATTGTCTAAAAATCCTTTCTTTATAACCCCATGTTCTTAACAGTAACTATTTATCAGCACTATACAAGACATAAACAGTATACTTGTCAAGCAAGGCTATCTTGATAACACCACTAAGAACAAAAAAACAGTATTATTTTGTGCCTTATAATCCAGTTATATTTTATGATTTAGCCAGCTTAAATAATAATGCATCTTATATAATTGACAAGTACTCATCATTGTGATGGGCTTTCATACATTTTTAAGCATGGTTCTCACTCTAGAAATTGAAACTCTAGAAACCCAAATCTACCAATTTAGAAGTCATTCTGTAAATTATTTAACATAAAAGAGCTACAGTTAATGCAAGTGTTTTCTCTAATGTAAAGGAGTTTCTCATATTGCCTGAATTCTAAAGGTAAAAGAGTGACATTCTAGGGCTTCTCTGGTGGCTCAGTGATAAAGAATCTGGCTGCCAATGTAGGAGACATTATTTTGATCCCTGATCCAGGAAGATCCCACATGCCTCAGAGCAACTAAGCCTGTGTGCCCAGGCTATAGAGTTGGTGCTCCAGGGAATGGGAGCCACACCTACTTACCAAAGCCAAGGTGCCCTAGAGCCTGTGCTTGCTAACAAGAGAAGCCACTGCGATGAGAAGCCCACACACTGCAACTAGAGAGTAGCCCTCACTTTCCATAACTAGAAAAATACCCATGCAGCATAACATAAAGGCCTAGCATAGCCAACTAAATAAACAAATTTTAAAAATGACGTTCTGCTGCTGCTGCTTAGTCACTTCAGTTGTGTCCGACTCTGTGCGACCCCATAGACAACAGCCCACCAGGCACCTCTGTCCCTGGGATTCTCCAGGCAAGAATACTGGAGTGGGTTGCCATTTCCTTCTCCAATGCATGTTAAGTCGCTTCAGTTGTGTCCAACTCTGTGCTACCCTATGGACAGAAGTCCACCAAGCTCCTCTGTCCATGGGATTCTCTAGGCAATAATACTGGAGTGGGTTGCTATTTCCTTCTCCAGTGACATTCTATTACAAGACAAACTGTAGTATCGGTAACCCTCCTTTCCCATTTTGCCTGCTATTCATCCTTCAAAATTCAATTCAAATTCCATCTCCATAAAACCTTCCTGATCTCTTTCACAGTGTGAGGAACTTCTCTGGCTACCATGTGCGCTTCCTTGATGACTCAGACAGTAAAGAATCTGCCTGCAATGCAAGAGACCCGGGATCGATCTCTGGGTTGGGAAGATCTACTGGGGAAGGGAATGGCAACCCACTCCAGTATTCTTGCCTGGGAAATTCCATGGGCAGAGAAGCCTAGTAGGCTACTGTCCATGGAGTTGCAAAGAGTTGGACACGAATGAGTGACTAGGCTACCATATACATATACCACTAGTTTAATACTTATAATAATTTTCTTTTAATACTTATAACAATTTTCTTTGTGTAAGCCCAAGATGCAAAGAATGTACAGATAAATATACAAATACAATATGATGAATCAGCAGTATCCCATATCTATAACTGATACATACCTTTTAGTTTCAATTCCATCTTTTTTCATTCATCTTCCTTTATTTTAAACTTCTTGGCTGCTCCATGTGGAACGTTAAAGCATTTAAAATATATATATTTTAAAGGTATCATTCCTTCCTACCTTCATGAAAAAACTTTAAGAAATTAAACTTCCATTTAGAGCAACAATCAGTTCAGTTGCTCAGTCGTATCCAACTCTTTGTGACCCCATGTACTGTGGTATCCCAGGCTTCCCTGTCCATCACCAACTCTCGGAGTTCACTCAAACTCATGTCCATCACATCAGTAATGCCATGCAACCATCTCATCCTCTGTCATCCCCTTCTCCTCCTGCCTTCGATCTTTCCCAACATCAAGGGTCTTTTCAAATGAGTCAGTTCTTCGCATCAGGTGGCTATAGTATTGGAGTCTCAGCTTCAGCATCAGTCTTTCCAATGAATATTCAGGACTGATTTCCTTTAGGATGGACTGGCTGAATCTCCTTGCAGTCCAAGGGACTCTCAAGAGTCTTCTCCAACACTACAGTTCATAAGCATCAATTCTTGGGTGCTCAGCTTTCTTTATGGTCCAACTCTCACATCCACACATGACTACTGGAAAAATCATAGCTTTGACTAGATAGACTTTTGTCTGCAAAGTAATGTCTCTGCTTTTTAATGTGCTGTCTAAGTTGGTCATAGCTTTTCTTCCAAGGAGCAAACGTCTTTTAATTTCATGGCTGCAGTCACCATCTGCAGTGATTTTGGAGCCCCCCAAAATAAAGTCTCTCACTGTTTCCATTGTTTCCCCATCTATTTGCCATGAAGTGATGGGGCTGGATGCCATGATCTTAGTTTTCTGAATGTTGAGTTTTAAGTCAGTAATATCCTTAATCAAAAAAAAAAAAAAGTTGTTTAAAAATGATAAAACTGTGGCTTTTAGACAAATGTCAGTAATTAAATGGCTATTAAGGAGGTATCACTTTTCTAGTAATGTCACCCAGCTAGGGAAATGTACTTTCAGACGTCATAGGTCTTTATATTTGTTGTAAAAACAGATCACTTACAACCACCTCTGGTGGAGATCACCCACTAACTGTATCACTTTTTGTTCACTTTATTTCACCTAGTCATAGATTTTTAGAAAAATACAAAGTCCCAGTATATTTCCGTTATAAGCTTTCCTATTCCAAAAGACTTATGGAATGTGTTGGTGTGAGGAATGAAGTGTATGCAAGGAAATACAAACTTCACTTACTTGTGTCTGGGAACAAAGGCATGAAGATTAAGAAGTGAGTCTATCTTGTGTTCTCAAAGTGAAGACCAGACAGAATACAGGAGTCATTGTGTCTCCTAACTTTCTGTGTGTCAGTAAAACTTAGAGTGTTAAATAAATGTGTGGACATAAATCTGTATCCTGGCAGGTATGTAACTCTCTGAATTTACTCTTAGAGCAAACAAATGATAATTTGGGTGATTTGCTGTCATTATTTCTGCCATTAATATAAACAGTAATTGGTAAACTCTCTCTATCAAGGGCCAAATAGTAAATATTTTAGGCTTCTCTAGTCACATAAGGTCTCTGTCATATGTATGTGTGTGTGTGTGTGCATATATTTATTTCACAAAGTATAAAAATATTTTCTTAGCTCACACGCTGTGTAACAACAAGATTCAAGTCAGATTTTATTCAGAGGTTGTAATTTGTGGATCCCTGCCATAGATACTTTTAATAAAGGTAGCTTTTAAGACTATTCAATGCCAACCATGCTTTGGAGAACAGAATGGGGCAGTGAGAAAAAGAGAATAAAGAATAGTTTGGAGATATCACTAGTGTTCAAGTTTCACAAATAGCAATTTTATACATTCCAAGATGTATTACCATTACTATGTTTAAAAAATCACTTTCTATACCAAGAAAAAACT